>NW_026571140.1:30022463-30452463 GCF_026225935.1 Boleophthalmus pectinirostris
GGTGAGACTTGTTTGTTATTCACTGTTGGAGCTTTGGCTTTCTGTTTATTGTGATTTTTATGTTAAAAATGGACCGGGGCTGCACCAGTTACCCAGCCAGCCCCACTTAACTCATTACTGTGACCACGTTGTCATACGAGCTGTCCAAACAAGCCTACTGTTGGTTACACAGCCGCTCAGCTAATTAAAGACATGTTTTTTTACTGTGGAAAAGCTGCTAATTGGGCCGTATCAGATCAGTAGAAATTAATAAGCAAGTATTTATAATTGGTTATCATTTTGTAGGTTTTGCTCGTAATCTCTCAGAAGGAACTGATGCCAACTACACAGAGTACGTGGCTACAAGATGGTACCGCTCACCAGAACTGCTGCTGGGGTAAGTCTATATTTTATGAATGGGGGAATGTAAGCCTGGCCAAGAATGGAGAGTTCATTTCTTGTGGATGAATAAAAATGGGTGCACATCAGATCACATTACTACACATTGCAGAGCATATTTTTATTACTTTGTTTCTATATTTTATTTTTTCTTGTGCATATTACATTTATTATTATCATTTATAGTTTTTCTCTTTGTTATTATAATATATTATGATGTGTGAGCTACTATGACCAAATAATTTCCCTTGTGGACTAGTAACGTTCATCTAGTTTAGTTTATTTGTTTATTTATCATGTACAATGCACATAAAAACATTGATCTACACAAAGAAGTCATATGTTTGTGCTATATTGTGTTATAGCAAAATTGGTCATTTCCACCTTCAGTCCCTGGACAGGTTGATGTCATAAATAAAATATAATGTATATTGATGCAATCATTCATCCAGTCAATCAATAAGTAAAACTAGTCCCATTCAGTCTCAGTTACCACATCCATACACTATTTACAGTTCTTATTGCTGCATTGATACAGGGCAGATTAATGTGTACAGGTTTGTTTGGTTAAAAGCCATTGTTTCCAGGCGTGCAAACATTTCATAATTTGTACTTAAATTAAATTAATAAATTAAATTTGTACCTAAATAATTTCATGTGGGAGGGTGCTCCAGAGGCTTATGGTCCAGTAGGAGAATGATGATTGACCAAATAGGTTCTACATCTTGAAACACTACACTATACACTACCTGTCTAAATCTAAGTTCATCTAAGTCTAACCCTAGAATACTAATGTGTGAGTCTCCTTGAGTTCAGATGTGTCAGATTATACAGGTGGATTAGCCAATCAGGGACATGCATGGTCTGTCTGTACAGTGTTTCCTGCAGCACTTTGTAGTTAAAGTGGCCAACTTGACAACAAGTGGCCCCCGCCTTGACTACATCCCTCCAAACCACATCTCACATTCTCACAAAACTACAGTCTTTGCACGGAATCTCCGCACACCTCTCTCACACTTTTTTGGCAACACTGCCTTGCCTAACAAATTTTCTGTGGGAAACACTGCTGTACCAAAACAAATATGGCGCTTACTATAGACTATATATATAAATGGAAATAGCTAACCTGCTAGGCTACTAAATTCCAAATAGAAAGTGAGGACGGGTGCATTTCTGGCTCCATCGACTCCAATTTACTTTGCGTTGAAACAACATCCACCCTCTCTATGTAACTGCTACTGTCAGGTTTATCATTTTGATCTTAAAATGCTCGCTTTACATGATCCTACTGTTTTTATTTCACAGATTTGTTCATAAATAAATTCCTATTCCTAATAAGGATCTTTCCTCCAAATTCACCTCTATAACTGCTTGCCCCATGAGCTTAATTTGACTGTAGGTCAACGTTATGTTTGACGTCACACTCTCTTATTCCACTTCTTTAAACAGTTTATGCTTTTTACAAGAAAAAAATTAAGGGGAAAAATATCACAGATCACAAAAGACTGAAAAACATCACAAATTTCTGCAAAATCACTGAGCGAAGCACTAAACTGATAGGTGACCAACAAGCTCTATTGTTTCTCATGCGTCACTGAAATAAACAAATCTGAAACATGTTTGGTTTTGGCTGGAGATGCGACAAAGGGAGTGGGATTCAGACTGATATCCATTTATATAAAAAATACATTTGGGTTTGTGGTGTAAGTGCTGTTGTTCAGAAAAGTGCAGATTATAGCCATGAAAAAGAACACCAAGATATGATTACAAAAAAGTCTTCTCTTAAGTTTGATCTATTTTCAAAATACAAAGTCCTTTATTAGTGGCTTGGCCTTTATTAAATTATATATATGGCTGCTCCGATTTATAGGCAGTGTTGGGGAGTAACAGATTGTACCGGAGTTACGTAATCAGAGTACAAATTATGAGTAACTGTATTCAGTTACAGTTACTGTTTCAGTGAGAGGTAATTGGATTACAGTTACTTTGTTGAAATAAATGGATTATAGTGTGGTGTTTTCCTGTTTTCACATTTTGGGCTATATCCCACCTTTTTTTTTTTCCTTTTGTTTTTCCTTTTTTTTTTCGGTAATTCCACTCATTGCTGGAAACTAAACCAGGTCTAAACCAGGTCTAAACCAGGACTAAAACCAGGATTAAAACCAGGATTAAAACCAGGACTAAAACCAGGACTAAACTAGATCTAAACCCAGACTAAAACAGGTCTAAACCAGGACTTAAACCAGGATTAAACTAGATCTAAACCAGGTCTAAACTAGGTCTAAACCAAGACTAAAACAGGACTAAAACAGGACTAAACCTGGACTAAACCCGGACTAAACCAGGACTAAAACAGGATTTAACAGGACTAAATCATGCTGCGCGGACGTGTCTCCTCGTCTTCTATCAATAATATTTTTAATACGGTTGAGTAAAGTCTGGGCTTTTTATTTTCTTTTATCAGACAAAGCATCTTATATTATGATATCGTAGTCTTTGCTTCTCTACAGCAAATCAAGTAATCCAAAGTATTCAGATTACGTTACTCACTTTAAGTAATTTAATGGATTACATTACAAACTACATTTTGGTGCATGTAATCTGTAATCTGTAGGGGAATACATTTCAAAAGTAACCTTCCCAACACTGTTTATAGGGCATTTCAAATAATATTAATAAATGAATTAAGTAAAATGTATTTAAAATTAAAGGTACATTGTGTAACATTTCTACTAGGGTGGGGGTCTGTCATATGCTCTATGTGTGCATTTAGTTAATTTTGTGTGTTATCATTGCTCAAAAAGCCCTTGACAAAACATACGTACTATAATTTTCAGATTTAATTCATCTTGTCTCCATGGAGATACATAAGTTTAATGCCATTCTGTGGAACATTGCAGACAAAGTAATAACATCTCCAAGCAGTTTGTGTACTCTCCACCAGAGAAGTTATGCTGTGCCGTAACATTTTAATATGTGAGATTCTCAGTCTTGCATTTTATTTGTTCCACTTTTTGTCTGTATACTTAACTCTTACTGTAGCATACACTTACGTACTCGTGTTCTTGCCTTTCTTTTCCCCTCTGTTGCATGGAGTGTTTGTCCGTTGATTCTTGGCCGCAGGATCGGCACTAGCCTCTGCGCTGAAGCTGTAGCCTGATTTAGTAATGCCTTGGAACATTTATCGAGACGTTTGTTTGAATGCCGCCCACTCGCTCCTCTCCCTCTCTCCCTCTCTCTCTCTGCCATGATGGAGCCAGATCTTTCACACGTTCACCCCAGCTACACATTATAGACCAGTGACCGCAGCACTCACACAGCCTATACAGTGTGAACTAGTTACTGGGCTGATTCTTTTGTCGACTCAAGGTTCTGAGTCTTATATGGGCTAAAAATTTTGTATTTCCCAACCTTTTACACCACAGCAGGTATTAGCCATCTTTAACAGGAGTATTCCACATTTAAAAAGCCAGCATGTCACTTTTAGCCAAAAAATACACTAAAATAAAAGCATGGATTTTTCATTTTGGATGTTTTTATTGCACTGAAAAAAATACAAAAACCTTCTTACTGTGAGTGACTTTGCATCTCCATAAGGACGACTCTGACTTGGCCTGGTTGTCTCCATGGAAATGTCATTCCTTTGGCTATAATCTTCTACTGCAGGGGTCCCCAACGCCCGGCCTGAAGACCAGCACCGAGCTGTGGGCCGTTTAGTACCGGGCTGCGAAAGCTTGAACCCCCCCCCCTTCAATGCACCCATATGCCACGTCTCTAAACCACACTCTAAAACCAGGACTAAACCAGAATTAAAACCAGAACTTAACCAGAACTAAAACGAGGTCTAAACCAGGTATAAACCAGGTATAAACCAGGTCTAAAACCAGGTCTAAACCAGGTCCAAAACCAGGACTAAACTAGGACTAAAACAGGATTTAACCAGGACTAAATCAGGTCTTAACCAGGTCTAAACCAGGTCTAAACCAGGTCTAAACCAGGACTAAACCAGGTCTAACCTAGGACTAAACCAGGTCTAAACCAGGTCTAAACCAGGACTAAACCAGGACTAAACCAGGTCTAAAAAAGGTCTAAACCAGGTCTAAACCAGATCTAAACCAGGACTAATCCAGGTTTAAACCAGGTCTAAACCAGGACAAAACCAGGACAAAAACAGGATTTAACCAGGACAAAGCCATGCCGTGTGGACCACACACTGCTCCTCCTCACACTTTGCTTCTTCTATGCGCCCCCCACCCGGTCCGCAAAATATTGTCAGACATAAAACCGCAAAAAAGGTTGGGGACCACTGTTCAACTGTATGTAACTCTCTGTAACTCTCTTATCTCCATGGGGAATGTTCCAGAGTATGGCTTTAACTTTGTATTCATATGGAATCATACAGGTGAAGTGCCATCTCCAGAAAGTTACACAATGTTGGTTTGAATTAGGGTTTTATTATGTTATGGGCCCAGCTAATGTTTGCATCTGGTTTTGTGCATCAAACATTTTTACATTTGTGTGTTTAGAGAAAGTTAACTGCTGTGAGGTTGACATTTCACCATTGATTAAAATGACTGGTAAATTGGTAATTCCTGTCTTGTTGCTTGTCTCAGGGCTCCCTACGGAAAGGCCGTGGACATGTGGTCTGTGGGATGTATCCTGGGAGAACTGAGTGATGGCCAGCCTCTGTTCCCCGGAGAGAGCGAGATCGATCAGGTGTGTGCGACCAAATACTGGTACAATTAAACTAAAGACACACTGTTTAAAGTTCAATACTGTTTAAACTTCAATACTGCTTAAGCTAATTGTCAAGGGAAGTTGTTTTAGTTTGTTAAAGGAGACTCAGGTTAAGTACAAAAAATAAAAAACAATTCTACAACATCGGTTTCAGAGTAATGAGAATCTCGCAACAATTTAAAACTAAATATTATTTCTTCTGAATGGATTAAAAGTCCTCAAACTGAGCCTGAAATCCATGAGTACGTTTATCACAAAGTTTAAAGGCAAGATTATGTGAAAGGAAAGTCTGAACATTTAAAACAACTTCAATTGGTAAATGAAACAAGCACAAAAAAATAGAAAAAATATTGTACACATATCCATGGGTTTCAGAATTATGAAAAATTAGGACAGCTGCCAAAGAACATTAACAATTTAAACCTAAATATTATATCTTTCTTATGTGAAGTCTTCAAAATGTTGCATATAATGAGAAGCTATGAATGAAACCTATGAATACATTTAATTTTTCTGAGTACTAAAGTGAAACAACTGCACAGGTTTCAAACTGCATTACTTTATCCTGTATATATTTCCATCTGACATATTTAGTTTAGTTTATGTTAATTAATCGTATGAGTGACACATTGAATTTCAGGACAAAAACAATTTATTAACTTTTTACTTTACCCTACTTTACTTTTTACTTTACTTTATTATTTTTTTGTTTTCAAAGAATTTCTCAATCTCTATTAATGAACATTGAAACATTTAAAGATCCTATATTATACAAAATTGACTCTCGTGAGGTTTAAGTCATGATATAATGCTTCTACGTCAACAAAAACATACCTGGAGTTGTGTTTGAGTAATCTTTTTATTAGTCTGTCTACATCTTCAAAACTCAAAATAATGCCCTGCTTCACCTTATGATGTCGTCTTGTGGTAGTTTTCAGGTTAACAGCTCCTTTTACCTAGAAAGAGTAGAAAGTAGAGAATATAGGACGTTTAACATTTAAAAAAAAAAAAAAGTCCTTTCATTCCTTTATTTCTGCACATCGCTTATAGAAATCTTGTATCAAATGACTCTATTGAAGCTCGGTCTCTGGTCCATTTGATGTACCATTTTCTGTACATTTATGAGGTCTGCTTTGTGCACTAATTGCGTGTAATTTTGCCAACAGCTCTTCACCATTCAGAAGGTCCTGGGTCCACTTCCTGCAGAACAAATGAAGCTTTTCTACAACAACCCTCGATTCCACGGCATCAGGGTAATTTTATCTCCATTACCTCACTATGAAGGACTCATGATGTCATTGCATTTGAAAGCTCCTATAGAGAGAGGATGAGATGAAGGCCCGCTCTTATCTGCATGAAACAAATTAAAGGGCTCATTTTATGCTATTTTCTGATCTGTTATAATGTTGTTTCCTCATCAAAAACCTGGAATTGTGTTTTGTTTCATTCACTAACCCTACATATTTAGGCTGAGTTCTTCTCTCAAACAGAAAACACTTTGTTCCACCTTATGTCATGTGGTAATAAAGAAAGCAGAGGTCTGCGTGGGACAGAATTTTCAGTCCTGCTCCTGCCCGCACCCTTATTGTGCAGTCCCACTCCTGCCAGTGCCCGCAAAGAATTGTAATTTTCATTCCTGCTCCCGCCAGCATCTGCGATATTTTGCCACGCTCCCACCCATAAATCCCGCAGGATGGGGACGTTCGCTTTCTTAAGATCTATCAAACACGGAGAAGCGTTATGGAATTGTCTAAAATGTGCACAAGATTAGACCACGTCCGCAAATTCAGGTTGCATAAAATGTTTTTATTGATGCCAAATAAAATATCCAGCACAAATTGTGTAGAATAGTCATACATGAATCATTTGTATATTTTACTTTACACTCATGTTTTGCTCCTACATTGTCCAGTCCTGCTCCTGCACATGCCCGCAATGAGCTTTCAAAATGTGTCCCACGCCGCAATCTTTTACATCAAGTCTCTCGTTGGGGGACCCACAGGCCTCCTGCAGGGCTCTAACAGAAAGTGCTTTACTGTGTTTTTAAACTCCATACACCTTCAGTAGAATCATTTGGATGATTTCAACCCTGGAATGGCCAATCTCTACTGAACTAAAGGTAAAAAGTAGATGTTAACTTGAAAACTCTTCATGACATCACAAGGTGGAACAGAGCATTTTGAGCTTTGGAGAGGAACACAGTCTGTTAAAAGAGGATTAGTCAAACTTGTGTGAATGTAACAAAACGCAATCCCGGGTATGTTTTTGATGACAACATTCTAGGAGTCAATTTTGCCTAATACAGGACCTTTAAATGTATAATTTGTTTCCGTAGTTTTTTTTTTTTTTTGTTTTGTTTTTTTGGTTTTTTGACGCTCTCAGTCTCCTGTCCCTTTGCTCCACATGCTAAGTCACCCCCCCTACAGAGTGCTACCACAACAGCTTGACAAGACATAAAAATACTGTAATTAGCTGTAGACAGTGTGCAGCGGTTTATTTAGTCACAAAGTGTTTCTTTTACAATATACTCTCTGGGGAAAAACACAAAATGTTCTATTACTAATTACTAATCAGGTACCCCAGTATTTGTAAAAATAATTTATTGTGATTTCACTGACAAATGATTGCGATTCATGTTTTAATTATAGGATTCTGTTCAAAGTATTGACAAAAAGAGTGAAATATGACCTGGCACACTCATACATGAATCACATTTCAGAACATTTGTACAGATCTAAACTGACAGAATATTATACTGTTTATGGAGGAAATTATGGTTCTTCAAAAACTGCAACCTTTGTGATTTGCTCTTTGCGTTCATTTTAAATTGAGATTTTGATTCAGTAGTGATTAATCTTGCAGCCGTATGCCTCAGAATTGCAACATAGATGTAACATAATAAAATAATTACAGTGAAAATGGCCACTACTATCCATCCCCAGCACTTAGTCCTCCTCTTTCGTCTCCAGTGGCAGCTTTCCCAGTGCCAAATAGCCGGGTATGACTCATGAGAAAGATAGGTGGTTGGTGTTGGGTTTAGCAGCTACAGAAAATACCCAGAAGGCTTAGCGGCGTGGTGCGTGAAAGAATGTTTGAACCAATGAATCTGCTGTGAAATTATCCTAAATTTTTGTGTTTTTTTTTTCTGTTTCTGTATTTCATGCCAGTTTCCTTCAGTAACTCATCCACAGACTTTGGAGAGGAGGTACCAGGGAATCATGAGTGGTCTGATGTTGGATTTGATGAAGGTAAAAGCAACAGACATTACAAATATGCAGTTTATGTGAAATAAGCTTTATAAAATTATTTACAGCAGTGGTTGCAACCATTTTTTTCTCTTTATTTATGTATTTATTTATCTTAGTTTCCTCTTTTGTTGTTTTGCATTACATAATTTAGTCTTGAAGTCAACTGTCCATAATAATTATTAGATCTTTCATTTTAGATTAGTTATAATTACATATGTTTATGTTTATTTGTATGTGTATTTGTTTACAATGTTTTTTACTTCTATGTGCAAAATAAATATAATTTAATCTAAGGATATTTTCACTTTATCTCAGATACAACTGCTCTCTAGAAATTATATGCATCAGCTCATCATGCTAGATCTTATCATTTATGTTTTAAGCCGACTCTTTACCATTATGTGTTGACACCTTCAACATTACCAAATATCACCCAAGACAATATTTGGCTTTCTGGGTACAAACAGATCTAAACTCAGATTATAATCAGGTCTATGTTCAGTTGAAAATGAGTCTAGACCAGGACTAAAGTGAGACTAAATTATGAAGGAAGTATTTCTAAATAATATTATCCCAAAGGAGGACAAAATATAGATAGATTTGTCTCTTAAAAAAATATCCATAATTTCCAGAAGTACCACCAGATGCCGCTAGCTTGATTCCACTTCATGGAAACAATCTGACCTTGCAACATTAGGATTCATTCGCTCGACGTAGGCGGGTACTTTTTTCATTTAACCAACCACTGCTGTTTGGTCGTGACATATGTAATGCACCAAATCCCGTAGGAAGAAGGGCTATAATGTCTTTCCCCTTGATCAAATTCACCAAACATTCTCTATAAATCCTCGATCTCAGGAATTGTTGCCAACACAGAATGTACGGCTTTGTCTACATCCATCTCGACCGCTTTGTTTTGCTGTTGTGCTGAGTTTGACGTCATGGCTTCATAGCTCTTCGCTGATTGGCCGGTGCGCAGTCTACAATGTCCGGTGGGCAAACCGTCTAGTGTATTCTGATTTCTGACCTAGTCTCTGGAGAGAAATGAAATTGAGTGGAGACACGAAGTGGCGTCAGCCTGGCTAAGATGCAGCACCACAGATTGACAAACTCTGTTCTTAGATTTAGATTTATTGAAGATTAACTTGGTACAAAACAGCTTTACATGCTTATCTTGAAATGTGCCAATCATAACATCAGAAACAAGTTCAAACATTGCCAAACTAAGCTAACATTATAAATATACAAAATCTAAACAAGATTCAAGTAAACTGATCCATTCCACTTTATTTGTAGAGCACATTTCTTAAACAGACCGTTTCCAAAGTGCTGCACAAATTCAAAGTAACAACAATAATTATATGATATTAAAAAATAAATGCTCAGATTTAAATAAAACCATAAAATAACAATAAATAAATAAAGTCAATACAACAAGTTTTAAATAAATAAAAGACACAGAGGACTATACACAACTTAAAAAGCCAGAGAATAAAAGTGGGTCTTAAGACTTATTAAACCTCTTTGTGATTGTGTTCTGTCCCTCAGAACCTGCTGCTATTGAACCCAACCGAGCGTTACCTGACAGACCAGAGCCTGAACCACCCTGTGTTCCAGCCTCTGAGGCAGGTGGAGCGAGAGAGACCACCCCCCGCCTCCCCAAACCCCCCACGCTCCTCGAAGAGAAAAACCCACCACCACGGGGAGAACACTGTCCCAACCAGGTCGGACTATCCTCACATCATCTTTGCACTGTTTCCTTATGACCTCCTTTACCTGTACATATACATTTACATAATTATGCCTTATCTGACACCAGTCTCTTGCTATTTTTACTACTTAATTAGAATTCATTATTACCATTTATATTGTTGCACTTTGTTATTATAATATATTGTGATGTTTGAGCTACTATGTACAAGTAATTTCTCAGTAAATTCCCCTTTGGGGCAAGTTTTTCCTGTTAATTACATTGTACTTTGCCATGAAATAGTCAGAAATGTTGAACCTGATTATTTACTTTAGTGATTAGATCAAGAACTCACTTAAAACTACATAAGATACATAAACCTTTATTTGTTCAATAAGTGGGAAATTCTAACGCTACAAACACTATTATGTAAATTGTAGAATGAGTTCCTATGGATGTATTTACAGTGTTGATACTTTGCAGTAACATCGTGCAGAGGTGGGGGGGTCTGCATTTATACATATGCGAAATGTTTAGCAGTTACCATGGTGACACAATGCACACATTCACTTTAACACTGACAAAAAGTTTTTAGATAGTGTGAAAACGCAAGAAAAAATACAAAATGGATTTATACAATACATTTTCAAGAGCTGTGCTCATCAGTCTCTAGGCTGTGGGTATGGTGTGTTACAGAGAGATTTAATATAATGTATTTTCCTTCTGTCTTCCTTGCTAACATAGACCAACATGGCAGGACAGTGTTCAACTCGTCTTTATTCTGCAATTTGTTCACACTCTCTCTCTCTCTCGTGCACAATGCGCTCCACCGAAACAACAATAGAACCAACACTATTCTGCAGAACGCAACATAATATAATAATATGAATTGTTAATAAAAGAAATGCAAACTTAAATTAATTATTCAAAATAATATACAAAATCCAAAAATAAAATAATACGTGTCAAATAAATCAAAGGTTACAATTGTTTGATTTTCAACAATCCAATCGACCTTTATTTGTATAGCACATTTTATAAACAAGACAAGTTTCCAAAGTGCTTCACATAGCAGTGTAAAACGTTTTACTTAAAAAAAAAAAAAAAAAAAATCTGCTGAATTATGTTTCAACCACGAGGAAACTAATAGAATCAATAAATAAAATCAATCAACAAAAATAATCAAATCAATACATAAAAGCAGTACTAAAAAAATAAAAACAAAAAGCTGAGTGTGACTACCTAAAAAACTGTTGGGTAATGCTGCGTAACTAGTTTATGACCGTAATGTTATTAGAGAGTTTAACTGCACAAAATGAGCTACCTGTTGTAGTTTCAATTTAGCTGGGTCAGTTCTTTCAGGTGAAACTGTGAAAAAAAAAAAAAAAAAAAGATCAGCTTAAGGGCTAACTTGAGTACTAGATCTTCAGATGCAGTGCTTCCAGTTCAGATTCATACCCCCAGGGAATGTTCAGGACATCAGAAGCAAAGTATCAATATAGACAAGAATAAACACCAGATAAAAGTCTAATAATACCTTGGATACTGCTTTATATTGCAACGTTCATTCACTCCTAGTTCCTAAATTACACTGTTAAAAAAGCTCCTGCAACCACAAGTCCCCTGGGGTCTCCTGACAGAATCATTTATATATATATATATATATATATATATATATATATATATATATAGATTCTACTGGGCCTGTTCTAGTCCTTATTTTACCTTTTCTCAAAATGGGATAACTTCATTTTAGTTCAGTCCACTCAGCTAAAGGCAAGGCAAGTTTATGTTGTATAGCACCATTTGTACATAAAGTAATTCAAAGTGCTTTACAGAATAAGAAATAGATTAAAATCACAATACAAACAAATCAAAACATAAATAATCATCATAAAATTAAAAAGAGAGAGACACATTTAAGAGAAGGATGTGGAATGAAAAATGAAAACTAAAGCTGAAGGTGCATTGTGTAATTTTTCAGTGAACTGTCCATCACCTGCTTGTCTCTAATGAGATTTTGTTGCTATAATCTGGAAAATTTTTAAATATTGTAACAGATAAGAAGGTGAAAATATGTTTGTGACGGTCTTTTGGATTATGGTAATGTCTTACTCTGGAACATTCCAGTCAAAGCAATACCATGTCGCAATATCGGTCCCCCCACCCAACCAGTAAAGTTACAGTTATAGTGCACTTTTATGTCATAATGCAGACCAGTTCTAGCCCTCAGTTTAGTCCCAGTCCTGATTCATTTGTGTTTTACTATAGTCATTATTTAAAACAAGTGGTACTTCTAAAGCCAAATGTATTCTGCTGTATTTTTATGTCCCATTAGGAGCCACAGTAAGAGCACCTCTCATCGCCGCTCCAACAGCAAAGAGTGTTCCAGCCTGCCTCGTCACGGCGACCTCCATCACCTCGGCAACGACAACTTCCTCAACGGCAACAAGGGGGCGCCGACGAGCCTGAGCCCCACCCTGCACCCCAAAACCCAGTACCTGTCCCAAACTCTGAACCGCACGGCCTCCTCCAGCAAAGACCTGATCAATAACAATATACTGCCACACCTGCTCAGCCCCAAAGACAAGACTAAAGAGTTTGACTTCAACTTGGGACCGTCACCGAAACTCTCCGATCCGGGACATGCAGCGAAGTACGGACACGCGAAAACTGGGTCATCGCGGGTCCAGCAGCAGCAGCCCCAGCCCCAGCCTCAGCAGCAGGCGGGGAGGCACACGTTTCTGGAGGGGAAAACCAACACACTCCAGTCTGCTCCAGATAAACACGGCCGACATGGACACACTCAGAGGTGGGCAGTTAGATACTTGAATAAACTGTAGTAGTAGGAGTAGAAGTAGTAGTAGTAGTAGTAGTAGTAGTAGTAGTAGTAGTAGTAGTAGTAGTAGTAGTAGTAGTAGCGGAGTCCTGCACGGGTCCATTTTTGGAGACCCGCAGCCGCCCGCACTCGCACAGTACAGCACCACACCTGCCGAACCTGTGATTTTATCAAAGTTAAACCCGCACCCTCCTGAACCCATTAACATTCCACCTGTTACCCCCCCATGCCCGTGATAAATCATACACAGATTAAAAGCATTCTAACTGAAGCATCCATCAGAATTTGAATTGAAAAGTTACGACTTACAATCACGAAATGAAACGCCACACACGCCATGGACTGAACCAAGACTAAACCAGGTCTAATCTTGGACTAACCCAGGACTGTTTCCAGGACTGAACCAGGAGGACAAAACCAGGGCTAAATCAGGACTAAACCAGGACTAAACCAGAACTGAACTAGGATTCACTATCGGGACGGCTCGGAGGTGTGACTGCATGGACCATTGGGTGGCTGCAGGCGAAAAGAGCAACGTAGAGCTCCGTGCCCTGTGGAGCTAACTGTCTCCCAATTGCGCTTTGCGGACACTTTGCTCCATGAGCTTGGCATTCTCCCTCTCTCTTAAGTCCAAGATTAATTCTGGTGTAGTCTTGATATAGTCTTGACCTGCCCGTGTGTAATTACTACCCACCCGCATACTCCCATTTCAGCAACTATTTGCCTGTACCCGTCAGGTACCCGCAGGTACTCAACTCGGTGCAGGACTCTGGCTGCTATTAGTCTCCTCATTTTGGTCATAAAATGTTTGTATTAAGGCAACATGGTAATATAAAAGAAAGCACTATTATTTAATGTTGAAAATCACATTTTTTAAAATATTTTTTATATATATGTATATCAATATGAAGTAATTTTCTGGCTCTTTACCCTCTGTGGTCACAGTATGGCAGACTCTGCTCACGGCTCCATGTCGTCCTCCTCCAAAAGCTCCGCCTCCTACCTGAGCCTGTCCAAGAGCCACAGTGCCCTGAGCGATGCCAAGTCTGTGGGTAACCTTAGCGACACACGCCTGCACCCCGATGACCCGAACGCCAACGCACCCGCCGTGGGACCTGGCGCCCGCTTCTTCCCCACCAGCTGTTTGGACCTGAACACTCAGACGGGACCTCAGGGACCGCCCGGGAGCCCCTCCAATCGTCATAGCGACCGCTCCGGCCACAGCCCCGCCTCTCGCAGTGGAGGGAACATGCGCATGGAGAGCAGCACCCTGGACTCCTCCTCAAGACACAAATCCAGACACAAATCACTGGTGCCAGGTGAGGGAGACTAGATACAAATCATATCTATTGAAAAAAAAAATGGATTAGAGGCTTTTTTTTGTACCATGATACAGATAAAATTATATTACTTTTATTACTGTAACTGTATTTGTAGTGTGTTACTCCCAAAACTAAGTGTACCCTTTTAACATAAACCTTGGGGGAAAAAAATGTTTAATCAAAAGATGCAGGCATAAGTTATTTGATAAAGGGACATGCTACTTTAATTTCCCAATGACAAGATAATCATATTCAGAATTGTCTTTTTTGCCTGAGAGGGAAAATTGTCTTTGGCTGGAGTACAAACAGCTGCAGATACAACATAAACATAAAGTCACACATCATGATTACACAACACGGACACTGACAGACACGCTTTATATAACACTACTGCTATTTTAGTTTGTTAATCAGCGTTATGTCTGGCGAGTTTAAAATGGAAAGGGCATTTGGCAAAAGCAGAAATTAGTTCACATCCACACGATTATGTACCATGCACTTCTTGATCTCTTTTCCGTTTGCCTCTTTAGAACCAGGTGCAGAGCTGCTGGACCCTGGAGGACCTGGCATCTCCTCCACCCACACCCTCCCATCACCCCACGAGTCATACCACTATGGTCTGGGCTACACATCACCCTTCTCCTCTCAGCAGCGTCCCCAGAGGCACTCCATGTACGTGCGGAGGGAGCGGCACAGGCCCCATGGCACAGAGGGGGCACCGGCGCCTGGCCTGCCCGTCCCAGGTCAGGCCATCCCCACACGGGCCAGCAGCCTCCAGCTTCTCTCCCCTCAGCTCCAGCATCGCACCACCCTCACGGGGCACTCGGTCAGCTCATCCAGGGAGGACTGTACCGATACTATGACCAAAGTTAGTATCCTTTTCCTCTTAACTGCCCATGGACCGAACAGTCTGTTTTATGTTTTACACTTGTATTTGAGCGTGTACTGTGAGTGTGTGATCAGCGCCACTGTTAAGAGCACCAATAGCACTAAAGCTTATTGAACCAGTGGACCGTTGAGACTTGGCAATGGTGCAAGTTTCAGTACTAATCCTAGGTAGGTTTTTCAGTGCAATAAAAACATCCAAAAGGGAAAAAATACTGATACTGGTATCGAATTCTGCGTTGATCCAGGATCAGATATTGTTTTCATTATATCGATTTAACCGATCCTGGTTGGGGCGTAAAATGGATGTAATGAGAGTTTTTACAGACTGGTGTAGGCCCAGGATGTCTCATAATGTTTGAACTTTAACTCATACAAAGCTTTTGAGCCATAGTTTTGATATCAGAGCTGAAAAAGCTGGATCAGTGCATCCATGGAAAAAAACATGTTCTTAATGTAGTCTATTTTTTGACTCAGTGGGGCTTTAATTAGGTGTATTTTGAAATAAGACTAGTGTGTAAACACGTGCCTGGTTGATATAAAAAATTAAAAAAAAATCAGTATCACTATCCAATGAAGAACAAAAGGGAAGAGACAACAAACTATAGCAATAGTGTATCTGTGTGGTCCAGAAATTCATCTCTAATCTTAAATATGAAACAGTTGACCGTAATACTCTGTCTGATGTATTTGTACACACATTTTGCTGCAGCTAAAGCTTGTGTCTAGTTTCTGTGCGTCATCCTCACACTCGCTGCTGCCCCCTGTCTGCTTTGACCTGCATCTGTGCGCCTCTTTGACAGAGCGAGCAGTCTCCTAAAGACATGAGCCACCCCTGTCCTCCCATCAAAGAGTCTACGCGGGACAACACCGCCGCTTTTCACTCACAGCGAGCTAAAAATGAGGTCCGAACAACAACTGTCATTCAGTCAATATAATCTTGATTCAGATAGGCAGTTTGGATGCAAAGTTTCTTAAGGGTTATTCCCATTTACATTTTAAAGGTCCTATATTACGCAAACTCTGTGACTCTTTTGAGTTTTAAGCAATTTTATAATGTTTTTACCTCTTCAAAAACATACCTGGAGTTGTGTTTAGTTTTATTCACATATATTTGAGTAGTTCTGCTTTATTAGTCTGTCTACAGCTCCAAAGTTCAAAATTCTCTGTTACACTTTGTGATGTCATGAAGTGGTAGTTTTCAACAGCTATGTTTTACCTTTTGTTCAGTAGAGATTGGCAGTTCCAGGGCTGAAATCATACAAATTATTCTAGTGAAGGTGTAGAAGAGTTTAAAAACACAGTGGAGCATCATAACATCACAAGGTGAAACAGAGTTTTCTGTTTGAGAGAAGAATTCAGCCTAAATATGCAGGATTTGTGTTTATTAGAAGCATTTGAATAAAACAATACACAACACCAGATATGTTTTTAATGAGGAAATAGCAGAAAATAGCGTAATATGGGTCCTTTAAGTTCAAGCTTTTCTCTGTAATTATCCATCCAGCAGTTAAAAAAAAACTACAACCAAGAAAACTTATTTATGTTTTGACTCATACATTAATCGTTTATTTAATATGAGCTCATTAAATAAAGCAGAAAAGATAGGAGATGTTTTTGATACAAAGTAGTTCAGAGGTTGTTTAAAATCCAGTGATTATTTTAGTTTATTTTTATAGTATATTATATTATATTATATTTAGTTTAGTTTAGTTTTATTTTACATTTTATTTCCTTTACGATGCAAAAAGGCTCTCTATATATTTTTCTGTTCAAAAGCTTCCTTGCATGTTGTTGCTGATATATATGTGGCACATTGAAGAGCTTAACAATGTCTTATATTGTGCAGGCAGCTCGCTATAACCTAATAATAATCTAACTGTTTTATATCAATATTATTAATTGATTATGTATTGATATGAAGTTTCTCCTCACTTGTTGGGTCCCATAGCAGGTCAGTATGTACCACGACCCTCACGGCGAAGACGGAGTGGCCAAAGAAAATCGAATGATCTTCACTGAGTCCATGCCTCGCAGAGTCGGCAGCTTCTACAGAGGTTTGTAAACTATAAACTAAAACAAAACTCACATTCACATTCATTCACATTATTAAAGGTCCCATATTACACAAATTAATAATTCAGGATTATTCAAGCATGTGAACGAAACAAAACACAACTAGAGGCAAGTTTCAATGGAGGTAACCAAATTATAACATGGCTAAAACCTCACAGGAGTCAAGTTTGCATAATATAGGACCTTAATAATAAGTTTTGTTTATATAGTGGTTGTCTAAACACTCAAATATGCTGAAAATGCTCAAATAATAAAACAAAGCAAGCTAACAGAAAAAGCATTACAGTTATAAAGATGAATCAACCAAATTATAACAGAAAACACTTTATAATAACCACACTTTTAATACCCTTAAGCATGAACAAAGACTTAATTAATAATTATACAAAAGACAAATTAGTAAAGAAGATTCAGGCTTGCCATCCCTACAGCCTACAAAGTTCAGAGAAGAACTCCAAATGCTGTATTAAAGTAACACCACATACAGTAACTTCCTGGTGGCATGTCACTTGTAGGATTCCGTGGAAACATAAAATCTAAAACACAAAACACCTCCAGGCAAAATAAGAGTCGAGTTTGTGGAGATGCAAGCCTACTCACAGTAAGGACATATGGTCATATTTTTATATAGCACTTTTCTAATTTTAAGACACTCAAAGTGCTTTACATCAAGAAACCACTCACCCATTTACGCACACATTCACACATCAGTGCACATAGACACTCGGGGCGAGATGGGTTAAGTGCTTTGCCTAAGGACACAACGACAGCATTCACTCTACCAACTAGGGCTGAAAAATTTTAAGAAAAAAATAATTGCGATTTTTCTGGTGATTTTGATTTCATCCACATTTTTTTCAAATCAACTTTTAGTACTCTTGAACATTTTCAAACATCACAGAAACTTATATCATACCAGAATCCTACGCTGATGAATTTGATGCTGGACCATAAAGCCAGGTTTACGGTCCAGCATCAAATCATCTACCTCACGATGCAGAGAGTCTGCGTTGACGTGAACCCCCTACACACCATCTGCGTCAACCGATGTGCACCTCCGAAATTTTCTAATTACACGCCAAAACGACGTAGACAGCAGGGGGAAGTGGCGCAGACAATAAGGGCTGCGATTGGTCCTCTCTACCACCGCTCTACATACATTTCCTGTATTCCATTCCCTGTACTCCGCTTTCCTTTCTTTCAATATACATTGAGTAAAAATGCGTTTAATGCAGTTTTGCGCACATTTGTTTATGTTTTACAGAAACTAAACTTAAAACCACATGGCTAATTTGCATAAACTATAAGCTCTGAAAAAAACAGCTCGCTGCTTGTACCCTGATGCGTCATCTTCTGTTGGACTAAAGGGCATGACTCAGAGGAATATGAGTGTTCTTTCTGTGACAGAGGATGTGCTGATGATGGTGAGTCTGTTCTGTGCTTCTATCGTGTTGGAGATGGTTCAAACTTTACTCGAACACCAGGTTTCAAAACCTTGCCTCCTTGTGTTGGGGTATTGAATTACTTCATTGTGCATAGACCTCGATGCAGATCCATAAATCCATATATTGGGCTTTAGGAGCACTGCAAAAAAATTTGGCTTTGACACTCCCAAAATTGTGTTGTCTGAAATTGTGATTTTCGATCCAAAATGATAGATCGTTCAGCCTTACTATCAACTGAGCTACTGTCACCTCAACAATAATTTAATTTGAATCTATTTTTTGCCTCAAAGTTACATGGATCACTAATGCCATTGTAGCTTGTGCTGAAATCAGTGGTGAAACTGGGTTGTTTCAAGATTGGCAATTTTGATCCCATTTGAGCTATATTCTTTCAGCTTTTTTTAAATTTGTTTTCAATACCCACTCATTCCCTCTCCTTTGTTTGAAGTGTGCTCTTGGCTCACAGTGGGTCAGACGGATCGCGCGCTCTTGAGTCCACTTAGAAAAATACTAAATAAACTGGCCTTTTGTTACATGATTTGTGCCATAGTGTTCAACAGCTCTGCATGTCATTTGCAGTGTTCTTTGAAAATGTAATGACAGTAATTTCTGAATTTTCTTTTGTTGATTGTAAAAAGAAAATTGCTTCTCTTGTTCACCAACATAAAAGTAGAAGTTAAAGCCACCGATTTATTCACAAATGTTATAATGATAGATTTACAAGAATTCAACCAGTGCATTTTGCTAACAATGAAACAATATTGCTGAACCTTTTTGGTGGGTTAATCCTTATTTGGCTCATGATTTTTTTTCTCATGTAACCCTAAATTGTGTATATAAATGGACATAGCTAACCTGCAATCTACTGCGTTCCATGCTCAGTTCCGGCTCCATCAACCCTGCCTCTAATGCATTGAAAAACTGTCGCCCCTCTTACTGTAACTGCTGCTGTCAGGCTCCTCATTTTGCTATTTTGTCTGTAAATTACTTCCTATTCCTAATCTGGAACTTGGCTCCAAATTTGCTCCATAACTGCAAGCCTCAGTGAGCTTCATTTGACTGGAGCTGGAGCACTTCACACTCTCTTAGTCCACTTCTTTATGCAGTCTGTACATGTAACACTAGACCACCTTGGCAGTTCTTGATCTCGTCTGATTTCGGAAGTAAGGCACGATTGGACCTGGTTAGTACTGGGATGGGAGACCTCTGGGAATACGAGGTGCTGACTTTGAATAATCCGTTCCATTATTCAAATACAAAATTTGTCTTTCCCTAGTACTGATATATTGTAAAAGTAGCTCTTAGGGTCAAAATGAGATTGCTATGAGCTGCCTGCATATAATTATAATGCAGTTTTATCGTCTGCAAACTAGGAAGTAAGGCTGGTGTGCTGTTAGCATACTAGTTGTCATTAATATTACACTGATGGAAGAACTTCACTTTGGCCTCCTAAAGGAGTCGTTAAAAGCTCTTATAAACATTGTGGTGAAAAATTAGGATGCCAGACTGTGTCATGAAATGTGACTAATACTAAATCTTTGGACCTTTGTTAAGCCATAGTATGTCACTTTTTAGTCAAATTAAAGGATATTGTTTCATTTGTTTAAAAAAAACAAAACAAAAAAAACACTGAAAAACATGCGTCCTTACTTTGAGCGGCCTTGGATCTCACCACAGACTGTATAAAGAAGTGGACAAATGGAGCGTGACGTCAACCACAGCGGGTTAATATGAACAATTTAAGACCAAAATGACAAGGTTCAGTGCTGCAGTTACAGAGAGAGAGGTGACCATTTTTTCCACATGCTCACTTCTTATTAGGAACACAGCAGCTCCCAGGTTAGCTAAATCTAATCTCTGATCTCCACAAACTTGACTCTTATTTGGCCTTAATATGGTTTAGATTTTCTGTTTTTCCATGGAATCATGCAAGTGGTGCACCACCTCCAGAAAGTTACATACTGTATCTTTAAAATAAAATAGTTGTGTTTTTAAAAATCAAGTAAAGCACTTTTAAAGGTCCTATATTACACAAAATTAACTCTTGTGAATTTTAAGCCGTGTTTGAAAGTTGTTTCCTCATCAAAAACCTACTTGGATTTGTCTTTTGTTTCATTGACACAGTCCTATATTTTTTGCATGTCTACATCTCCAAAACTCAAATTGCTCTGTTCCACCTTGTGATGTCATGTAGTGGTAGTTTTCAAGTTAACAGCTCCTTTTAACTTATGTTCAGTAGACATTGGTAATTTCAGGGCTGAAATGATACTTGTCCATACTTGGCTCAGTATATTTCCCACAATGCACTTCACATCGCACACCTGCTGTCGTTTCCTCAGTGCCCTCAAAGAATGACCGTGTGCACACGAAGCAAAGTCGCGCGGTCAGACACATACAGCACGCGTGGAAATCAATACACTGAATGATCTAATGGTTTTATTTGTAACTTCCACAATGCAGCGCATTTCTCATAAAACCTATTATACCTACGGAGACTGTTTTTAGCAAACGTGTAGAATATACTTTGTTTCAATGCTTCCATTTCCTCACAATTAATTACTAAATCCATTTCTATTAAATATGAGGAGAAGGCTTTTTAGTAGACCAGACACTTTGAAAAAAGCTGAATAGAGTCTTAATTTGAACAGTGAATGAATTAAATAGCCTAAAGCTGAATATTTTCATTATTCAGCTATATTTTTGTGAGGATCATTTATTTCTTTATTTTAATTTTGTTTAAATTACTTACGAATTGTTAAAATATTATTATTACTCGCTTAAGAATAATAGACCTAATTGTCACATTTTGTAACATTCAGCTACATGGCCCCATTCAGAATGCTATATTTTGAATACTTACTCTTTATTCCTTTTATAAAAAAAAAATAAAAAAAATTTGAATATGTTACCTTCCAATACTGCACCTAATAGACAATGAATGCAAAGTATATTGGGCTTATTTTCTTGCACAAGTTCTTAGTGTAAGAAAGGGAAAGAGTCATAAGCCTTTGACCAGAATAAACAGAACTGATGATAGCTCAAACATTTACAGGGCTGATGGGTAAGGCTAACAAGGATATATAGTTGATAAGAGTAATGCTTTATTTATTAGTGTCAAATTTACTACCATTTATTACAGCGAGCACCCACATGCCCTTTATTTTCTGTGATATCATCGAGTATGCCTGTCCCAGAAGTTGAGAGAGCTGAGTGTGTGCTCGTGAACTCCTCAAGTGTATTCTTTGAGTCTGCACCCACAAGTCTGTACCCGGTAGTACAAGAGTATGGAGTCTGCATATTGAGGATTGAGAAACAGACAGATGCTTTCTGTTTGAGAGAAGCACAGCCTAAACATGAAGGGTTTGTGTGTTAAACATGTGAATGAAACAAAACTCATATGTCTGTGATGAAGAAACAACATTATAACGTAGATCAGAAAATAGTGTAACAAGGGCCCTTTGGTGTGGTCTTTACTTATTTATTTAACCTGCATTTGTTGCTTGTGTCTCCTCAGTGCCCTCACCCAGGCCGGATAACTCGTCTTCGTTCCATGATGGTGGGTCAGCCAAGGGGTCCTGTGGTCCCTGGGATGCCCGGTGTGCCTGGAGTGCCCGGTGCCACTGTGGTGCAGAGTGTGACTGTGGTACCTGGAGTGCCTGGAGTAGGGGTCGTGCCCGGAGACCCCAACCATCCACCCGTCTCCATGGGCAACCACTCCAAGAGACAGACCGCTTTTGAATGGTGAGTGTTCAGCTTTAAAGATCTTATATTATGAATTTACTCTTGTGAGATTTAAGTCATGCTTTATGATGTTGTTATCTCCTCAAAAACATATCTGCTGGAGTTGTTTTTTGTTTTATTCGCACATGTTTGAGTAACTAACCGTTTATTATTAGTCGGTCTACATCTCCAAAGCTCAAAATGCTCTTTTCCACCTTGTAATGTCATGAAGCAGTAGTTTTGAAGTTAACAGCTATATTTAACTTTTTGTTCAGTAGAGATTGGCAATTCCAGTTAAGTATCCACATGATTTTAGTGAAGGTGTATGTAGTGTTTTCTGTTTGAGAGAAGAGCTACAAGAACTGAATATGCATGGGTTTGTGTGTTAAACGTGTGAATGAAACAAAACACAAGTTCAGTTGTGTTTGTGATACAGCAGTATGTAACAGCATTATAACATAGATCAGAATATAATGTAATATGGATCCTTTAAACACAATTATTTTTATTATTTAAGGTCACAAATGAGTATGCTACAGTTAGTGAACTTCAACTCTGTTGAACTTAAGTTCAACAGAGTCTCTAAGTCACAAATTATTAAATCGCAGGTCCTTTTATTAGTAAAATCTTGTAGAATTATATAAGCCTTTTCATTGCAGCTGTCACAACACAGGAAAATGTCACTACACAGGAGTATAATTAAAGCTATTTAAAGCTGAGACATGTGCACTGATAGACTATAGCTGAAAGTAAAGTAAATATACTGTGAATTTATAGAGCTAATGTGTTTTAGGGACAATTTATTTATGTTTAGGATTCTGTGATAAGTTCAGTTTTTAAACATACCGAGAAACAATAACATTTGAGAGACTGAAAGATTGAAATATGAACAAGAATCGTCTTTTCACATAATAAGGCTTTTTGGTTTGCACAGGAAATGATGGTACTTCAACTGGTGATTTGATAATGGCTTTCATTTAAACTGCAGTTTTGCAGCCGTACTCAAATGACAAAATCAGATCTCTCAAATCCATTTGTGGTATACACCGTCTTACATTTAAATGTCTGAAAATTTTAAAACTAAATTTGAAACTGGCCAAGACATAAACAATACAAAGAAGGTAAACAAATCAATTTTGTCATAATTTTGTCTTTTTTTTTTTTTTTTTTTTTTTAAGAATAACAGAATGTCCCTAGAGGGCTACTATATTTGGTCATATTCAATAACAAGGAAGTGATGTGCAAAACTGTACACTGCAATTTTTTTTTCTTTCTTTTTACCTTTATTTAACCAGGAAGTCCCATTGAGATTCAGAAACTCCTTTTAAACAGAGACCTGGTTAAGGGAGCAGCCAACACAAAACTGAATCTTTTATTAGATTAATATTAACAAAAATTTGCTGTCAGGGCTAACAGCTATTCATTGAATTTCAGCTTTTTTTCCCCATTCAAAAATTGTCAATTGCTATGGGAACAGCCAATCATCATTTCTCCTCATTCTGAATCCCATGTATTCACTTCTGCGAGTACTGCTACATCATATTAATGTAGTTTCTGTATTTGTGTTCAGGCCTGGAGCAGAGGTGATGGTCATAAACCCCCCAGAGCCCACCAAAGAGAAGGAAAAACAAGGATTTTTCAGAGCCATCAAGAAGAAAAAGAAGAAAACTCAGATGGTAAGAGCCTGTTCTTTATATAACTCAGATCTCTCTCTCTCACTGTCAGGTTATTTTTAAAAATCTGAAACATTTAAAAAGGTTTCAGCATTTAAGCAGAACATTTTATTTTTTTACACACTTTTAAAGAGAGAGTATGTACCTTTCTGGATGTGGAAAGTCAGCCTTTTGATTCCATGGAAAGAGAAAGTTAAACCATACTCTGGAGCCTTCTCAGTGGAGGTAGATATGTTTTATACTGTGGAATATTATAGCCAAAGGGACAACATTTCCATGGAAACAAGCAGGAGGAGTGTGGAGATGCAAAACCGCTAAAGACACATTTCTTTTTATGTTTTTCAATGCAATATACACATCCATAATGAAAAAACTTACATACTGTAGCTTTAAAGGTTTATTTTACTAAGGTTGACAGTAACTAATTTGATAGAGCGTTACCCAATGACCAAAAGGTTGCAGTTTTATTCGAGATTCCTCCTCTCCATACTGTCTTTTTGTCCTTGGGCAAGACACTTCCCTCTCTTTGCCTCTGGAGTTTGAGTGCTCTGAATGTGTGTGAATGGATGAGTGCGTACGGTGGCCACCTGGCTGTTCCTCTTTTGGTTTCCCTGCACAGCGTTTTTAGACCCCTGTACCTCGTCCTACTTAAATAATGCCCTACTTTTTCACTGGTGCCACAAGAATCGTATAGAGATTTACATAGACTAACATTATTTTTGTACCGCCCTTTTCGTTGTAACGTTAGGGTCTATTGCAATACATCTTGTTTTGTTATATCAAATATCTCCACCGATATTAAAAGTTTTGGTGGAGCTGATATCGGCTATCAGGAGTTTAGCCAATATCCCATTTTGGTCAATAAACTGGTGTAACAAGACGATTTATGACACAATGTTGGTCCAAATCATCTCATAATGTTAAACTTTATATATTTATTTATATTTTTACAATGCTGGATTTTATTTTTTATTTTTTTTTACCTTATGCTGTTTGTGATTAAAGGAGATAAATTCCATATTCAGTCTTTGGTATTGGTTGATATCGAGTATCAGCAGATACTTAAAGCCAAAGTATCATCATGCAGTACTATCCTAAATTCTTTAAAACATATTTTAAACACATGTATTATTATTTATTTATTTTTTATTTATTTATTTTTTTTTTTTTATAAATTGCCACTTGATATGAACATTTCTGTGACTGTGGTCTGTGTTTACGTCTTTAATTATCTATGCAAAAATGTTAACCACCCAGTAAATCATTATTTTATTTTGCCAGATTAGTTGTTCTTCACGCATACTTGATTTTTTAGTACTCTTTCACATATGATGCGGCTTAAGTCATGGTATTTGTCTTTGCCCTTGTACTGCTAACATGCTTATGTACAGGCTCAGATAGACCTGAATAGAGCTATTTACATGAATACATTTTCTGCTCCACAGAACGACATGGAGGACTCCAGGAACCCGAGCATCAAGAAAAGCCTCTTCCCCCTCTTCAGCTCCAAGAACAGCCTGAAGCACAATGTTGCCGTAAAAGTCCTGCCTGTCGTGGGCTCGCCTATGGTACAACAGCAGCCCGCGCCGCCCTATCCCACGTCGCCAGTAATCTACCACACACTAACCAGCATGCATCACAGAGTCTGAATGCAAAAGAAAAAAGAGAATTACAACACTATTAGAATGGGAGCGTCAGTGTTAATGTATTCAAAGGCCCCGCTCTGGCCTCTGAAAGTTTTGAAAAGTGCTTATAAACTCATCTCTGTGAATACAATAATTAGGATGCTCAAACTGCATAAGGTCAGTGAGGAATAACTTTGGGCCACTGCAAACCGTTTAAAATGAACTAGTTTCATTTATCAAGTTTAAAAATCAGGTACAGTGCTTTAAATGCCTTTCATTTTCCATCTAGATTTTCAATTCAAACTAAACTGTTGTTAAAAAAGTCCAAAGAAAGTAAGAAATGATCTGAAATGATGAAGGCTATTTGCTAAAAACATAATGTGAGATTTAAAAAGATTTGAACATCTGCCACCTGGGTGTGCAATGCATTTTATTCATCATAATACAATTATACACAAATTTGTTTTCTTTTTATGAAAGACTGGAAGAGTGTTGTAACTCTCAAGGCTCTGGATTCTCATCGTAATCTTATTTTAAAATCCTTTCTAGCAATGCCAGTCTGTGATTTTAAAATAAGAGCTATGTGACTGACTTTTTTCTTTTTTAATGTCATGATGAACACCTATGCAATGCATGTTCATGGCATGGTTTTCATTATAACATTGTATAACAGCTTCAGATTTTTCCAGTTAAGGTTTTTTTAGTTATGTTTTTAAATTAAACTGGGTGCTCTAATGCCTCTATAATATTAATATAACTAAAAATGTAATTCTAACAGACAAAACAAAGAAGAGTTTGATGGAACAGTGACCATCCCTTCTTATGTTTTTCTTCTCTCTAAGAAATGCATGAAGATCTGACTGAAGTTTAAAGCTGCACTGTTTCTGGTAGATTGTCCATCACCTGCTTGACTCTATGGATGTTAATGCAAGCAAGCAAGTGACCTTCCCCACCAGAAAAGTTGCATAGTGTACCTGAAGCAACAAAAACAATGATAAGTTATGTGTGTGTGTGTGTGTGTTTAGGACAGTTTATGTAAAGTTGTATATTATTTTTGCCCCACAGGTCCCTGGTAACGGACAGGAGCACCTGTCACTACAGAGGAGCTCCAAGTCTTCGTCTCATCACAGCAGCCGCCGGAAAAACCGCGAGCGATCGAGAGACAGAGACAGAGAGAGAGAGCAGAGCCGTGATCGAGACCGGGACAGAGAGAGAGAAAGAGAGAGGGAGAGAGAGAGGGAGAGAGACAGAGGGAGGGAGAGAGAGCGGGACAGAGTGGAGTGGCCCCCAGAGAAACCAGTGGATTCACATTCACAGGTACATGGTCACTCGGCATATCATATTATTTTGTTATAATACATTTGTACAGCTTTTGGAAATCAGTATTTTTAATTGAGCACATACACTCAAAATTACACACTCCTATATTAGACAAATTTGAGTCTTATGAGCTTTGAGCCATGTTATTACCATGTTGTTACCTCCTCAAAAACAGACCTGAAGTTGTGTTTTGTTTAATTCACATGTTTGAGTAACCCTTTATTATTAGTCTGCCTACATCTTCAAAGCTCAAAATGTTCAGTTCCACCTTGTAATGTTATGGACAGTTTTCAACTTCACAGCTACCTTTTAGATTTTGTTCAGTAGAGATTGACAATTCCAGGGCTGAAATTGTCCAAATGATTCTAGTGAAGGTGTATGGAGTTTAAAAACACAGTGGAGCACTTCCTGTTTTACCACATGACATCACAAGGTGAAGTGTTTTCTGTTTTGAGAGAAAAACTAAATATGCAGATTTTGTGTGTTAAAAGTGTGTGAATTAAACAAAAACACAACTCAAGGTATGTTTTTGGTGAGGAAATATTATAACATAGATCAGGAAAAGCTAAATATGGGTCCTTTAAAACCCTGTTTGGATCAAATGCTGTCTGAATCTGTCATCGTGTCTCTATAAGAAGCTTAACTAACCCTGCCTATGTACAAATGTTGTGTGTGAGAGAGAGTGTTGGTGGTCAGAAGGGCCGATGGTGCAGATTGGCAGCCTTCAGTCTGTCTATTCCAGGACAGCTATGTTTAGAAATATCTTCCAGTGCTATCGCTCCCACTACGCACATAAACATGCAGAGTGTAGGGCATCAAGTGCTCCGAGGGGCATCACATTGTGAAACGAGTTAATAATAGTAATGATAATAGAAATATCACAACATCATCAAAAGTCTCACAATAACATCGTGGGCCATCACAATGTATTGAATTACTCTCTTTGGTTGCATTAGTGATAGTGCAACAATAGGTCAGAATAGAGGGAACTACATAGACCATGATCCTTTGCTCCATTTCGTTGCAGACTATATGAAAAAAATAACTATTAAGTTCTTTTAAAAGGCTTATCAAGGCATTTTAAAAGGAAAAAGTAGTATATTCACAATTTTGTTTATCTCTATCTCAATAAATACAGTACATTTGGTTATTGTTACATCCCTATTAATAATATAATTTAATCTAAAATGCACCAGAAAATACATATGAAAATACATGATTGTTTTGTCCAAGCCAGGTAAAAAAAAAATCACGTGATCATTTTCCTCATGTGTGTAAAATCTTTTGGCAATTTATCGTGTGGAATCTGGTGACACAAGATCTTGTTCCATCTTTGCGTATTATACAAGCTCAGTTTAGACAAGATGTTACTGTTCTCATGATTTTTAATGATACTTAAATATGTGCCAAAAACAAATTTTTAAGTACAGTATATTGCTGAAGTAAATATGTTGACCAGACATGTCAAACTCAAATTTGGCCCGTGATATAATTATATTTGACCCGCAAAATCATATCAAATATGTATTAGAGCTGACGCGCCGGCTACAGATAGGCTATAGAGATATTATTTATTTAAAATATTGTTATTATTTTATATTATGCTTGTTCTGAATTCAATGTTTAAGGAAAACTATTATTAAACATTTATTTTAACAAGAAAAAGTTTAACATTACATATCTCGAAAGAAGAGAAAACATGCAGATGTTGCTGAAATTTTTCAATAAATATTTAGTTTGACCCACGACTTAGACTCAGTTTTTAATTTCAGCCCTTTGTGAATTTGAGCTTGACACCCCTGATATAGACGATAAAAAATAATATTGAAACTACCCTATGCCACTGACACAATAAGCAGATTTAAACCACAAAAACTATTCTAAATCTACAATAACAAACCACAGGCTGCAATAAATAAACAGAAGAATGAAAGACTTTAGTAGTAGACTTAGTTTGCATCTGTAATGAGTCATAGAAAAATCTTTAAATCTTGAATCTTATCATCTAGTTAGAAAATAACCACAAATTTCCCAGCAGTGCAAAAAAAAAAATGTACACATTATAAATACTGACCCTAAAAAACTATTGTTCGATATACTGATTATTGTGACACTTCTTCTTTTCTTCTTCCCTCCAGAGCCAACCGCTGAAGTCTCTCCGTCGTCTGCTCCACCTCTCCCCCTCCTCCTCGAACCAGGGACCCCCTCCGCCCCCTCCCCAAGACCTACGCTTCCAAGCCCCCCTGCCCAACCCGCCTCCGCCCTCTTCCAAACCAGGATACCCCGAAGCACGCGCCCACGGGGAGAGCAGGGCACACAGGGGGCGAGCAGCTCCACCCAGCCCAAGAGCCGTAAACCCAGCTACCCTCTGCCGGGACAGATCGAGTCCAGTTGGCACGTATCAGCGCTACAGCGGGCAGAGGGGGCACAGTTTACCCCCGAACAGCTGGGCATCAAACCGGGGCAGAATGGACCCACTTTTACCCGCGCCTCTCGCCCCAGAATGCCCAACCTCAACGACTTAAAGGAAACGGCACTGTAAAACTAATACATGAATAACAAATGTATGACAATACAGTTTACATGAAGCGCTGGGGTAACTTTGTGTCTGTGAAATAGTCAAGTTCAACTCCAGTGAGACCTGCGCCAGTGTCTTTACAGGACCAGACAGTAGAGGGCGCCCTGTTCCATGCGGGTACAGTAGTTACAAGGAGAGAGGAATGGTTGAAGACTCCACTGTGGGGCAGATCTGGTCCAAAAAAAAAACACACTGTACAACTTCCAGTCTTATTTTGTTGAGAGTTACATTTATGAAATTACCAAAACATAGGATATGATGAATGAAAATTAGTTTAAAGGCACACTATGTAACTTTTTCACGGGTCTGGCATCTACTTGTTTCCATAGAGATGCTGTTACTTTGCCTGGAATGTTTTACATTAATTACAAAACACATTTATTCAATTACATGACTTTTTATTGGCCAAAAATAGCTTGAAGTGTCTCCACAGATTGACCTGTAACTTAGACATAGATCAAACTAACTCTGTGTAAATGCCGGGGAAAACAGTAAAATCTCCATGGATATAGCAGGTGCATACACTCCACTATAAAAGTTACACAGTGCAACTTTAAAAATAAAATATCACATTTGAGAAGATGAAAAGATGGTTTCAGTTTCATTGACCATCAGACCTAAACTAAAATAATACTAAAGGTGCACTATGTAACTTCTAAGGTAGAGGGCTGGCTACTTGCTTGTCTCCATGGAGATTTTTTTTGCATGGAATGTTTCACAGTATGGCATTAAACTTTTCTGCCTTGCATGTATTCAATTACAGGTGTTTTAAAGCTCAAAAATACCTTGAAAAACATGGATTCTCACTAGGTGCAGACTTGCTTCTACATAGATTTTACCAGTAACCTTACCATTGTGATAAGTTTATTTCCACACTGTATAACATTCAAGACAAAGCAATTACATCTCCATGGAGACAAGCAAGTAGCAGACCCTCTACCAGAAAAGTTACACACTGCACCTTTAAACAATGGATATTTAAGAAGAAGAATACAGTGTTACATGCAGATCTGTACTGCACCAGAGTGGAGCCAGAATCACATCATTTTTGTCTTTTCATTGATGTTTTTTTTGCAGTGAACAAACTTTCAAATGAGACACTGCCCTCCCGGACTCTCTACCGCCATCTCCTGCTGACTGGACTGTACTACAAGAGACTGCCAATGAACTTTTTCAAACTCTATTTGATAAGAACAAAAAAACTTTATATAAATATTATTTATTGAATATTTATTTGTTTTAAATTAAATTAAATTCAAGGATATAAGCTATAAAGACACAGTATGTAGGATATATGGGAATAAGTAAAAGTAATATAGAATAAATGTGTAATTGCAAGAGCTTTAGTTTCCACTCAAAGAAATAGATAGATATTTATGTGTTGATAAATACAATATGTCTGAAGGAATATTTAACAAGTGAATGTGGTTTGGTTCACTTTAATATGTTGTTCACAAATGTCACTTTATAACAGTTTACTTTTTATTTATTTTCACTAAAACTGGGATGAAATGAAGCGCACTATGTTGACCACCAGATCCTTTTACTTAAATACTGTTTACATTTCAGTGTTTGGCTGTGACCATGGCAACACACTTCAGTGCTTTACGTCTTTAGATTTACCAGGGAACAGTATCACAAAGCTGCTGCCAATGTTAAGGCTCATTTATGCTCATTGGACACACATACAGATACACATAGAGGCTTCTGTGCATTTATACAGAACATCTGAGCAAAGGAATTGTACAAAAGCTGACCACTGGGGGCAGTAGTGAACACAGCTCTAAAGTGGAAGCTAAACTTAAATAAATAAATAAATGAGAGAAGGACCAGCTGCAAAACAAATAATTGCTTCCCTTACCTCATTTTTCTCAACTCGGTTGCTGCGCGTCCAACAAAAGTGGAGCATATTTTTTTTATTTCCTTTGGGATAAATAAAGTATCTATCGATCTAAATGAGCCTTACTTTTTGAATTACAGTAAACTTGACCATTATCGAAAGGCATTTGTTTGTTACTGTTAAGAAAGGTATATTACGGTAGATTCTGATTACATGTCAATTGAAGAAATCATAGTACACTCCAAAATAAATGTTTACCTTATTTTTCCATTATTTTGTATTGATCTAAAGCAATTTACATTTTTAAAAAGTTAAATAGTCATCTTTTTTGTGTGTACAGATCATGACTGTCTAAATGTAGGGGTCAGTAAAGGGACAAACATTTCTGTAACACACTCCGAGGGCTGCTGTTTTGTTTACATATCACATATATTGTACTCTATATGTGCCCAAGTTACTATTTATCATTTTCTGGTTTAAAGCAGCTTTGTGAAACTTTTCCCCAACATCATTGTCAGCTTCAGACTGACATTTCATATAGCCTTAACCGCCTTGTTCATAAAATGACTGGAGCCTATTGAAAGTATATGAGCCTTTTGACCTACTGTAATGTTAAACAAGCACGACTCAGTATTTTAAACATACCTCTCATACTACCTTCATAATGTGTGTTACAGCTTTCCTTTTGGTAACTGTTTTGAGCATAAAATCTCACAGTGTTTAATATATACTCTAATAATTTATCAGGACGTTAAAACACAACCTATTTTTATTCGTCAAAGAAAAGAGGCTGGCCTTGAATCGAACTAAACTAAGCTCTCGTTCAGTGTTGTTAATGTAGGCCATATAGACCCCAGAAAAAATGTTACTGCTATAGTAATAACTAATGTAGACTCAGAATAAAGAATAATCTTGTGAAATATAGATCTTAAGTGAGTGCTCTATTTTAGGAAGAAAGACTTACATGTTTGAAATACCATGAGCCAACCCATCGTGATACTCAAGGCTACATACTGCACTGTGAGATTATAAAACCATTTCGTACAGTTTGGATAAGCACTCCACGGGTTGGCCTAAATACAGTATTGGTACTTTGCTGTAACATCAAGCTGGGGGCGTTCTAAATGTATGTGTATGGTGAAATGTTCAGAAGTTATCATGGTGATGTAACGCTTTGCACACATTAGTGATTAAATACTAAAAATGTCTTAAGAGAATTTGAAAACTCAAGAACATGTTTTCAGGAGCAGGGGCGGTGCTACCATTAGGCAAAAGTAGGCAGCCAACTAGGGCCCCTGAACCTGGAGGGGCCCCCAACCAATTGCCCTCAGTGCCACTAATGATCGAGGCTTCCGAGCAATTTGATTATCTCTCAATATGTCGTTAAATGAGAGTCAAAGCATTCAGTCAAAGCATGTCAAAGCATTCACCCCGTTCACGTTAGAATAGTCAGCTTGACCCTGATTTTAACGTAATCATAGCATAATCATAATCATACGTAATGGATGTAAACAAAAATGTAATTGTACTAGCAAAAAATAAAACTACTTTCAGCTCTGGTTATCTAGTAGGCTACCGAACTAATACGACAAGTTTCTAATCCATCCTAATTCAAATAAAGATGTGTGTACCTCATGAACAATGAGGAAGGACAGACAATACATATTAAAGAAATCAAAAAAAAAAAAAAAAAATGCATTATAGAGAGGGCCCCAAACTCAAGTTCACCTAGGGCCCCCAAATTGCTAACTCCACCACTGTTCCGGTGGCTGTAGTCCAGGGGGTCTCCAACCTTTTTCCTCCGGTGAGCTACTTTTACAAAATGAAAATGCCAAAGAGCTCCTCATTTTAGCTGTCACAAGAAATTGGATAAGATGAGGCACAGCTAGATGTTTATATGTTTACGTGCACAACATTAGTCATCAACATGATACATTTACAATCGTGACAGCCTTTTAATCAGTCCAATTTTAGTTATTCAGCACAACAAGTGTAATTCAGAAATCCTTTGGTGAGCTACTCTGACGGGGGTGGAGAGCTACTGGTATCTCCCAAGCTACAGGTTGGAGACCCCTGCTGTAGTCAATACAAGTGTTCATTGTCCTGTTTAGGTGTTTGATTTTCAACAAAAAAGTGAGTGTGACTAAACTGAAAAACTGTTAATTTTGATAACGCTAGCTTTCTTATGACTGTTATTTGAGAGAGATTTGTTTGACAGTGCAAATCAGCTCATCTGTTGTATTTCAATTTAAACTTAGTTCTTTCTGGTCAGATTGTGTTTCAACAAACCTCAGATTAAAATTGAACAAAACTTCAAACACAGCAGTGCCTCTAGTTACCTTCACACCCCCAGGAAATGTTGATGATGTCAGCTGCAAAGTATCAATACAGGTCTTGCATTGTTTATATGGGCCCAAAAAAAATAGCGGACTGCCACTGGGCTAATTAGAGACCTTTGACTACGCTGTTCCTGAACATGTTGCCAAAAGGAGAACTGCAAAAATATGATTGTTTACATTAAAACTTTTACGTTTACGAGGTTTTTGTAAAGCCATTTTATACATAAACATGTGTTTTTGTGTGTGTGTTTTTACATTGCAGTCATGATCAGGGATGACCTTACTCTACCTTCACGAAAGCATTATGGGTATATTTAGAAAAAATGTTGGACAAAATATTCAAATAATGTGAGATTTGTTGAATTTTAATGTACGTGAGCACTTCCACATGTTACAAGTGTTTCCAGATGAGCCAAATAGTGTGGAATTTCTAGTTTAAGACAGTGATAAATGAACTATGTATGATGTTCCACTATTTTTATTTCTAAATACAAAGTTTAAAAAGATTATCATATAGAATTATAATAGTTTAATTATGTTGTGAAATTACAGTATTAAGTTGTATTTTTGTACCACGTTTGGTCTGCCACAAATAATGCCATCAAAGTACACAGTATATGCTTCTACATAAATACAAGGACATAAATAAGAGGTAAATGATAAAAAACAAATATGGTGTATATATATTTTTTCTAATAATAAGAGTATGACCTATTATTGCCTATGTTATTTTTGCGTTAAAAGTGCACTGTATGTCATTTTTTTGGTTGGGGCGGTCCATCACCTACTTGTTTCTATGGATATGTCATTACTGCACGTGAAATATTCCATAGTATGACATTAACTAGCTCTAACTGAAATTTATTACACTACAGGTTGTCAAAAATACCTTAAAAAAAACACGCATTCTGACTGTGACGGGGTCGCCTCTCCACAGATCTGACCTCTAACTTGGTCAGGTTTGATAAAAAGGTTTTGAAGCATTTGACGGACCTCGCCACCTCCAAAAAAGTTACGCAATGCACCTTTAAAGCACGTACTACCCCCTTAAAGTGCCCTTCAGTGTGTTCTAAACTGTTAACATCTAAAATACCTGATTGTATAAATAAATAATGGTTACTAATGCCTTGCAGACCAGGGGCTTCAAACTTCAACTCATTTTCATGTTTTTTGTTGCTATGGTTTTCATGTTTTGCCATTTATTACAGGGTGTAAATAGAAAAACATTGTATCTACACAGACTTTAAAATTATAGGGTCTCGTAATAAAATCCAACTGGACATTTTTGAACGACTCTTTGTTTCTTGAATTGAAATGTGAAATAAACCAAACACACATTTGTTGGAGACAGGACAGGGTTTTTTTTAGGGTTTTTTACGACAAATGGACATTTTAGATACACAAACATGCACTCCCAAAGCATGATGGGAAAATGAGGGGAAAAATACAGTACTTATAATCATAGTCACCGGGAAATCACGTACATTTTTCTGAATTTGCACTTTATGTGAGTTTATATTTGTAGCAGAAGTAGGAAGCCGTGCGACAAGTATCCATGGGGGATGAAAAATTAGCATAGTTGCCATAGTGATTCGTTTCAAACAAATGATCATATCTTTTGAATAGTCCTCAAAATGGTGCCTATAAACAAGAACCCACGAAAAGGGTCAAATGCAGTTTAGATACTTAGCACTAGTGCTTGTTCTAGTAATGGTTGTGGACTCTGTGAGGATAACTTTGCTTTGAAGAAACACTTGAAACTGTTTTGGCTGTGTTTGCTAATGCGTTCATTGTGTCACCATGGTAACTGATGAAGAAGACCCCCAGCACGATGTCACTGCAAAGTATCAATACAAAACATTTATTAAGGTAAAAGCAAGAAAGCATGACAAAGATATTCTGTATTTTCTCAAAGAGCTTGGTTTAAACCCTCTTAGAAAAGCTCTTTGTTTTGAAATTATTGCTTTGAATTCATTTTGTTGCAAATTACCCGGTGTATTCAGTTTGTCACTATTCAGATCAAACAAACCAAATGAAAGCAAAGACGAATGTAAAACAGAAGTGTGTGTTGGGCGGCAGTTTGGACACATGTAAAATTCATGAAGATCAACAATGAGCTCCTGGACAATGGAGAGAGTGAGAGGTTCAGGAGCATTTGCTCATGCACAGGAGCAGCTCCAGACGAAGGGCAATGCGAGTGTGCCAGCCCAGGGGCAGGATGCGGATGTAGCGCGCCACGATGGGCGGGCGCAGCAGGTTCTGGACTGAAGCCGAGCGGTCGGAGTTTCCATAGAAAACCTGAGGAGAGAGAAAAGATATGAAGTGAAAATATATAAAATAATACAGAGACTATTGTACTGCTGGGTTTAAAATGACATCACAAAATAAAAAGCTCGTAGTGTTTAAAAGGGGCATAAGTGGAAATTTTGGTTTATGGTAGTGAGATAATGGGCCAGAACATTACACATTTTTTTGCTTTCACAATTTCTAGAATTTTATATTTTAATTTAAATATAATTTTATATATGATTCAAGGGTATTTCTTTTAAAAATACATAACAATAAACAGAGAATACTGCATCCTGCCCCTCATCTAGAGTTCAGAAAAAGAAACAATATTATGGTAACCAACTAATTATTTTCTTATACTTTTTTCCCAAATTATATTTTCAGTAAAACAGTGGTGATTCTATTTTATATGGTTAGAGGGTTAGATAAAGTAGCAATAACTGCAAATGTTCCACAGCATGACATTAAACATATCTATATCCATGGAAACAAGCAGGTGATTCCAATAAGCCAAGTTACAGGTCAGATCTGTCGTGAGGCAAGCCCATTCACAGTTTGAGTAATAAACTGTGAATAAATGCTCCTTGATTAACTGCAAGAGAGATATGTTTATTGCAAAACTGTGAAATATTCTGTGCTGAGTAATTCCCATGGGAACAAGCACAGTCAGGAAAGTTATATGGTGTTTAAGAATTACAAAATACTGGCCAATTTTAGCACAAGCAAAGCATAAAATTCTGTAATGGATCATGGAGACTTTTCACATTTGCACATCATATCAAATACTGATTGACTGACCCTGTTGTTGCCGGTCTGGTCCTTGTAGTAGATCCAGTTGAGTTTCTCGTCGGAGCGATACTGGACGCTGTATTTAGTGACCCACTCGTCCGCGTCACACCTGCCCTGGGTCAGAATACCAGAGACCACCTTCACCTCCCTCAGGTCGATCTGCAGCCATTGGTTATTGTCCTGGTACTTGGACAGCCATGCACAGCTGGGACAGAACACAAAACACTGTCATTGTACACGACATTGTACAATTGTGTACGATAGTTCTAATTTAGATCTAGTTTATCACTGGTTTAAAGTGGAACTAAACACTAAACAAGTCAACTTTTTTGCTACTAAACTGTGTATATGGTGTTTGAATAGCATTGTCTACAGTTCCTAGTGTTTTTTTAGTTATAGTTATAGTGCAAACTAGGTAAATTTGCAGGTTTCTGGTCAAAAATGTGTATACAGTATGTTCTGGCTCTAGTGCCCACTACAATTTCAAGTATTTGTTATTATTTGTTGATATCAAGTGCCTCTGCCCTGATTACAGACAAACAGGGACAGAGTTTGAAGGGTGGCTATCTGGAGTGGATACCGCCACCTGCCTCACACCCACACACACACACACACACTCTTTTCTTTAGTTGGCAAACATTGTCTAGCTCAGGGATCTCCAACCTGTTGCTTGGAGGCTACCAGCAACTCTCCACCTCCTTCCAAATAGCTCGCCAAGGGATTTCTGAATTACACGTATTGTGCTTAACGACTGAAACTTGACGAATTAAATGTCTTTTACCATTGTACATGTATCATTTTGATGTCTATCTTTGTGCACTAATAAATGGATAAAGGTTTATGTTTTATCAGCATCTCATCTAAGGCTTGCCATGGCTTTTATATATTGTCAATTTCTTATGACCACTAAAACTAGTATCTCTCTCTGGTATTTTCGTTTTGTAAAAGTAGCTCATCGGAGGAAAAAGGTTAGAGATCCCTGGTTGTGGCTGAGTTTATGTGTTTAGTACCACTTTAAACCAGTTTAGATTTGGTGTTACTTGGAAGGCCAAACATATTCTTGCAGGTGGTTCATGGTGTGAAACTTTTAAGAACCATTGCTCTAGTGATACAAATGCTGTATTTCAAATATCCAGCTTTTGTTCAGGGGTCACTACAGCAATTATCTCCCGCATGAACTGACTTGGAGCATTAAATTCAATTAGTTTATTTTATTATACAATATACAGTAACACATTAAACAGCCCTGTTCAGTAAATGGGACACCCTGAAGCAGTCCTTATCTTATATTGCAGTAGAATTTGGTTGTTTGTGACATACCCAAATCCCTGGCTGTTAAGGCGAGCCTTGTTGGGGAGCCATGAGGAGAACCAGCCGGTGTACTGCTCCTGGTTTGAACATGAGATCTGCTCGGCACTCACTGATCCAGCTTCCAACCCCAGCGGCCTGTGGTACGGACACTCTAAACACAGAAAATCAACACACTCAAATGAAAACCCAAACCATCTCACCATCTAATCCTCTTTTTAATATTTCCTCTTCCTCTTAAAGCCTCTCGTAGTGGCCTAAATCAATGAGGTTCAATGAGGCAGGCACAGCACAGATGGTCATGTACTAGTCCAAACAGCTTAAGCTCTGATTTTTCCATGTCTTTTTCATAATTCTCCATTGGAAATCACAGAGGGTTTTGTGGCAACGTAATGACCCTCTCTACAATTATTTAATCATATATAAAGGACACGTAACACAAATAATGTAATATCTTACTTAAGTGTCCCACTCCAATCCTCTCATATTCTAGGACATTGAGTTGCTGTTTTGAATTTAATGTGGTCTATAAATAAAAATGGCTTGCCTGGAAAATTTTGGTAATAACTAGTAAGGTAGTACAAGAATCACATGAATAATGCCATCACCTTTTGAAAATTGGAAAATGTGGTTTAACTTTGTGCCAGTTTTTGTTTCATGTGGAGAGGCCCAGTAATTTCAGAGATATTAACCATAAACAAACAAAAAAATATATTATTTTGACAGTTATAAGGCAAATTCTACCAAAATATTCTGATCTAAACTACTCTTTCCTTCTCACAACTTTAAAGAAAGAAGTTACTGCTTTATAAAAAAAAATAAAGCATATAAAAGTTAAAGGTGCATTGTATAACTTTTCTTGTGGAGGGTCCGTCAAATGCTTTTCTCCATGGACATTTATTAAATTACAGGTAGTTTTATAGCTCAAAAATACCTAGAAAAACACATTCTGACTGAGAGCGTGGTTGTCTCTCGACAGATCTGACCTGTAAATTAGTCTGGTTGGTCCATGAAGATAGAAAGTTTTAATAATATACTGTGAAACATTTCAGACAAAGCAATAACATCTCCACAGAGAAAAGCATTCGACGCACTCTCCACCAGAAAACATACACAAAGCACCTTTAAAATACACTTAGCAAACTGGTTTCAATAGATGTTTTCCAGATAATTGAAATGTCTGTAATTATCCAGCCAGTATCGTGTATTTCTGTTGTAATTCAGAAGCAGTGCATTGAAACTGCTCTTTTGTTTACTACTGGTGTAATCCTCTCTGGCTCTAGGTCAGCTCCTCTAATCCGGAGTTACTCATGTGTGTGAGTCAGATAAGGATTGAGGCTACAACAGGGTCCCAGCGCTCGGAGAAACCAGATGTACTTCTGGAGAGCATTTTATAAGTGAAAGGGCCCATATTACACAATTTTTTTATCTATGTTATAATGTTGGATATCCTGCATATTTAGACTGAGTTGTTCCACCTTGTGACATCATGTGGTAATACAGGATGTATTCCGCTGTGCTTTTTAACTCCACACACCTTCACTAGAATCATTTTGATGATTTCAGACGTGGAATTGCAGATCTCTACTGAAAAGTAAAGGCTGTTAACTTGAAAACTACCACTTCAGGGCATCACAAGTTGGAAGTTAGAGTACAAAGTGTGAAACAAAACATGACTCTGGGTATGTTTTAGAAGCCGGAAGCTCAGAGGGGACAGGCCTTTTCTGTAACTATTTATAAATCAACGCAGTTGATCACTTTGCCCTTTCACACAGTTTGAGATATTGAGATTTTATAAGATTCTGTTTTTATTAGATTCTGTTTTTATTCATGTTCTTTTATTGTTTCTATTGTTTTTCTCTATGTTCTGTAGCAGTGTGGTCACCCTGTGTTGTTTTTTAAAGTGTGTTATAAATAAAGTTGCAGGTGCAGTACTCCAAACAACTGCAACTCACCCTTATGTAACAGATAATGCCTCATTTTTTGCTGTTTCTCATTACCTTCCTCTTGTATATAGCCAAGATATATTTACTGTATTTCTCAATGTTTATTTTCTAGTACATACGCAATAATTATGCCTTATTTGACACCAACCTCTTGCTATTTTTGCTACTTAGTTTGGATTATTACCATTGATATTTCCTCTCTTTGTTATTATATTTTACTGTGATCTGTGAGCTACTGTGTCCACATAATTTCCCTTGTGGATCAATAAAGTTTGTCTAAATCTAAGATTAACATTACACAGAATAACGGACAGCAATCAAACACATAGATTCCCATGGGTTTTGCATTTTCTCCCTGTGCCAAAAATCCTAATCACGGTTATTTGGTACATAGCTGAAAACACATTTTTGAAATTTAATAGAGTAGGGCTGTAGTTGTTAAGATGATTTATCGATCAATGGCGTCTTACTCAACCAAAATGTGTATAAATCAACTAATACTATTATTTAGATTAGACAGATTAGAAGGTATTTATATAAGAAAAGGCAGGTTTAAATAATAATGGTTAGTAAGTTTCGTTTACATTGCTGCCTAGTACTTAAATTATTATTATTTTTTTGTTGTTGTTGCATGATCCCCCAAGAACTGGAGAGTGCAGTTTGGGTCAGATACAGAGCTGTAAATAAATAATAATAAATGTGAGAATTCGTTAGTCCACAAAGAGAGAAATAATTGCAATAACAAACCGACTCAAACAGTGCATGATTTTTTATTCTGTGTTAGTTATTTTAAGTTCATGCTTTGCTTTTGCCAGTTTCTGTATTTATGTTGAAATGATATTAAACTCATGGAGGACTTCATGACTTCTGTTGGCCCTCTTCTGAAGTTCACGTTGTATAAATTACCGTTTTTCCATCTTCTTCAGTCAAAGCAGCAGCTCAGAACTGTGATTATCTGTCAGTTGTAGACGAGGATTTGAAAACCCCTGGGCCTCCTGTGGTCCTCCATTCTGACACACTGCTCATCTTTACAATGACTGGAAACCTACACTGTACTGTATTATCTGAGTGATGAGTAATTCAGTTATTTTCAAACTACCGGGAAAATATGTTTCTCTCTTTCTCTGAACATCCAAATAAGATTGTCTTTTAAATACAATATATAGTCCTACTGGAGCTTGTGATGTGAATTATTTTATGAGGTGGCTTTACCTAGAATGTTCCACTGTACAGATTAAACTTGTTCATCACAAGGGAGACAAGCAAGCAACAGCCCTGTGCTACATTACAGGTCAGATCTATGGAAAGTCGCCCTATTCACAGAAGGAATTATTGTATTTTTGAGCCACAGAAAGACCCGTAAGGAATAAATGCTATGGATATGTTTAACGGCTGCATTTGTGGATATGCAGTGCCTTCAGTAACCTTTTGTAAGCACTTGTTTCTAATTGTTGCAAATTTTTTGCTATCGTCAAATAAGTAATCTCAACTAGTTTACCATCTACTTGAAGGCAAAAGCACACACAAAACTTTTTTTTAATATACATCTATATAAATTCAGGCGTTAAGAGGTTAAAGTCATACCATGGAACACCTCAGGCAAAGCAATAACATGGAGTTGCGTTTGCGTAGTGCACCTTTAATGAATGAATATAAGTGTGAATGGTGGTTTATAGCACTGTCTAAATGCTGAGGTGTATCCTACCAAAGGCCCAGAGTGGCACAGAGTCGAAATTATGCCATAACTGAAATTACAGCTTTATACATTATTATATGATTTATAACCTAGATGTCCACTGTTTAAAGCTCAGTTATATTTTTGTTGCAGTAATCCAGTATCCACATTACATACAAAAGACTACATACAAATAAATGTAAACAAAACTGTAATTTCTTAAGATTTTCTGATCCAAAGGTTTTATTGGACATGACAGTATATGAGAAAATGTAATTTATTTTACGTGCGCAGTGACAGGTAGGCAAAAAGTCAGTCGGGCTGCTTGTTTATGTTGACAGTTGCATTGTGTATGTCTGTAATGAAGTAGGTTTTGCATTTAATTGTTTTAACATGACTTCATCATCTTACTCTAAGTCACTGAATGTTGAGGATCAAAAACTTTACTTTGAAAAGTTAAAACTCGCCGATAACCGTTGACGATGTTGATGTTCATGTCATGTTTTCTCGTATGAAACTAGTTTTATTCACTGATGTTAAGAGTGGGGTGACCAATTTTATACTCACCAATAGTAGAAAGGGGAATATGTTGTGAAGTGTTTTTGTCTAAATACAGAAAACAGTGCTTTAAAATTGCTGGAAATATACTGATTCACAAGTGCATGGAGAATGGACGGTGTGTCTAGTCTAGCTTTTAACTCAAGTTGATTTTCTATAGTTTTATATTTATGTTTTAAAAATTATTTTATTGTGTTGTGTTTTTATCATATTTTTTATTGTATATTCTCATATTTCATCTATACTGTTGCACACTTTCTGTCAGTACTGTCTGTTTTTAAATGTGCTATAAAGATCAACCTTGACCTTGACTTTGACCTAATAATATTTTTAATTACATGCTTTTTTTCCCCTCACAATCTTATTATCATCAAACACCACAACCCGTGTGTGTCCCATTTTTAAATTTTGAAAATCCAGTCATCCTAGTGAAGAGATTTAGAATTTTTTGTCCCTTTTAAATTATAGGAGGAGAAAGTGAAGGTCAAGTCCATTCCAATTTGTACCTGGATCAATCCTGAGTCTTAGTCTTTTTGTTTGTTTATATTTGTTTGTTTCTTTGTTTCTTTTTTTTAGATAATGTTTGTATTTTTTATTGTAAAATCCTTGTTTGTGTCCTTGAACTGTGCTGGCCATCTGGGTCACCGTCTGAGAGATTTTCACTGGAGCGTGCTCTGTCCTGTCTGCGCTGCCAACACCACACTCATGCAGTTCTGCCATTTGGTTTGGTCTTACATCAAAAAATAATCTGCTAACATTTTAATTAATCCAAATTTCGCTCAGTAAAAGCATGTGTTCCTTGAATAAGGTTGCACAAGGTCAAAATATATAGACTATAATAAACAACTATGGTATGAGCTATTTTGAAGCACAGACACCAAAATATTTCTTTTACCTTACTTTTTATGCAACAGCTAGACTTATACATTGACTTAGACAAACGTTATTGATCCACTAGGGAAATTATTTGGATACAGTAGCTCACAAATAACAATATAATATAAAAACAAAAAGCAAAAATATAAATGATTATAATAAATTCAAGCAAAATAGTAAGAAACTGTGGTCAAATAAGGCATAATTATATAAATGTATCAGTAAAAATATAGAAATTACTATGTACAATGTACAATGCATGTACAATTATAAATATCATTATATATATATATATATATATATATATATATATATATATATATATATATATATATATATATATATATATATATATATATATATATATATATTGCAGTCTATGTCTATGTGAGAAACAATTCCTTCATTCATTTCAGATACAAGTACCTCCGCAGGCTGTTACTGTGTTTGTATTCAGTTTTTACTTGACTTACTTTCATTTTTATATACAAAAAAAAACATGTTAAGCTATAATGATCTTGTACAATTTAAGTTGTAGCTCAATACAAATGTAAAAAGTATCTATAATTTTAAACCTATGATAACCTTGCAGTATATTGCTCTTGTCTATGATTACAAGAGGACGGGCTGCTAACTTAAACATCTATGTTTTGTTTAATTATTTTGTGTCTTCTTTTTACTTGGATGTGGTATTCACAATTATAAACTCACCTGCATAAATACTATTATAAAATCATTCTGCATTGTGTTCTTAGAGCAAACAGCCCGTTCCTTTTGTCCTTCCCTTGTCACGTTGACCTTCGTTGATAGATGATATAATTAGTACCTGGCATGCAGTCCAGCCCTCGCACCATCGCCGAGCTAAAGGAGGAACCATCAGTGGGACCCTCTCCATCACAGTCACATTTACAGGATCGGCTGGTCCAAGACTCAGACAGGCCTGTCTACAACAACAAAGGACAAAAATGACAATATCCATCAAGGTAGCTGTTCTGTATTTGAAACAGTACATTCATGTTATTGTATTATTTTAGTTTGTGTGTTACTAATAATAGTTTTTTGTCCATTCAATCATTCATTTTCCTCTCATTTTTGGTCATTGTAAAGCTATATATGAAAGCACTGAAGATTTATTGTAATGAAATCAAAATCACAATTCTATTGTTTGAAATGACCAAATCTCAAACACTGAAATTATTTAGGTAAAATATTGTCCTGTTTATGTGTGAAACTGCTATCCCCTGTATCTAAGATCTCTACAAACCAGTTCAGAAAGGCGTGTGTTATTTAAATTTTCTTGGAAATGTGGATGTTTTAACCCAGAAAATGAAATTGATCTAGATCTTGATTTTAAAAATGAATACGTAATCACAATCCTTGTATTTGTCATCGATAATTTCAATAGGATATTTCATTCTTTTTATAGGCAGTCTAAGAGTAGATACAAAATAATCGTACAAACTGAACAAAGCTAATGTCCTGCACATCGTTACTATCTATTTACAATTAAAACTCAACATATTTTAAATTAAATGAAGGCTTTTATCATTATGAAACAAGTCTTTATGTTAATTGAAATCGTGCTGTCCATACCTCTTGAGCTTGGATGTTGACCACTGTCCAGATTGTATTCAGTTAGTGAGAAAAAAAACAACAACAAAGAGACAATGCATGTTAGAACAACCTAAAATCAGTAGAAAAATGATGTGTATATTATGTGTTTCAATGTAAATAGGATCTTAAATCTTACCATTTACAGAGAGTAGAATCACCAAGAGAAGATGCTGCAGATGGAGAGCCATCTTGAAAACCAAACCAGAAGCAAACCAGCCTAGAGGAACTGAGAGGAACCAACCAAGGCAGCCGTGATAGAGGGACTGGATTAGAATAATCCATAGGACGCTAATGGTTTTACCTAATGCTAGCCTTATCTAGCAAAGCCCCTCCTACAGCTGTTCCTCTACCAACCACTACCACGCAATGCCAGGCTTCAAAAAGGCTCCAAGAAATATATGATCAAGGGCAGAGGCTAAATACTGTACTTATGAAGGGAATATATAGAGAATCCTTAGTATGGAGGTCTGCACATCTCAAGGGTTTAAGGTAGAAGATAAAACGTATGACCTTTTAATGCTACTTTAATTATCATATTTAATGCACAATATGATTTGAATTACTGATATATAGGCTTGCCTGTAAATGAGCATGGGTCTCATCATCAAAAACATAAAGCAGCTCCTTGTGATGTCATGATTAAATGGTAATTCAGGAAATGCTCCTCTGTGCTCATCCATACTGGCTTTTAAAAAACCAAGCACTGCACCAATTTATTTTATTATTTTATAACTGGCAAAAGACACACAGATCATCACTCCAGTACTGCAGCCCCTACACTGGCTCAGTTTAGAGCTCAGTTCAATATATTTTTGTTTGTCTTTGAAGCGTTAAATGTCCTGTCACCTGTGTATTTGTCTGAGCTGCGTCTGTGTACGATCCTGTCAGGTCCTGTGACCAGTTGTTTTTAAACTGTCCACGCTCCAGACTGACTACACACAGCTGATGTATCATATCCATAACCAGACACGAATGAACTCAGAGGTCAGCAATTTTGCCATTTCTTTAACATATTTGTACAGAGGCAGCCCCGCTCAGTAATGCACATTTTTCAAGGTATTTTTGAGTAATATTCACAACTGTAATGAAATAAATGCTACAGGTTTGAATCTAAGACCAGGGGGACAGGCCATTTGCGGTCACTGGTCTCAAACTATAGAATAGCCTCACTTTGAGCATTTGATCTGCCTCAAACATTGAAAATTTTAAGTCTTTACTGTGCTTACCTTTCTGAGACTGTTGTATTTATTGCATTTCATTACTGTTATTTTGCTTTTTAGTCATTTTAAATTTGTACAGCACTTGGGGTAGTTTGTATTTTAACAAAAACAACAAAATTCTCACCACCATTTCAAAAAAAAAAAAAAATTCACATGATAAATATTGAGGCCCAAAACATATTTATCATGACCAGCCAAACCTAGTAAAATTTTTAGCTTCTTATCATTAGACTAATAAAAAGAGTTAGCAACAACTTAATTTTGGCAAGATTATCAGTGCTGACCTTGAAGGATACAATAAAAACTAATTATACAGTCGCATTTGTTGCAGTAAACATACTGTTTTGTCAGATGCCTTCTTTTAATATTATAATTTGATCTTTTATTTCAAACTTGGTGACTTCAGAGCACAGAGGCACAGGCAGAGCAATAAAATCAAGTAACAAAACAAAATGAACAAAAGCAATCGTTTTGACCAATCTCAAATAGTTTCTGTATCTTCTGAGGAAAATATTCTTGCCCAGAGAAGACTTTTGTGTTCACTGTGAACAAAGCAGGTCCTTGAGGGTGAAAGCAATTAATCCTAACTAGACAAAGCTGAGGCCAATTTGTGCCCATTAAAACCCGCTTTAGTCCCTCTTGGTCTCGGTCTGGTGTCTCCTGTGACTGTGTGAGGATTGCACTGAAACATTTTAGTACATTACTGAAAATGAAGGCTCCAGTTCGAGTATCTCGCAGAGGTCAACAGCTGCAGAGTAAGAAAAGAGGACAGAACTTCGCTGCCTTCATGTTTAAAGCTCATAAAGAGGTTAGAAATATGAGAAAAGGCTTTTACAAATTGGCCTTGCAGATTCTTTTTTTCTCACTGTGAAAACCATAAGGGTGCACTGTGTAACTTTTCTGGTGGAGGGTCTGTCAAACACTTTTCTCCATGGAGATGTTATTGCTTTGTCTGGAATGTTTTAAACATCACAAACATCAGATCTGTAAAGAGGCAACCCCGCTCAGTCAGAATGCTTGTTTTTCTAGGTATATTTGAGCTATTAAAACCACCTTTTTGTTGAATAAATGGTAAGGTAGAACGGTTTAATGTCATACTTTGGGACAATCTAGGCAGGGCAATGACATATCCATAGAAACAAGCAGGTGATGAACCCTCAACCAGAAGTGTTACACAATGCACCTTTCATTTGAGGCTGGTAAGTGTAATTTTGCAGCTTGATAAATTACAAATGGCTGACATTCATTGGACATCTATTGGAAATCTAAATTTACCTTAAAACTCCTTCTAATTGACACGTTAAAGCTTTTATTCCTCTTGGGCCAGTCCATTATTCTGGACGAAGGAAGAAATATTTTTAGACTTGGTCAGCTGATCTAGAGGAAATTAAGCCATTTGGAAGCCACTGAGACACAAGTCAAAAGAGTGGAGGAGGTTTAAGGGCCCAGAACACACCAGCTAATATTCATAACACCTTTCTAATAACTAACTAAATCATCTTTGTGGATCGGGGTTTGACCTAAGCACTAATGAGTCTGGGTGATATTGAGTCTTATCTTTAAAACTTTAATTAAACTTTTGCATTTACCCAAGTACAGGTGTTGTGTTTTTGTTACTATTTTTATTTATTTATTCCCCCCCCTCCAATACAAATGTGCTTGTCTTGTGAACGGGGTTGCCTCTCCACAGATCTGACTCAATGGGTGTGTCATGTCACTTGCTTGTCTCCATGGAGTTTAATGGCACAGCAATAACTTCTACATGGAGTTGAGCAGGTTTTTGCCTTCCAGAAAAGTCACAAAGGGAATGAGATGCATTATTGATACTGAGGAAAATTCAATGCACCTTTTCTAACACAATTTAATGATTTGTTTGGCCTTGGATTTCAGATCTAACACCTAATTTCTTCCACAGGTGGGTGCAGGCGGTACAAGAACTTCAGATTTCTTTCAGAGGAGGTCCCGGGGGGGTGTACCCAGACCCGTCCTGCTCCGTCTGATCAGCTCTGAGGCGTCAAGACTGTCCAAAAACAACCGACTCAAAGTGGTCACGCTGCACGAAGTCCGGGAGGCGATCAAACTCATGAGACACAGGACCAGAGCCAGACCTGCTGCCTGAAATATGGACACAAAACATTTTAAACAATATATTTTTAAACATTTTCATTTAATAAACCTTTCAGTGATTGTAAATATTAGTCTTGTTCTCTGTAGATGATCATGGGGAAATTTGTGGTCCACAGTGGACAGTTGGGTGTGTTTGGTGTCATCTAGTGGTGTTAAAGAATATTGCAATTTCAACACTGCAACTTTTTTGTTTTTTGTATAGCATTTTAAAAGGAAACTGGACCAAGGAAGAACCCATATAGCATAGCCTTTTTGACAAAAGAATTCAGTGTTGCTGCTTTAACTCATTTAATAGGCTATAGGAATAAATGTGCTCATAAATAAAATTACTGCATGCTCAAAATACACAAAATATTCAAGGGCCCATATTACTCAGTTTTCTGATCTGTTATGTTTCCTCTTCAAAAGCATACCTGAAGTTGTTTTGTTTCATTCACACGTTTAACACACAAATTCCGCATATTTAGTCTCAAACAAAAAACACTCCACCTTGTGATGTCATGTGGTAATACAGGAAGTGCTCCACTGTGTTTTTAAACTCCACAAACATTCACTAGAAACATTTTGATCATTACAACCATGGAAATGTCAATATCTATGTGCTACTAGTGGTAACTCTGTTGTTCCTATGTGCAGGACAACTCTTGGTCAGTCGTGTTTTTCTGCTAAATTGGAACTGTTTACTAGCTGATTTAAAATTTTAAACCAATAACAAATTTTTTTTAAAGTAATCAAAAATGCATCATTGAAGATCTACTGTATATGTTATTGGGTTATTTTTTCATACCTGACAAAAGATCTGAAAAAAGAACCTAATAACAAAAAATATCAGAAGACCAAATGCACCTATTGGACGATGTACTGTATATATTTTATCTGTATGTAACTTATGTGTCGTGTTGTGTCTTGTCTGTTTATGCATGTAGTTTATATATATTTTTTTTTATATGGACAGGTGTTGAAAACTGGCACTTGTGCTAAATAAAACGCTCAAAGCAATGCATCTGGCTTGTCTCATGCGATTGTGATGTACCTAATAAACATACATTTAAATAATATATAAAATCAAATACTAAAGGTAAAAGGTTGCCCAGCTGTTGGAGTGAAATCTATACTAGGCCTACTTCATGACATCACAAGGTGGAACAGAGCATTTTGAACTTGTGAGATGTAGACAGACTAATAAAGTCTTACTCAAACATTTGTGAATTAAATAAAATGCAACTCTGGGAATGTTTTTGAGGAGGTAACAACAGTATAACATGGCGTAAAGCTAACTCAGTCGTGCGTAATATAGACCCTTTAACTTTCATATTAACTGGATGTAACCTAATTTTTTTATATATATATATTTTTTTTTATTTCCCTTTAAAAGCGAATGGGTAAGTTTATCCATGTTTACTAGTCACACAAATGGTTAAAACCCACCTGCTGCACCTCCGCCCCCTCGGCTCCTCTCCGGGCTCACGCGGTGGATTCATCCCGAGGAGGAGCTGCGCAGAGCGGACACGCCAGCTCCCGTCTGTCCGTCCTCCCTCCACAGAGATAACCTTTCAGATAGCGCGAATGTGGTTTGTTTATCTTCTAATGAGATCGACTTCCCGCTATAAAGAGATTAATTAAACCGGACTGAAGAGGCGCGAGCTGCAGGTAAGAGCCCAATAAGCGTGAAAAGGCTGACGTGGACGCGTGGGCTACAGTGCGTTTATTCATTTATTTTTTTTATTTTTTGCTGCTGGAAATGGGGGTAAGCTACGTTTCAGGCTACGTTAAAGACGCACTATGTAACTTTTCTGTCGGTCTCCATATTAATTTGTCTGGAATGTTTCTCAGTAAGGCATTAAACTTATCCATCTTACAATGAATAATCAATAAAATTAAAATAAACATGCATTCTTACTGTGAGCGTGGTCGCGTCTCCACAGATCTGACATGTAACTTGGCCTGCTAGCATCACCTCCTTTAACTTTAAGACCATACTGTGAAACACTACAAGTAAAAGCAATAACAACTCACTCACTACACCAGAAAAGTTACAAAAAAGTGCAAATTTGACCAATATGAGCCTATTTTATTTTATTTTTTTACAATATGGCCTGAATTTGATCTTTCTGAAAAGATAAAATATAGTTCATTATCACATGTTCACATACCTGTTGCTTGTTGCTCGATGACACAACTTCAGTGTGTTATTGTGAGTAAATTATCATTGTTTACATAGGCCTTATTGTATTACTTTATTACAGATGTTAAAGGTGCACTGTGTAACTTTTCTGGTTGAGTTTCCATCACCTGCTTGTCTTAATGGTGATGTTATTACTTTGTATCTTGCATTTCTTCAATCGCTGGCGTTTTTATTGCTCAAAAATACATTGAAAAGCATACATTCTTACTCTTACTTGACCAGGGATGCCTCTCTGCTGATTTGACCTGTAACTTGTCCTGGTGATGTCTTTTGCTTCTCACCATGGCAGTTTAATGCTATACTATGGAGCATTTTAGGCAAAGCAGCACGAAAAGTTACATAGTGAACCTTTAATGCTCCTGAATGTGTTTGAAATGTTCCCTTTGAACACAATACAGGTTTTGAAACATAAATCTAAGTTTAAATGTATTAAATCTTGTGTTTTTGGTTATCCTTTTTGTATATAGGTCCCATCTTATAAGTCCCATGTCATCTAAACGAGGAAAGACATTTGGCTGGACGTCATTATGGGATGTGGCACCTCGGCTGTTGCCACGGAGACACAAGCCAAAAGACTGGAGGAGGTCGAAGGTACATGAACACACCTCCACAAGCGAATGTTCATAACACCTTTCTAATGAACGCAGGTTTAACTAAATCAGCTTTGTGAATAGGGGTCTGACCTAAGCACTAATGAGAATATTGAGTGATATTGAGTCATATCTAATTAAAACATTAGATCATCACAGGCCTAAAATAGTAGTGGCAGAGTAGTTAGCCTTACAGCAAGACAGTACTATACCTTTAATATATGCTGGACTGTACTAGTATGTGTGGAATATGGATTTCTTCTTTTAGTTTAATATCAGTTGTAGCCGTGTTAAATAAGCTGTATTAGTATTAGTAGTATTTTGCACTATGAAAACCTTGTGGTGGTCTGTTTGCCACCTGCTTGTCTCCACAGAGATGTTATTTTGTTGCCTATAATGTTCCAGTATGGCATTAACTATTTTATATTTATACTATTACAGTTTTTAATTAAAAAAAAAAAAATCTTGAAAAGTATGTATTTTTACCATGAGTGACTTTGCTTCTCTATAGACTAGTTAACTTGGACTGGTTGCTTCATCTACTGATCTCCTTGAAAATAAATAGGTTTAATGCCATACTTTGGGACATTTCTCGCAAAGCAGCAACTTCTCCATGGACACAAGTCGTTTGTATGCCCTCTGCCAGAAAAGTTACATAGTGAAACTTTCAAACACCCTGCAAACCTGCAAAAAATTCTGAGTATTTTTGCTTCATGCTGCTTAGCCACTTCAGTTTTCCCTCTCCCGTTCAAAAACACTCCTCTCCTCCTTCTCTTCTGCTCCTCTTCTCAGCCTCTTCTTCCTCTGCACCTCCTCTGCTCTACCTCTTCTCCTTCTCTTTTCGTCTACTCATCCTCTTCCTTTTTTTCTCTGCTTCTCTTCTGCTCCTCATCTCCTTCTCTTCTCCTCTGCTCCTCCTCTTTCTCCTCTATTCCCTTTCCTCTTCTCTTCCTCTGCTCTTCCTCTTTCCCTCCTCTTCCCCCTCCTCTTCTCCTCCTCTGTTTCTCTACTTTCTCCTCGTCTTCTCTCTCCTCTTCTCCTCCTCTGCTATTCCTCTTCCCCCTCCTCTTCTCCTCCTCTGCTCGTCCTCTTTCCCTACTCTTATCCTCCTCTGCTCCACCTCCTCTCCTTCTCTTTTTCTCTGCTTCTCTTTCCCTCCTCTTTCCCCTCCTCTTCCCCCTCCTCTGCTCCTCCTCTTCCATCTCTGCTCCCCTGTGTCTTATTATCACTCTTCTCTGTGTTTTTTCAATTACCACGTTCATAAACTGAATAGTTTTCTCTCTGTCTCAGGTGAACCAGTCAGAAATCCCAGCCCTGCTCTGAGTAAGGCCCCTCTGTTACTCACTCATGTATTGCCTTCAAGCTTTATGTTTGTGTCTCTCATCAGTGATCATTCACAAAGACTTTAAAGCAGTGGTTTCTAAAATGTCTTATCTTGTTAGTTAGGATGGCGACAAACAATATTTTACCAAACTGACAGAAATTAATATTCAAAGTAACATGCAAAATAAAAATGAATCAATATCAATATCTTTTGTATTATAAAAGATGATATGTTTGATATTCTAATTTTGCAATTTGCATCACCAAAAATTCAATTTCAACATTAAGATATGCATTTGTATTTCTCACCTCTGTTTGTGAGACTGCAAATTATGTTCACCTGTATAGTGTAAAAAGACTATCCTGGGATACACATTACTTCTATAAAAATGTAAAGCACCTGATTACTTTGATGACTGAAAATAAATATGAACTGCTAAACTAATTTAAGGATCTTGCAATTTCAGAACTTGCATTGCTTGTATAAATAATAAAACCCCAAATGAAACACAATTGTATTATAGCATTATATTGCATACATAATTGCAACATTTGACTATTCATCATAATTTCAATTCTGTTTTGTCTGTTTTTATCCTTCTAACCTTCCTATTAGAGATACAAGTTATCAGTGTAAATAATCAGTAAATTCTTCTGTGCCTTTGTGTCTGCGTGCAACCAGGACTTAAAGAGCACCTGATCCTTAAATAAAACAGATACATTTGTTGTTGTAGCCATGAAGGCAGCTGTTCTGATCCAGAGGTGGTACCGTCGCTACATGGCACATCTGGAGATGAGGAGGCGTTACACCTGGAACATATTTCAGTCCATTGAGTACGCAGGGGAGCAGGACCAGCTGCAGGTGCGGCCCTGTCATTAACCATATTTAGATACAGTCACTTGCATATCTGTACTTACACATGTTTTTCTTCTGTAGCTGTCCAGTTTCTTTAGTTTCATGCTGGACAACTACACTCAGTTGAATGGAAACGGACCAGGTCAGTCTACAAAAACATCAATGTAAACCATCAGAGGTGGGGATTTGCAAGTCGTGACTTGGACTCAGACATGAGTCACTATATTTAGGACTTGAGACTTGACTTGATAAAATCGACTTGGACTTGAAGGTCATTGACTTGGGACTTGACTCGGACTTGAGGCCTGTGACTTGAGAAGATTGAGAAGCACTTTTAAATCTGAAATCTTTCTGTTCTGACCGTAATGACACTAAGAACTTGTCAAGACATTTAAAAAGGAAAAAAATAACATTTCTACAACTCATATATACTCTATAAATACTCATAAATGTAGTATGATTTTTTTTAAGTACAATTTATTTATATTTATATTTAAAAGTAAAAGTACTTTGATTTAAAGACTTGAAATGACTTGAAGCCCAAAGCAGACAACTTGGATTTGACTTGGACTTATGGGCCGGTGACTCGAGACTCGACTTGGACTTGCCTGTATTTGAATTGGGAGTTCACTCAGACTTGAGGTCAAAGACTTGAGACTTACTTGAGACTTGCAAAACAAGAACTTGGTCCAATCTCTGCAAATCATAGACTGTATAAAAAAAGTGGACTAAGGGAGTGTGACGTCACCCATAGCGTTTAGCTCCAGTCAAATGAAGCTCACAAGGCTAGTAGTTATAGGGTTCAAATTTGGAGCCACTTTAGTATTAGTTATGGGAATTTATTAACAAACAAAATGGCAAAATAAAAACACCAGGATCATGTAGAGAGGGTTAATATGAACATTTTAAGACCAAAATGATGAGGCTCACTGCAGCAGTTACAGAGACGGGGGGAAATTTCTCAACGTAAAGTCAGCTGGAGTTGATGGAGCCAGAAGCGCATTCATGCTCACTTCCTCTTTGGAACGTGATGTCTGTTTATATACAGTCTATGATGGAAATTCAAGTTAAATGTGCACTATGTAACTGTTTCTCTCCATGCAAATGTTATTGTTTTGCCCAAAGAGTTTCACAGTATGGTGTTAATTAAACTTAATTATCACCATGGAGACACCGCCACCAAAAAAACTTACATAATGCACCTTTAAAGGCAAAGATTGGTGCTACTATTTACATGCAGTAGATAATAAGGATGTAACAATAACCGAAATACCGTGATATCATATCATCAAAAGTCTCACAGTAATATCGGGGACCATCATATTATATCTAATTATTAGGTTCTCTGCTTAAAATCATTGTTATGATGCAGCGGGAACTACATAGACCATGATCCTTTGCTCCGTTTCAGTGCAGACTACACTAAGAAATAACTATTCTTAAGCACTTTTAAATCTTAGTTCTTCAGGTTAAGTCTTGTGAAGGCATTTTGAGAGGAAAAAGTAGCGTATTGACAGTTTTGTTAACCTCCACAAAATATCGCAATAAATATCGTACCGTGAGATGGATATCGTGAAAATATCGTACAGAGAGATTTGGATAGTGTTACATCCCCAGAAGATAATAGACACGGCATTTTGACACAGTTTATAGTTATAAAATGCACGTATATTATTTTGAAGTTGTGACCCTGAGTTTATAAAGAAAAGAAAAACTTGAAAACATTTCTTACAAAATATTTACTACCAAGATCTACTGGGAAAACAAAATACTACAACACTGCCCACCACTGCTCTGTATTCTACAATCCTTTATTACGAAGTCTTTCTGAAGGATAATGTTTTTTCCACTACTGCTGTTGCCCACATATTGCAAATGTACAAGTGTTGTTGCTCTTTGGCGGATGTTGTAGTTTATTTATTAATTTATTTGCGGCTCCTTCATTAGTCACACTTCCATTATTCTGTTCTACAATCCCCAGCGCTGCCCTGTTGCCTAGTAACAGTACGGCACAGCTGTGGTTTAAGTGTGTATTAACCCACTCATTCAGCTAAAAAGCATAATGCCCCAAGCTAATCCGCAAGCCTGTCCTCCTGATATGATCACTACGGGGCTTTCAAATGCACACGTATAAGAGTACAGTGTCTAATGTACATTTTAATATGTGATTTTAGCGTGGTATTTATCAAAAGAAAAACACTGGCAGTCTTGTTTTACATAGCTTATTTGACATGTGTGCACACAATCTTTGCCTGTATCATTAGCATGTTGGAGTGGACGCTTTGGCTGAATATTCTTCTGTACTCATCTGTTGATTAAAAAGAAGCTTGAATGTAATGAGTTCAGTATTTTGCATAAAAGAAGGAATGGTCAAGGGCACTAGATTCACAATGATGCTGAAAAAAAACAAAACACTATACACAGTTCACTTCACATTATTTGAAAACAGAGGATTTTATGTAGACACTAATATTTATCATTCTAATACTAAAATTCTCAATAAAATGTATTGTTGAGCTGATGCTTGGGTCAGTATCATAGACTACATATATATATAAATGGACATACTTTATCTAACCTGCTAGCCACCGCGTTTGGTCTTAAATCCCGCACTAAATGATCCTGGAGTTTTTATTTCACTATTTTGTCCACAAATAAATTCCTTTTCCTAATGTGGAACTCTGCTCCAAATTCGCATACTACAATATATTACATTATACTACAATTTACTACACTATACTACATTATCCCACACTATAATACAATATACTACTACAGTATGCAACACTATACTACAAAATACTATACTACACTACAATATACTACATGATACTACAAAATACTATACTATACTACAATATACTACATGATACTACAAAATACTATACTACACTACAATATACTACATGATACTACAAAATACTATACTATACTACAATATACAACACTATACTACAAAATACTATACTATACAACACTATACTACAAAATACTATACTATACGACAATATACTACACTATACTACAGTATACTACACTATACTACAATAGCCCTCACTATACAATATGCCACACTATACTGTGATATACTACAATAGACATAATTGCAGCCTTGGTGAGCTTCATTTGACTAGAGTTGAACACTATGGGTGACGTTACACTTACTTAGTCCGTTTCTTTATATACTTATATGGTCAGCATTCAAAATTGGGGTGGGTTTTAAAGGACAATGATTTTTTTCATTATTTTTCATGATCATTTTTTCATGTCTAATATAAATACTGGGAAAGTGTTAGTCTCAATTGGGATTAAACTTTCCATAACATTCACAAAAATGATCTGGTAGATGAGCCATTTACTATTTGTTAAACGTTAAGTAAAAATAATAATTAGCATGACTTGTCTAATTATATCTCCACTCTGCCACCATTTTGTTCCCTGCGTGTTTTTCAGACCTGATTTCTCAGCTCTTGGACCCTGTGCTGGACCCCTGGTTGGGCAGAGAGACCTGCTTTAGCTCCATCTCTGTCCCAGACTCTTACACTGGACCAAGACTGAGCTTCCCTCTGTCTGTGTCTGATACCAACGCTCTGCTCTATGCTTTCAAGGAGCAGCAGGTACATCTTCTTCTGTGTACATATATTATTTTTTATTATTAGAAAGTTATAACATAGAAAGAGATATTATTTAAGAGAAAGTACATTTTATATTGAATTAAATGATAGATTACTTGACACCACATGCTTATTTTGAAACCCAGTAGTGCACAGTGTTAATCTACTTCTATCTATATATGTACACATCAGTCAACTTTCAGTCATGCTGGACATATACTGTGCGATATTTTCGATCTCAGTCCCAGCTCAAATTGTACGACCAAATTGCAGGGTTCACAGCTTGTGGAACTATTTCAAAAGTGCGAAACCATTTCGAGAGGCAACTGGATTTCAACCAGGTTTGATATTCTTGCAACCTACAATTGCAGATCTGGAGCTGGTCGTGAGGTATTAATCAGTTCTCGTTACTCCATGTTTACTACACGAAAAAAGGACCAAAAATCGCACACTATACGCCCGGCTTTAGTGAAAAAGATAACATTTTAGTTAATGCTTTGACTGAAATCATACCTAGTACAACTACAGTTAGGTAGTTACAGGTAATAGGCATCTAATATATAAATACTCTGTACTCACTTTCAGACTCTTCATGCCAAATACCTGCTGCAGTTGTTGTGTGAAACCAAAAAGCTCCTGAGACAGATGCCCAACATCGTCCACCTGTCCACGTCGTACACCAAAGACATCACTATATGTGGTGGGTGCTTTTACTTTCATTTCATATCTGTAAAATTTCCATACACTCTCTACAATAACTTAATACCACATTTTTTTTGTGTAATAATATCTGTAATCAGAAGATATTAAGTAAATCCAACAGAAATGTGGTCAAACATGTCTTTAAAAGTCTTAGTTGAGTTTTCAAAGTGAGTTGAATTTTACACATTCAAAGTTTACTACTAGTCAAGTAAATTTTTTTTTTGTTTGTTTCATTCGCACATTTTTAACACACAAATCCTGCATATTAAGGCTGAGTTCTTCTCTTAAATGGAAAACACTTTATTTATTTATAATTTTATTTCATAATTACATTTTCTTTGATCTTTTTTGTAATAAATTTGTAATTTTTTAATCTGAGGTTAATGAAAATGTCTTAAAACTGAGCAAAATCTCTGAATGAGTACTATTAGAGGCTCTTGTAAGTGGTAAATTGGTCATTAATTTAGTGAATGAGGTTTAACTGCAGCTGACGGAGGGAGCCTGGTTTATTTGCACACTGATCGGGCACTTGACTCCACTTTTGCCCTTTCATCAAATCAATAAGACACTGAATAAAACCAGAGACAAATTAGGCCGATAATGTTTGAGATTATTAGAAAACATGCAATTTTAACCAAAGTTTTCACACCATGTACCACTTAAGAAAATATTTGGCTTTTTGTGGTCCACGAGATTCAAACCAGCTCAACAGCAGAACTAAACCAGGTGTAAACTAGTGATATATTATGCTAAATTGGAGTTGTGGAGTTGTGTTTTGTTGTCTAGTAATTATTTTAGTAGTTGACTAGTCAGTGGTTATTTTTTATATATTTAATTTTTTTCAACTAATCAAACAATTTATGTGGCTTGAAAAGTATTTTTTCAATGTGAGTGCAAAAGATATACAAATTAAAAGTATTTTTTTCATTTATAATCACAAAAATGTATTCTGGCACAATATATTGAATTGGTATTGCAATTTTGGTGGATCACAGACGAAATATGTAGTATGTAAGAGTTCTAGAAATTTATTTTGTAAATGTTTCTTTTTTAAATGTCTTGACAAGGTCTTAGAGTTAATCATTACAGTCAGAATAGAAATAATTCAGATTTAAAAGTGCTTCCCACGTCTATTCAAGTCACTGGCCTCAAGTCCGAGTCAAGTCCCAAGTCACTGACCTTCAAGTCCAAGTCGAGTCCTAAGTCTTGGTCAGTTTTATCAAGTCAAGTCTCAAGACCTAAAAACAGTGACTCAAGTCTGACTTGAGTCCAAGACACAACTTGCAAGTCCTTATCTCTGCAAGATGTGTTTGAATTTTGAACAGAGCTCTATGATATTTTATATTTTGTCTCTCTCTCTCTTTTTTCAATACCATGCAGCCCTATATGGATCAACTAGATTTGTGTGAGTGTGTGTGTGTGAGCGAGTGAACAGGTAGGAGAGTATGTGGTTGTATATGTATGTATATATGTTTATGTATAATGTATAATATGTATTGTTTGGCTGAGGGGAAGGGCAGAAACTGTTTACTATTTTGTCTTATATTTTTGTTTTCTAAAAAATAAACATTTAGTCTGACAAAAATGTATTCTGTAATTTTTTTTTTTTGTATTTTCAGGTGATTTGCATGGCCGCCTTGATGACTTACTTCTCATATTTTACAAGGTACGTCAGATCTCTTACTTTGTGTTATTATTATTGTATTATACTTATTTAATTATATTCCTTCATACAGAATGGGCTTCCCTCTGCAGAGACGCCGTATGTGTTCAATGGAGATTTTGTGGATCGAGGTAAAAAGTCCATTGAAGTGGTGGTTCTGCTGTTTGCCTATTTCCTGCTGTATCCAGATTACATGCATCTGAACAGAGGCAACCATGAGGACCACATCATGAATCTCAGGTCTGACACTGTAATTATTTATTTATTGTATTTTATTTATTGTTTTTAATGCTAGACTATGATAAAATTACTCTGCATATAAGTAAAGAGACATTTCACTATCTGATTCTCGTTCTGGTGAAATGGACTCTACTAGTGCTACTACTACTACAAAGAGTACTACCAGGAAATCTACTTCTACAACTTAAAATATAAATAATACTTTGATTACATTGACTACAAATAATATTTAAGTCAGAAATGTAATTTAGTTCATTTCCAATTGCAAGTAAACTATAATAGTATCTTCGTGTGTTTCAGTTTCCTGTTTATAGGTGTCACTTTGAGGACTTTACTTTTCAATATGTTATCTTTTGTTTTGAATTGTTAATTGCCATGGCAACTGAGATCATTTCTTATCACTGTGAAACTTGTGGATATATAACTTAGTATATTTTTATGACACTTGACTGCATTTTCCAGATATGGCTTTACCAAAGAAGTCATGCAAAAGTACAAGGTATTGATTGAATCTTTCCTCTTGGTATCGGCACAAATATTTACATGAAATAATAATGTTGCTTTTCTCCATGGAGATGTTATTGCGTTGTCTGGAATGTTTCACGGTATGGTATTAACTTTTCTATCTTCATGGAGACCAAACAGATAAAGTTACAGGTCAGATCTGAGGAGAGGCAGCCCTGCTCATAGTCAGAAAGCCTATTTTTCTAGGTATTTTTGAGCTATAAAACCACCTGTAATGTAATAAATGTAAGGCAGAGCTGTTTAATGTCATACTGAGGGACATTCCATCTCCATAGAAATAAATATGTGACTGACCCCCCCAACCAAAAAGTTACATAGTGCACCTTTAAACATGCAGATCCACGGGAGAGAGATCCTGCAGCTGTTCCAGGATGTGTTCAGTCTGTTGCCCTTGGCGACGGTCATCGATGGAAAGATCCTGATCGTCCACGGAGGAATCTCAGACCAAACCGACCTGGACTTCCTCAATTCAGTCGAGAGACACAAGGTCAGAGGTCAAATGTCTGTGTAACCCTGTAGGTTTGACAAATAGAAAGTTTTAAGACATGGTTAATCAGCCTGTCACTATAATATATTGACTTATCGTTCAGTACATGAAGGCTGAAGCAGTATATTTTGTTAAGTTTTCTTTGCAATAGCGGTGAGATTTTTGTTATTTTTATAATGTGAAAAGATTTGAGATGCAGAGGCTTGAATAAGTAATTTTATGGCTAATTATTGGTTCTTTCTGGTATTTATTTGTTGCGGCTCAGGCCTTTTTAATTATACTGTATATTTAAAAATGGTTTACTGGGATCGTTATCTCTCTTGCTGTTACTGTGTCCATGGCATAAAGTAGTTTCAGTAGTATTGTTTATTGTTATATTTGACAGGCCTAGTGGTTAATGAGTTGTATTTATTAGTTACACTTACTTCTGTGACTTTTTGAACAAGTAGTACAACAAATCAATCAGATCTACTTCCACTTGCATAATATTATGTGAGTAAAATTTCAAATCGAACGAATCATAGTGCTGTTTAAATGCTGTGTTCCAGACAAATGAGAGGTTGGTTATTTCTAGGGATTTAACAATAACCAAAATATTGTGATACTGTATCATCAAAAGTCTCACAATAATATCGTGGACTGTCACAGTGTATCGAATTACAAGTTCCTTTGCTTAAATGCATGGTTTTACAGTAGCAACAGCTTATAAACACAGGGAACTACATATCATATGATTAATTTCAGTGCAAACAACATGAAGAAATATGTTTTTTACTTGAATTATTGAGATTATGACAGAAATAATTCACACCAAAATCTTTTCAAGGTATTTTAAAAGTAGAAACGTGCTCTATCTACAATTATATTCTCCAAAATATCGCAATAAATTTCATACTGTGAGATGCATATTATGATAATATCGCACTGACAGATTTGGACATTGTTACATCCCTAGTTATTTCCCACTTAAATGTTACGATTTTAAGGAATATTCACATTATATGCATGTTTCTGAAATACTAAGAAAATACTGTCAGATCTAACCTGTTTCAAATGTGGTGATTAAAAACTCTGGTCTACCTTTTGTGGAGATTAGAATTGTTAACCACTGTTGTAATATATCTTAGTTAGTTAGTTAGTTAGACAGCATTTCGGGGCATTTTCTTAAGTCGGAATTCCTATCACTTTTACACAACAACATCATTTATTCTGGACATAATCACTGCTGCACTAGTGTATGAGTGATAGTGTGTGTAACATTCACGTTTTCTCTTGTTTGCATTGATCCAGGTGAAGTCCGCTTTGAGGCTGCCCAGACAGAGCTTTGAGCCTCTGGACCTGGGGCACAGACAAACCAAACACATGCGCTCCACAGACAGGTCTCGCCCAAACAGCAGCAGGAACCAGAAGACCTCTAACCAAAAGTGAGAAAACAGCCAACATGTAGCCAAATACAGTTTAGTGTTGCAACTTTATTTAGTCAAATGAAACAGAAAACACACATCAAAGTTCTTGTAGAGGTGCAAATACAAGGAACAATAAAATAAAAGTGAAAAAATTAATAGGACACTCAGACAGGCAATGTCCAAAAGCTTCTTTTTTTTTTTTTTTTAATAAAATTGAAGTTAAAAAAATCCTTTGTCAGATAATTTTTCTTGCTTTGGACCACAGTATACTTACTTTACTAAGTGTCAAACTCGATTTCAGTACCAATGAAAAGGCTTGATACTGATTTTGATTTGACTATGATAATAAAACACAGTTTTTTAGACAATAGAAAGTTATTTTTGAACACAGATTAATTATACTTTCTGTTATATAACCATTTCATTTTATACTAGTTCTGAGATAGACCTCATTAGGCAGAGATATTTTCCAGTATTCACAATTGATAATAGCAACACTTTACACTTAACAGGCTTATAGACATTCACACCATAAGATATTGTAGCCACAGATGCCCTAGGGCCTACTGATGAAGTGAGGCTGCTAATCTGTGGCATCAGCCCTGTCAAGCACCACCAATCATTCAGGCACACACTGAATTCATACACAGACAAGATGGGTGAATTGTCTTGCCTAAGGACACAACAATAGATGTCTTTCTTATCCACATACCCATAGTGCTCCTCCCTCTGCACTTTAAACAAATGAAGTAATCTGTATTTCTGCTATTTCTGGAAAGAGAAAGCCTCACATTTGTAATATTTCCTTGTGTATCTGCAGTAGAAGGAGACATTGCCAGCTCACCCATCAGGACAGCGTCGCCTCTGGCTCCAGCTCCTCTTCCTCCTCCTCTTCCTCCTCCACCCTTTGCTCGCCCTGCAGCCTCTCCTCTCTCTCGCCACGCCCCTGCCCCTCATCTCCCAGTATGGACTTCACCGTTAACTCCCTCCAAGTGCCTTTCCTGGACTCTCTGTCTTCCCTGTCCCCTCCGTCACCCCCTCAACATGAAAGAGAGTGGAAACAGGTCAGTCTCTGGGTAGTAATAACATATATGGTATAATAATATAGGAATGGCATACGTATTATGTATATTCAGCACAGTATATTCATAACTTCAAAAGTTTAACCCTTATTTATTTTATTTTTATATATCTTAGTTAGCTCTACAAAATTGATAATTTACCAAACTTGAGTTACCATTTCTTATTTTATGTTATTAGGTTATTTTTTCAGACCAAGAGTTTGTTTTCATACCTGACAGTTTCGACTGTTACTAGCGATCTTACTCAGAGTGGTCACGTGATGTGGCTGTGACGTGTCCAGTCAGCTGATTTATACAGGCTTTTTTATTCTCACACACCTGGGAGACTGTCCTGAAGAAGTCGGACTGCAGATGGCGCTGTCATCCTGCCTCCACTGGTAGGAAGACAGCACCAAAACCTGTTTAAATCAGCTGACCGGACACGTCACAGAAACATCACCTGACCACTCTGAGGAAGAGCGCTAGTGAGCAGTCAAAACTGTCAGGTATGAAAACAAACTCTTGGTCTGAAAAAAGAACCTAATAACATAAAATAAGAAATGGTAATTTAAGACATATTTATTAACATAAAATATTGGAAGACCAAATGAACCTCATCGATCTATTACCATTTCTTATGATTTATGTTTAAAAAGGTGCACTGTGTAACTTTTCTGATGGAGGTTTGCTTGTGTCTATGGAGATATATTTGCTTTTCCTTGAATGTTATACAGTATGGAAATAAACTTTTTTCACAATGGAGGCTGGTCAGATCTATGGAGAAGTGAGCAAGTCATTAAGTAATTAAGTACTAAGAAGTAAGAATAGTAAGAATTAATGTTTTTCAAAGTATTTTGAGCTATAAATGCAAGGCAGATGAGTTTAATGCCCTACTGTGGAACATTCCCTCCAAAGAAATAGAATCTCCATGGAGACAAGCAAGTATTTGGCCCTCCACTTTAGAAGTTACATAGTGCACCTTTAAACCAGAACTGAATTTGCTTGTTTTTTTAATATATTGCTCTTTTAATTTCCCAGTTCTATTATTTCTCTCAATATTTCAGTGTAATGCCTCAGTTAGTTGGTTCCATTGCTGTTTTTTTCTCTCAGTGGTGGTCATAATATGTTGAAAATTTTAATTCAACTATGCTTTTTTAATTTGTGTAAAGTAAACACCTAAAAGACTGAAGTTTATTATTTTTCATACAGAAGGAAATTCAGCTTTGAGGGTTTGGTCTTTGTCAAATGTCTTGCCTCTTTACAGATAGTGGATATTTTGTGGAGCGATCCTAAAAACCAAGATGGCTGCTACCCAAACACGTTCAGAGGAGGAGGCTGTTACTTTGGTCCAGATGTGACCCAGAGGCTGATGCTCCAACATGGACTCCAGCTGCTCATCCGCTCCCATGAATGTAAACAGGAGGGCTATGAGCTCTGCCATGGTGGACGGGTACACTTTTACACATTTAATTGGGATTTTAAATCTAAATCATAATATTGAATAAAAAGCAGGGAAGATACAATCAGTTATACAATACTAGTATATCAGGGTTGAGCAGTGGTGTAGTTTTGATTTGTAAATAGACCTTTTTCCCAACAGCCGGAAGTGCCAAGCTGTAGGGTAAATGTAAAGCCTGGTTAATGCTTTTCTATGGCAAAATGTCTGTGTAAATGTCTTGTGTATTTTCCACCAGCTTCATAAATCTGCCCCTTCACCAAGTCTTCATCCAATAAGGTCCACAAAGGACATATTCTGTCCATGAAGAATTTATCCACAACTATCAAGGTAAGAAAGACACAAACGTAAAGGCGAAAAACGGCATGCATTAGTGAACTACTCCTGAGCATGTGATCTGTGAACATCTTTAGCATTCAAACTGCACAAATCTGTCTATGCACATATCTACATCATGAAATTGTGACCATAACGTCAGGTTAGTAGTTAACGTTAGGAACGGTAACGCTCAGGAGTAGTTCACTATTGCTAGTCATCATTCGCCTTTACGTTTTTGTCTTTCTTACCTTGATAGTTGTGGATAAATTCGTCATGGACAGAATATGTCCTTTGTCGACCGTGTTGGATGAAAATTTGGTGATGGAGCAGATTTATGAAGCTGGTGTAAAATACGCGAGACATTTCCACAGATATTTTGCCATAGAAAAGCAGTAAACTGGAGTTACGTTTAGCTTACATCGCGGCACTTCCGGCCATTGTGAAAAAGGTCTATGTCTACAACAATATCAGCTTTTATGTAAGTCTCCACTTTTGAGTTTTTGTCTTTTAGATCTTCACTGTTTTCTTATTACTATTACTATTACTATTATTACGGTATTCTCTTTTGTTGTGCTATTTTATGCTTTTTTTATTAAAAATAATACAATATATCAATTCTTTTCAAACTTAGGTCATCACCATCTTCTCTGCGTCTAACTACTATGAAGAGGGCAGTAACCGAGGGGCGTACATCAAAATGGGGAAAGATCTGGTTCCTCGATTTTACCAGTATCAAGTCGGGCGTGGTACTCGTAAACTCACTCTCACTCAGAGGTAAGGGGGTAAACTTGTGTTATGATGTTTAAAAACTACGACTGTTGATGTTTTTAAGACAGTAAAAAATCAGTTACAGGTTACTCAAACATGTGTGAATGAAGCAAAACACAACTCCAGTTATGTTTTTGAGGAGATAACAACATTATAACATGGCTTAAAGCTCACAAGAGTCAATTTTGTGTAATATAGGACCTTTAATTGTAATTTAGAGTTTGGTGAGGAGATATTTTTTACATCTCATCATCTCATATTTGTATTTGTTTTTTTCTATAGAGTACGAGTTGCAGAGAGTTCAGCGCTGAAGGCCCTAAAAGAACAGCTGTTTGCGCACCGCTCGGAGTTAATGGCAGCGTTTAAGGAGTTTGATCACAACAACACAGGTATTATGGTTGATTTCGATACATTAATAGGACTATGAGGCAGTGTAGTCCTTCGTTCGGCCAGGAGTGGTTTCAGTAGTAGTGGACTTTGTTTTTGCCTTCAAGACAAACCAGCCAAATACTAATCAGGTACTTAACAAAGCTGAAGGTGAGACAGCCAAAACACAACAGGGACTTAACAACCCATTATGATGTTAGCTGTAAACAAGGGCACTTTCTCTCTAAAACTCCCTTTGGGGCTGGGTTTAGATACTCAGAGTAGGTTAAATTCCCAGTGCTTCAAGCCAGCAATTTAAAATGGCTTCTGGATGGAGCGGAAATGTCTTGATCACAAAAACAGATGACCACCAATTTCTACACTGATATGACAACATGAAAATCCACAAATGTTGAATCTTAAATAGTAACACGGTCCAGTATCCCACTTTGTTTACCCAAGCAGGACAAAAAAATTGCAGATTTACTATGGATTGACAACATTTTACCTGCCCCAATTCAATTAAACACTTGGATAAAAATCCATACAAATAAATAATAATAGAAAAAGGTTTGTAAGTTTGAGTACTAAATGTTATGTAAAACTGCATGTGTTTTCAGGTTGTGTCTCTGTGAGTGAATGGGCCCAGGTGCTGGAGTCGGTGCTGAGGCTGGATCTGCCCTGGAGAACACTCAGGCCTCATTTGGTGCGTCTGACAGCAGAGGGCGCTGTGCTGTACGAGTCCTGTTTTGAGGACATGGGATCTGGGACACAGCTGGCTCAGGTAAGGACTAAATTACTCTCCACAAAAAAAATAATATTCAGACACTGCATAAATACATTTAACTTTATCAGGATGGGTGGGGACTTCTTTTGTATCCATGTGTTTACTCTGGTGTCCATCATAAAATGTACATTAACATATGAAGTGCAATATAAATAAAATATATAATTACGACTACTACTACTAATATTATTACTACTACTACTACTATTACTATTACTTTTGTAGATTTGCTACTACTTTGAGTTGGTAGATTTGACCATTAAAGGTGCACCATGTAACGCTTCCCCCTTTTTCATTGCACGTTTTAATTTGTATGTCTATTTTTTTATTATTATTATTTCATGTTTAGGACAGTCTTGACCACAGAAGTGACACCACAGTACATGTTTTTAATTTGTTTTTGTTGTTTTCCAGGTTACTCCAAACTTGGCAGAGACTCTGTTCAGATACAGGACAGACATCGAGATCATTTTCAACATTATCGACAAAGATCACTCAGGTAAAAGATTTGCCATGTTACCCTGCCCCTTGCTTTTATGGAAACTAAATGTAGTCCTTAATGTAGTGCTTAATGTGACTTGTACATGACCGTGTCCAGGGTTGATCTCGATTGAGGAGTTCCGTCAAACATGGCGTCTCTTCAGCGCTCACCTCGGTGCCGACATAAACGACCAGGCCATCGATGATTTGGCGAGAAGCATTGACTTCAACAAAGACGGTTCCATCGACTTCACTGAGTTCCTGGAGGCGTTTCGAGTCGTGCACAAACTAGACAAAGACCAGCATCTGAACGGGAGGAGCACATACACAGAGAGGTTTTAGAGGATTTACAGGAGGATTACAGAGACAAAAGCTTTAAGGTTCACAACAAGACTGGCCTCATGGACAGCACTCAAGGATTGTTACTTAATTAAAGTGACACCTGGATTCTTTTGGCCTTTATTGGCTTTTAAACGCACTTTAAAGGGGACATATGTCAGATCATCTTTTAACCATGTTATAACTTTTCTCTTGTCATTATCATACCCAGAGTTTAAAGTTTTCACTTCCTGCCCACAGCTCTGCAGATGCTTGCATGAAAAAATTTGACTCTAGGTCATACATGAAGTTTAAAAAATGCCATGTGACCCTTTTTCATGAATCAAAGAAACACCCTTTTAGCCGTTATTTAACAAAGAGCTGGAAACTTTCACATTTCTGATCTTTTATCAACTCAGATTTCTGAGTGCCCAAGAAAAGATGACCTCGTAAACAGGTGTAAGGGTGGATGAAGCAAAATTTAAGTCCAGATATGTTTTTGTTAGACTGGTTAAAAACTCAAAAATTTTCCATGACATGTCCCCTTTAAAATGCTCTATTCCTACTAAAATGCTTACTTTAGGCGACCTTTGACTCTGTTGTAAACAAAGGTAGGTTACTTTTATTTTCTTACATGTACATGAGCACATTTCATTTCAAATCATGGTACCTGTACAGAAAGTAGTTTTTACAGAATGTATGGCATTCCATATTGTAGTAAATAAGTCGCTTTTTGTGCAGGAAGTCATTAATTTGTATGATGCGAAAATACAACTACAGAACATAAAGAGGTTTCTAATTTTCTAGTGTCAGGTTTTTTAGATTTAATGCAGTAATTTGGTAAAAATTTTACCTATTTATAACCATTTAAAACATATAATTCCACAGCAGTGGACTTTTGTAAATCATTTTGTACCTTTTCTAGATGCTGACATGTTGATGTGAGTTTTTCAAAGGAAATTCTTCAGAAGGTCAAACAGCTGTGCCTCAAGCAGCAAACGCCATTGTATTTTATATGCTTTATGACTGCACATAAATCACTTGGTCACCTAAAGTACTAAAATAAATACAATCATGCTATTATAATCACGGAAATAAGAAGTATTTTGTTGTTTTTGAGGAAAATGCAATGGAAATAAACCTTTTCCTTGAATGATTTGACATTTTTGGTTCATAATTGTTAAACTCTCACTCCCTCTCTCTTGGCGTTCCTCCCACTATAATTACAGCTAACAGGGAAGTGGGACAGGCCCAGACATTTAGAGTGAAAATAACAGGTTTCATTTTTACTGGAGGCGTTTGGAGACACCCACTACAACACAGGCCATCACCGTAGTAGTGTAAACAATTGGCTTATGTAATGATTTTTGTTATAATACAATACAATTATAAGTTCTTATCCCTAGAAAGTCATACAATTTAAAATGATAATAAATTAACATATGGCCATTGTGTTAGTCTTGGTTTATCTTTTGTTTAATTATGATTTAAAACAGTTTGGCTATAAAGAACTACTTTTTTTTCTCTTACTTAAGGGCCTGTTTACATGAGAATGCTTGTGGGTAAAAACAACAAACTATTTTATCAGAAGTTCCTTTCGTTTAGACGTTGACAGCGTTTTTGAGGCTTAAAAACGCAGAAATCTGAAACCACCCTCCAGAGGGGAAAAGTTGAATATGCTCCGCTGTAGTGTTTCCGTCTACACTGCCAAAGACGCAAAACTCTGGTCAGATCTGCTTACGTCGCGTACACGTTTACGTCACATACATCACCACCTCCCCGCCTGGCATGCATACCCAATCGAATCCCACACACTTGTGCGTCACTGTATGCACGCAGATTCCCTCCCGAAAACGCTTGTCTAAACCCTAACCCTAACCCTAAAACGTTGCGACGCCACTTCTGCGTCTTCTGTTCAGACCGTCATCATATAAACATCGCCTTAGTTCAGTAGAAATTGGCAGACCTGAAATTATTCAAATTATTCTAAAGAAGGTGTATGAAGTTTAGAAACACAGTGGAGCATGTCCTGTATTTCCACGTGACAGCACAAGGTGGAACAGTGTTTTTTGTTTGACAGAAGAGTTCAGCCTATTTACGCATGGTTTGTGTATTAAACATTTGAATGAAGCAAAACACAACTCCAGGTATAGTTTGTGATAAGGAAACAACATTATAACACAGATCAGAAAATACTGTAATATGAGCCCTTTAAGGCACATATTCTTAGGTTCTTTAATACGTTTAAGTTTATTTTATCACAATATCTTAAATAGTGACCTGTGAATATCTATATGTATGATGTCTTTACTTAAAATAATATATATGACAATTATATGAAGATTATTTTGTATTTCTTTTACTTTATATCCTATATTTGCTCTAGTGATTAAATTACTGCACCAGAAACATTCCTATAGCCCACCTTTCCATGTGACTCCACCCCTCTGTTGTAAAAATGTTAAACCTTCTTTCTTCTCCTGCTAACTCTATGTAACTTATACTCCCGTGCTGTCTGTGTTCTCTCATGTTTTTTTTTTTTTTTCTCATTGGGAACTATTATGGGATGTCATAAGAGACTCGTGGCTGCATGGACCACTCTGTTTTATATCTTTCAATCAGGTATTTGACTTTTAATTAGAAGAACTTTTTTATGTGGCTCAAATCATATTCAGGCAACTATGCTGTGTTGAAATTTGAGTTAACTTCTGTATGTGATGTTTTAACTGTGTCAAATTTAAAGGATTACTTGCAGCTCTGTATAATATTTATATTTTTCTGATCTATGTTATAGTATTTCCTAATCACAAATATATATGGAGTTGTGCTTTGTTTTATTCTCATATGTTTAACACACAAATCCTGCATATTTAGGCTGAGTTCTTCCCTCAAACTTAAACTCTGTCCCACCTTGCGATGTCATTTGGTAATACAGAAAATGCTCCCTTGTGTTTTTTAAATGCTACACATCTTCACTTCAATAATTTCAATAATTTCAGCCCTCAAATTGCCAATTTCTATTACACAAAACATAAACGGTAGCTGTTAACTTGAAAACTACAGCTTCGTGACATCTCAAAGTGGAGTAGAGCATTTTGAGCTTTGGAAATGTAGACAGATTAATAATAATAAAGGATTACTCAAAACATGTAGGAATGAAACAAAACACAATTCCATGTATGTTTTTGATGAGGTAACAGTATTATAACATGGCTTAAAGCTCACAAGAGTCTTTTTTGCATAATATAGGACTAGTTTTGAAGAGATAGTTTGATCAAAATAAGAGAGAAGAGAGTTTTTTGGTTTAAAAGTTGTGTGGAGTGACTGAATAATGGGGTGTTTGGATGTAAAATGCCTTAATCTTGTTTTCAGATAAGACTTGCTTCACTGTCATAGAGTCATGATTGTGTTTTGCCGTGTTGTGTTCAGCTGTGTGTGGAACCAACAGCTGTGCGGCCCTGAGGAGTCTGGAGAACGGACAGACATTTTTTCGTTACCGGGGGCTCTTCGTCATCTTCAGCTGTAACCATGGTTACAAAATGCACGGACACAAGACCAACAGCTGTGTGAACGGGCGGTGGTCCCGGGAGCTCCCCATCTGTGTCGGTAAGGTAAAGGTAAAACATCAAAATATATGCTGTTTTATCACTTGAATGGAGTTAATTTCCCTGTTCTTTGATTTCTGCTCATGGCCACGTGCATCACCCTACAGAGATAAAAATTTAAGCAGCAGCCTAAAATAAAAGCTTGAATAGAGCAGAGTAATGAATATAACATAAACTGATAGACATCACTTATGTACTTTTATTTATTTACTTTTACTCTTCACTTATTACTCTTATTTACACTTAATTATTATTTATTATGAAGGATTAATTCATTAATGACTAATAAAATGATTAACAACTGATAAACCACAAGTACACAAATCTGAAGAACACCCAAAGTCTGTATGGACATGCAGGTAGTAGAGTAGATAAGTTTAATGCCATACTGTGGAACATTCTAGGCAACGCATTAACATCTCATGGCAAGCAGGTTTGGCTTGCTCTCCACCAGAAAAATTACATAGTTCACCTTTTTATTTTTATTAATTGCCACAGTAAGAAAAGCAATCACTTCCTCTTATTTAGATTTTTGGTGACTTTAGAGCTCTACGTAAACACAAATATTGATGTTACAGATAGAAACATGAAACAAATGTAAACATCCTCTCTCTCCACAGGTTCTGGCTGCCCGCTCCCTGCTACTGTGTCTCACGGCTCCTTCAGCATGAACAGTGACTCTTCGTTGGTGGAGTTTTCATGTGAGGTGGGACACAAACTCATCGGACCCTCGTCTCTGTACTGTAAAGGAGACGAATGGAGCAGCCCCCAGCCTGTGTGTGAAGGTCTGTCACCTGCTCAAGACAACAACTGTCTCTGTGTGATAAATACTATAAAAGATCACTGAACATTTCAAACAATAGGATCTCTCTCTCTCTATATCTATAACACAAAACATGGAGCACGTCATAGAGAGTAAATACATTAGACAAATTGCAGTCTCATTTAGTCCAAAGTTTGTCAAAAAGGTCCATTTTCAAATTAAATCTGAATGTAAGTTTTTCAGTGTTTTGAATCCCATTTATAATTTCAGACTTTGATTGTTGGTGAAGTTTGCGCCACCCATTTTTCTCGTAATGTCCTTTTTTCCTGCTGCCAAAAGTATGCTCCAGAGATATTCATTGATTGTGTCCATGGCAGGGGTTTGGAAGCCCAAATACATAGGATCTCTTTTAATTATGTTGTTGATAATTGTTTTTAACTTTCACCTGTCATGTTTTGTTTTTATCATTTTCAGAATCCGACCTGATGCACTCCCTCCCCTTCAGAGTGACCGCACAAAAGCCGCTTGTTAACTTGACCCTCCAGGCCACTGTAGATCTCAAAACTCAAACTCAAAACTTTCCATCTCATCATATAACACAAACTACTCCTAAAAATACAACTCCCCACTCTGAACTCCCCAACACCAGAAGATCAAAATTACAACAACAAATTTCAATGGTAACTTCTGAAGAAACTCAAAACACACAAGTGAAGTCAACTACACCACAAACATTTTCAAAAGAGCTTTTACTACCTGTTACTTCTCTTAAGAAATACATTACAACATATATTACTACAACTTTGCAAAATGATCCAACCAAACACATCCAAACTACAACTGTGGCATCTTTTCAAATGCAGCCCATAACTTTTAACTCCCTCCCCTTCAGAGTAACCGCACAAAAGTCCCCCGTAAACCAGACCCTCCAGGCCACCAGAGATCTCAAAACTAAATTCCCATCTCATCATATAACACAAACTACTCCTAAAAATACAACTCCCCACTTTGACATCTCCAGCACCAAAACTGATGGAATAAAATCTAATTTACAACAATTTTCAACGGTAATTTCTGAGAAAAATCAAAACTCACTAGTGAAGTCAACTACAGAGCAAACATTTTCAAAAGCGCTTTTACTACCCGTTACTTCCCTTAAGAAATACGTGACAACTTCTGAATTAACTAAGAACTTATCAACATCTATTACAGCAACTTTACAACATGATCCAATCAAACTTGTCCAAGCAACAACTCTGCCAACTTTTAATAAACCTGAAGTTCAAAATGTTGCAATAATCACTAAAATAACTCAAAAACCTGCACCCCCTTCTCTTATATCTGCCACTTCAACTAAGTCGAATGGTACAACAGCTAATTTTCCATCTACTTATGAGACAACTTCTTCCGTCCGAGCAGTCACCCACACCGAAAATGTTAAGTTTTCAACAATTACAGCCAATATACGAACAACTAACCCACCTGTACTCTCGCAATCTACATTAAGTGACCAAACTATACCTCAAAATGTTGCAACTACTTTCAAATCAGGTAGAAAAACAAATGAATTAACCACTCAAACTGGCTCTCTGCCTTTACAACCTGATTTACTACTAACAAAATCAACTTTAACTAAGCATTTCCCCAATATTGTGTCTACTGTAACACGAGAAAACAAAATGTATTCATCTACACAAACCACATGGACTGAAAAGAGAGACATTACTAGGCCCAATCCCTCATGTCCAGACCCTCCTGTTCCACTGAATGGGGCTTTTTATTTTAGAAATACAGATACAGAAAAAGGATATTTTATTCAGTATGTCTGCTCCACTGGGTTTAAATTAGCCAAAGGGGATGCTGTGCGGTACTGCCAGGAGGGGGCGACATGGAGTGGCATTACACCAATTTGTGAAGGTAAGAATTTCAACTATTTCATGTTTTTTTTTCTGTCTTATTACCTCCGCCAAGGAGGTTATGTTTTTGCCGGCGTTTGTCTGTCTGTTTGTTTGTTTTGTTTGTTTGTCTGTTAGCAACATAACTCAAAAAGTTATGGACCGATTTTGATGAAATTTTCAGGATTTGTTGGAAATGTGAAAAGGAAGAACTGATTTCATTTTGGGGGTGATCCAGAAGAAATCCTGGATTTTGGATCACTTTGAAATTTTAGTTAACATTGTGGTAAATGGGGCCAAAAATTTTTGTTTCTCAATATCTCGGTTAATTATTGACCAAACCCCATGAAATTTGACTCAGGGATGGACAATGGGATCCTCTTTCATATTCCAAAGGCTGATCCAGATCTGATCCAGAAGACTGATTTTATCGCAATTTATATAAAAAATGGGGGTAGTCCTTGGCGGAGGTCTGCTTTTCTAGTTTTTACATATAATCAAGCCACAATGATTTCTAACAGCATCAACATTTCTGATGGTCTGCTAACTGCTGGTGACACCACGAGGTCAAACATTTTATGCAATATAGTTCAGATTAATGCCATAATGTGGAACATTCCAGGCAGTAACATCTGCATCAAGATAGGTGGAAGGTGCATCACCACAAAAGTTATAGAATGTATTTTTAAGCTTTCTGATTCACTAGAATGTATGACCACATGAGCATAGGGCTATAAACATTCTGCGGTGTCTACTCTGCACATTTTGTGACTTGTAACGTCTGGTGTGACTTTTGACATTTGGCCTCCTATGTACACAGTAAACTCAAGTGTGTTAATTCAACTCATATATTGTTAATTTAAACAATTTCACCATGTCATATGGGGTCCACAATAAAATGAGTTGAAACCAAAGTGTAGAAGGCTCAACACTGGTAAAGGGATGTAACCACACTCCTCATAGTTGAATTTGACACTAAGATTTAATTTTTTTACACTAGTGTATAGTGAAAAACTAATAACTCTATATTGCCATGTTTTAACACTTTATGAAGTAGAAATAGTGTAGAGTGTCCTTCATATTACAATATTCAATAGCAACTATTTCTTCATTAAATACAGTGTAAATGCTGTGGTCATCCTAGTTCATAATCCCTTTTACAAATGTAAAATAATGAAAACCACCACAAAATTCCATTTCAACTTAACTTGTATTAAAACAATGCACATCATACAATCAACACAATTTAAATAAGTCATATGACACAATATTATTTTTGCAAAATCCAACTGACAGCAGGAATTCTCTGTGCCCTTAGCAGTTGGTCACAATGATGAGAATGTGTCCATACCGATCTGTAAAATAAAATATAGAACAGAATAAATTTAACATATTCAAATAACCACCTTGCAAGACGGGCTATGCAATATTTAATGAGCCATGAATACAAATTAAAAAGTAAATATATTATGGTGCATATATCATTATTTGTTTGTTCCTATTAAGCAGGTTATTCTGTTGCAAGAGCTGTATGTTTTTGTATACAGGAACCATTCAAATAAATAATTTGAGGTAATTTGAACAAATGTAGCCCCTTAGAAAAGATTATTTTTAAATGCAAGACCCACAAGAAACAAACCATTAATCACAAAAATAGAATGAGAATACGGCAAAAATTACAACTACTTTGCACATATATAAAATTCAATTAGTCAATTACGAAATTTTTGGTGAGGTTACATTTCAGTTCTATATTTAAGCCTTTCATGACATACCTGCAAATCTCAGATGAGATGGTTAATGGCTTGAGCCTTCATCTTTCCACTGTAGCCTTTAGGAGCTGGGGATGCATGTGAACCAGTAGCAAGAGAAAATACAAAAAAAGAATGTATCATTACTCTTTTTGACTAAAGGTCAATAGCATGTTAAGACATTGTTCTGCGTAAGACATCATACTTAGATATTTTATTTCTACAGAATACTACTAACCTTTTGATTCAAATTATTTTAATAATTCTCCACTTCTTACAATATCCTACCTCAACACACAAAAGTGTGCATGTTTATAAGCTATTATTAAAAGAAATGTGAATACAGCGAATGAATGCAGCCCCAAAGTGTGGAAAAACGACAACAACAACAACAACAAAAATAAGTTAACGAATGCTAACCTGCCCTTCACTTCAGTATAGACTGGGGCTCCGTCTCGCGGCCATTAGGTGGTGTCCACCATAGCGCTAGGGCTGGCTCCACCGTCAGAGCATATAACAGTCGTTGGTGGCTCTTCTCCACCTGGTGCAACAGCAGGGGGCTGGACCCCAGCACCTGCTCAGTTGGTGGAATTTTTGAGTTTCTGCAGGAACTCTTGAACAAGGGTCGGGCTGCCGCAACCCTGGCGGTGTTTGCAGCAGCCATCACTGCAGGTCATAACGGTTTTGGGCGCTACTCAGCGCGTAGTCATCCTTTGGTTAAGCAATTCCTTTGGGGTGCCTCCAGAGTGAGACCACCCTCCAGACAAATTGTTCGACCCTGGGACCTCCAGGTGGTATTGGACGGCCTGTCAGGTACCCCCTTTGAGCCCTTGGAACGGGCTGAAATGTGGCTCCTTTCCTACAAGACTGCGCTTCTTTTGGCCTTGTCCTCTGCCAAAAGGGCGGGAGATCTATGTGCGCTCTCAGTTCACCCCTCCTGCATGTCGTTCAGTGAGGATGGATGTTTAGTTCACCTTTGGCCCAATCCTTCCTTTCAACCTAAAGTCATCACCTCTGGTTTTCGGTCCAGGGTGATCAGGCTTAGAGCACTCATTCCCCTCGCCGATGCATCCGACAGGGATTCACGGCTGAGGTTGTTGTGTCAAGTCCGAGCTCTACGCTGTTATGTTGAGCGGACGGCAGCCTTTCGCACTTCAGACCAGTTGTTCGTGAGGTTCGGGACCAGAGGCCGTGGGGCCCCAGTGTCATCCCAACGTTTTGCTCACTGGATTCGTGGAGGCATTATGGCAGCATATGAGGCTTGTGGTCGCCCCCCTCCCGCGGTCGTTAGGGCGCACTCCACACGTGGTCTTTCCACATCTGTAGCCCTATGCAGGGGCGTTACAGTGGAAGAGATTTGCATGGCTGCTTCCTGGTTCTCTGTGTCTACCTTTGTGCGATCCTATCTGTTAGATGTTTCAGCTGAATCACTTGCTTGTTCTGTGCTTGATGGGAACCAGTCTCCTCTCTCCTGAGAGGGTGGCCTTCCACTTAGCTGGATCTCCCTCCCTTCCCAGTGCCCAGGGAGGGAGACATTTGTGGGCACCCTCTGGGTGAGGCTCGTCCACGTCCCAGCTTGATCCTGTTTGTCTCTTGTACAGTTATGGCGCCCTGGTCTGTCGGCCCATGAACCAGAGTATGTGGGCTGTGCTTGGAGTATCAGGTCCACAGGACTTTGTGTTACCGCGTCAATCTGGAAAGCCTATGCAGCTGGGGGTACATTTATCCCTATGGCCTTCGCCTCGGTGGGTAACCAATAGCGAAGCCCGTAGGTGGGCGGAGCACACACGAAATAGAAATTACAGTTACTTGACGTAATTATAGTTCTATGAGTGTGTGCGAGCCCACCTACCTTCAGGCCCAGCTGGATCGTCTCCGCCCTGGATCGTGGCTAGTGGCCTGGTATTTATAGTGCATGTGTCAGGCTGAGGGCATGATTGGCGCGGTGACTGCTTTGATCTTTCTCAGAGGCTGGCTTGGCGCCAGAGAGAGGTAACCAATAGCGAAGCCCGTAGGTGGGCGGAGCACACACTCATAGAACTATAGTTACGTCAAGTAACTGTAATTTCATGCTTGTGAGCAGTTAAGAATGGGAAAAAAAAGTAATAGTACAGTTGCTCAAAATTAGAATTCAGAATATATATTTGTTGTACATGTATTGAGTTACTTCCCAAAATTGACTACCCAGGGTCCACATTTCCTTTTGCCGGGTCATCCAAAACCTGTATTCCATTCCTCAGTATGGAATATATGGAGGAAGCCAGATGACCTATCCTGATTCTTGGACCTTAGCTTTCTGTCTTGGTATTTCAAAACGCATTATTCTTATTAGTGGTACTGAACTTGTAACAGTTTTATAATTGCATGAATCATATTTTTTGCAGTAGTAGCTTTACATTAAATGACAACAGACAGACGTGGTGTGTGCATGTTTTTTATATTAACCTGTAATAGACGCTTCACAGTGGCCTCTCTATTTCCTGTTTCTGAGGTACAGGAGAAACATCTGTTAGATTACTTTTTATATATCGGGCATGTTTTGTATCAGATCCAACCAATCTCTCGTCTTTACAACTACATTGTCTGAATTATCTTTTACTCCCCCTACTTCCTGAAATGAGACAACTAAATTATCAACATCTGTTTCTACTTCAGAAAAAAATCATGTGAAACTTGTTCAAGCTAAATCTGTGCTAGTATCTCTTGAAAAGCGTCCACAGCTGTTATCAAGACTTCAAAATTTTGAAAACTTCTTTCAGTCACATGACAATCAAGAAAGTATCAAAAACCTGGATCCTTTATTTAACTAATAAAGAATATAACATTTATAATTCACTCAAACCTGTAATGTTATTTATTCACAGATCTGGATGAATGTAAAGAGAGGCTGCACCACTGTCCTCACAGATGCATAAACACTCCTGGGTCCTTCTTGTGCTCCTGTCCTGTGGGACACCAGCCCTCTCCTGATGGGACCTCCTGTAACGGTGGGTGTGACTGACAGGCGGATTAACCAATCAGAGAGACAAAAAGCAACATAAAGGACTGAGAAACAGCTTGGATTTTGACAAAATTAACAATCAAAGCACCAAACTATGATTTATCTCAGGTATAAGAAGTTGTATTTTTTGTTCTGAATGTTATGTTATGGTATCTATTTTATTTTTTTATTACTGCCTTTATTTATTGTTGATTTTATTATTTTTGCTTATTGATTTTATTGTTATTATTTTATCTATTGATTCTATTAGTTCCTTTTGTTTGGAACATAAATCTGCTGACTTTTTAGAGTTAAATGTTATACACTACTGTGTGACGCACTTTGGAAACTCTCTTGTTTAAATAAGTTAGTTTGGTTAGTTTAGTTTTAGTTAGTTAGACAGAGACAGTGCACAGTTTACATTAACCTTAATAGAAGAGTGCTAATTTCCACCTGTAGTCCCTGGGCAGGTGAATTGTTTGATTGTATTTAATTGACTTTAGCTATCAGATATCAGCTATTCTTCTTGGAGACCTGTGTAGCATGTTTTTGGGTAGTCAAAATGTGCTATACAAATAAAGTTGGATTGGATTGTTATGACAATTTTGGAGAGGGGATGTCTTTCCCATTCGAGAGAAATGTGATACTACTTAGCAGCTTAAGTTTGAATGGAGGATTTTTGTCTCTGTTCAAGAGGCATTGTTCAGCGTCAGAGCAGGGCAAGGGACTGTGGACGGGGCTTCATTCTTCATTCTAACACATGTTTTTCACTCATGGTTCAAATACATTTACAAAACCTTTAAATCATCGTCCATGTTTTATTATTTTCCTTGTTTTTCAGATGTGGACGAGTGTGCCTTTCCCGTCGCTGTGACTGGTTGTCTGTTTGGTTGTGTGAACAGCCCCGGGAGCTTTCACTGTCTCTGCCCGTCTGGATTCACCGTGCAGAACCCAGATTCACACTGCCAAGGTTCAACTCTTTAAAGGGCACATTTTACGCTATTTTCTGATTTATGTTTATGTTATTTCCTCATCGAAAAACTGCCTGGCATTCTTGTGATGTCGTGGTAATAAAAGAAGTTCAGAAGAGTCAATTTTGCATAATATAGGGCTTTTAAATCTTGTTTCTTGTGCAGATATAAATGAGTGTGCAGAAAACAGCGGTCTGGGCCCTTGTTCGGAGAGATGCCATAATTCACCAGGCTCGTTCTACTGCTCCTGCTCGTCTGGATTCACTTTGGCGTCAGACGGACACACCTGCATCTCTGAGTGCCCCAAAGGATACAGGAGACAGCCTCACAACCCCCACAACTCAACCCTGCCCCCTACAGGCCAGTGTGTAGGTAAGCGTCTGACTAGCAAAGGATATTGACCAGTTTAGTCCTGTTTTAGTTCTTTTTCAGTTTTGGCTTGGGTTTCATTAGTCCTGTTTGAGAGTTGGTTGGTCTGGTTTGGAACTGATCTTGGAGTATTAAATGGCAGGTTTAGAGTTAATGTTTTGCCACTAAATGTATCTTGTAAAAGTGTTTTGTAAATTTTATCGAAAACTGTGACTGATAATTACAAGGAAATTAAATCTATAGAATAATGTTTCTTCTTTTTGGCCATTTTATTTATGCATATTGGTTTGCACTAGTTTTTATTTAGTTTAGTTGAGCTTCCTGATTTTACCCTAATTTGAAATTATCTTGGATTCTAGTAAGACCTGGTTTCTTGTAGTAGCATGCAGTTTAGTTTATGTTGCACATTTTACACTGGCATAATCTTGGAAAAAAATACTAAAGTTTTTACTGTATTCCTGTCTTATTCCTGCAGATATAAATGAATGTGAGGAACAAGATGACTGGTGTGAATGGAAGTGCATAAATCTGCCCGGGTCATACCGCTGCATTTGCCCCAGAGGGTACACTCTAGCACGAGATGGACGGAGGTGCAGAGGTCAGACTTTTTTTTTCTTGCGTTGTTAATGATACAAATTCTTAACAATTTCATGTTTTTATTTGTCTTAAGGGTTGTTTATTCACAGGTTTAAAAATAAAAATTCTAATTCCTAATTGTCATTCCAGATTTCAACTGGTTGGACAAAACTGTATTAGTAGTAGTAGTAGTTTATTCCCTCATTTTATAGTACTAAAAAACAAAACAAAACAATACAAAGACTACAGTCCCATAGATCATGACCGAAAGGGTTTAGGTTGAAGTAAAAGGTACTTATAATGCCAAACCGGATTAAACAAAGACAGAGTTCCAAGAAAAAAAATGAATATACAAATAGATCATCTGTTCAATTCATTAAATATGCACTGCACTGCACAACTTTTCTGTTGAAGGGTCCACTACCTACTTGTCTCCATGGAGATGTTATTGGTTTGCCTGGAATGTTCCATGGTATGGCATTAAACATATCCGTCTAGCATTTATTCATTACGGGTATTTCTGTTGCTCAAAAATACAATAATTCCTTCTGTGAATAGGAGCAACTCTCCACAGATCTGAACTGTAATGTAGCATAGTGCTGAAACCTACTCACCTCCCTTGTGATAGGTAGGTTTAATCTATACTGTGGAACATTTTAGGCAATAACATTTCCATGGAGACATCAGGGGGCAGACTTTTCATTAGAAATGTTGCGTAGTTCACCTGTAATGAATTGAACAGATGATCTATTTGTGTATTTCAGTTCTGTTCAACCAATTGGAATCTGGAATGACAAATAGGAATTAGAATTACCTTATTTTTATTTTTAAACTTGTGAATTAACAACCCTTTTCACAAATCCAAATATGAAATTGAAAAGAATTAGTATCATTATTGCACCTTTAAGTTGCAACTAACCATTACTCACTTTGGTTAATCAAAATGTTGTTCATGAAAGACCGATGAATGAGAATTTTTTTTTACAAAGTTTAAAATCTTGATACCTACAGGCTAAATAGGATTTTTCATTTTAATGTGATTAGTGTACAACCGTCAGTATCTTCTTCGGAAAATTAGGAGAGGCGTAATCTGTATCTGAGACAATGGCTGAAACACCTGGGACCTGTTACGGCACCAAAAGCCGTGCACAAATGTGACATAATTAAAATCTAACTTTACTTTTCCTGTTTCTTTCTGCTCAGATATAAATGAATGCAGTGAGAACAATGGCGGCTGCTCCCATCTGTGTATAAACCGAAGAGGGACGTTTAAATGCTCCTGTCCCCCCTCCCACCGCCTCTCCACCTACAGCTGGAGCAAGTGTGTCCCACGGATATCAGCTGTTTAGGGCTGTATTCACTGAACCATGCAGGCCAGAGCAATATTCTGATAAAAATCAAACTGCGATATATTCCCTGAAGTGATATGCTACTTTGGTCGTATCAGAATCCACTATTTCTAGATTTAATAAAGCTGTGTGCTCAAACATGTACACATTTTCCCAACTATTTCTCTGACTGGTTGAGTGAGTGACTATTGGGTTTAACCAGTCACAGTTTAGAAGAAGCAGACGGATTTATTTACCTCTTAAAAGCAATGAAAAATACAAAGTGTACATCATGAACTGTGAGAAAATCTAAATCGTCTTCTGGCTCCCAAAAAGTTATACATTTGAAGCAGAAACAGACGTGATCAAATGTCAATCACAATCAAATATGTGTGGTCTAGTAGTAGCTTTCTTAATAAATCCTTATTTATTCAATTCAATAGCATCTTGTGAATGCTTTGTGTGTGATTGTTTTTTTTTATTTTGTATTTTTTTTTGTATAATGGAGTTAATATGATTAATTAATTAACATTGATTTTAAAATCAGCATTGAGCTGGACCACGCTGCTCTACCTCGCACCCTCTCTCTGGCAGCCCTGGTCATTCCCAAAGTCAGGACACACACTCACGGAGAGGCGTCTTTTCAGCACTCTCGTCTAAACTGCCTGCCGGACTCAGCTGCAGAGAACGTTCATGTTTTTATTCAAGACCCACCTTTTTAGCTTAGCTTTTGATTGAAATCCACTTTATTGTTTTTATTGTACACATTTTACATATTATTTATCTTAGGATATTTTTAGGATTTCCAGTGTTTCCTCTGTAGGAGCCCTCCATCGGGAGTGGAGGTCAGCTGTGGCTGCTGGGTCTGTCATGTGGGCTCCTGGTGGAGGGATGGTACTTGGGCCTCAGGTGCCTGGGCTTCATCTCTCCCCTGGACCCTCTGGGTTCCTGGTGGTGGTGGACGTCTCTCTGCTCCGGTGCAGACCTCCTCTGATGGTGCTTTCTAAACTCCCTGTACCTCACATTTTATTGTGTCCGGTTTGTTTTAGCGTGTGAGTGTGAGTGTGAGTGTGTGTGTGTGTGTGTGTGTGTGTGTGCATGTTTGTGTGTATGTGAGTGTGTTTGGGTTGTTTGACTATGTGGGTTGGGGGTGCTGGGTTGGGTTGGTGGGTGGGTGGTTGGGTGGTTGGAAATGCGGGACTGTTTTTAATCACTGTAAAGCCTTTGTGTTGCATTTTGTATGAAAAGTGCTTTATAAATAAAGTTTGATTTGATTTGATTTGATAATTAAGATTCAGGAGCTGGACCACGCCTCTACCTTCTCTCCAGCCAACCACAGCTTATCTCAAACACGCCTTCAATTACCCAGAAGCCCATTTATACGGACTATCCCAACAACACTGTGCGGGTCAGCTCTCTCAACCCCCTCCATCCCACCTGTGTCTTTCGTCCATCCTTCAGTCCGAAGACACCGGGGTTCTGAATCAGATAGGTGAGCATCTTGGATTGGAGACGGAACCCCCACCCTAAGTCTCCCCCAGCCATCACATCTATCAGCCATCAATAAATATATTTATCGTATTCAATTGTGTGGTCCTTGCTAGTGAATAAAAACATAAAACTGATGCCATGTGGTCTTGAAAATCTCTGAAGAAACAAAACAGACATCGTAGGATCATTTGACGAAATTCTTTTATACGTTATATTATTGACACATATTAAATTAATATATACCCTATATAGTTAAATATTCTGAAATATATATTACTTTAAATAAAATAAATTGGTTACACGATTCTTCTATTGTAGACTTCACTCACCACAATCACAGCCATGCAAAAGCTCACAGTAAAAATAAAATACTTTTCATTCATTAAAAAGTGTTACCATGGTTAAACAACAGTAGAGTCACTTCAGTGTTCACTTAACATTATGTAAAACACAGTGGATTTAAATGGACACATAATGGTTGTCTAAAATGTCATACCACTAAAATAAAATATTAATAAATAAAAACTGTTTTGTTATACAGGATTACACAGCTCTCAGTCATGAATAATCTTAGTTCAATGATTTTGTCCTATTATGGTCTTAAATCGGTTCATATAAAAAAATTTTAGTTTTAGACTTTTAACTACACATGCTAATCACTGTAAGCACAAATATATAATTTTTTACCAATGCAAAGATTAAAATTTTCTGTTTTTAGCAATTGCCATGACTACAACAGAGCTGTTAATATTATGAAAACTAAAAGTGCATTTTCTTGTAGTTTTGTACCAGTTTAGTCACATGTTCAAATGGGGGGAGTCTTCACTGTACCATGCAGCTTGTATTGGGCAGAAAATCCTGGACGTAAGTGACCGTGGCTTTGGACAGATAGGTCATTGTCCCGTAGCTGCCACTGGGGGCGCTGTCGTAGAAGAAGTTACAGATGCCTGTCGCTGGGTCTTTTTCCAAGAAGTAGTCACCAGCACTTATGGACTTCTGAATTTCAAAGCAAAATACATCATAAATACACATAATCATTCATCTGCAATTAGATCTACTTTTAGATTTAGCATTAGACACATTTCTGTAGATATTTTGGTAACTCTTCATAACACTACACCCTGAATACAGCATGAAGAAAGTAATTCATAACCAACAAATTCTTTATAAAAGGGCCTTTGCTGATTTTTTTATGTATTTGAGCAAAATTTGTCTTGCCCCAATCCAGACATATTTAATAAGCAGCTCTTGAGGTCAAAATATGCCAGTTGTGCACAGTCATCGCCTAATTGTAAATCAAAGTGTGTGGCTAGCATCATAGTTCTAAGCATTACAGTAATGGATGGTCTTTGAAAGTTAAAAAATGCTTATAAAATCGTCGCTGGGAATAATTAGGATGCCTGGAATGCATAAACTCAGTGAGGAATAACTTTGAACCACTACAAACCATTTAAAATGAACTAGTTCTGTTTTTGTTGTGTTTAAGACAGTAAAAATTAAGTACAGTGCTCTTAAGTCTTTCTTCATGCTTAAGTAAGTCTAATTAAGGTGTAGTTATTATGAAATGTCAGCTACTGTATATTTCTCCTTAGTAATTTTTCGTACCTGGTCGCTGAGGAAGAAATCGTTGGCCAGATGCAGGATTCGGTCGACGTGAATGATGCTCCCAATGGTGGTCACGTCGACGTCTGCGACCAGCCCCAGCACCATGATCGTCTCCACCAGCAGCTGTCTGTACTCAGGCTGAGGCACGTGGTTCAACACGGACTCCACCTGCACGGCAAACTTTATCTCTCCAGCCGTCATCTAGAAGCAACAAAACAGTGTATCCCATTAAAAGAGGAAACTATGGTGGACTAATGCATAAGAAAAAAAAGATAAAGTAAAGAATAGATAGGTAAGATAGGTGTTTATACTCTAATACTTGTAGGAAAATATTAATAAAACTGTGCTGTACCATTGTACTCTGAAAGAAATCTATGGTAAAACTGAAACATGGCTTTTTTGTCTTGAAGACCACTCCATATCAAATAAACACCAGAAGAGTGTCTAGATGGAGGGTCTGGGAGTACAGAATCTAATTAGTCACCCCAACTATAATTACTAGTCTATATAGCTAAACTGTAGGAGCTATTTGCTTATTTTGTTTATTCTAAAATTAGTCTATTATTTTTGTTTGTCAATTAATTTACTAATTTAGTTTTGTTAATTTGCTATGTTAATATTATGTTTGCTAATTTGTTTAGTCTAATTTGGTATTGTTTACTTTAGCACCTTTTCTGTTTTGGTTTAATCTGTGGGTCACCTATGGGATAAAGAAGGGTGGTACACATAGACCCGGGTGCACCTAGGTGGGTCTATGGTTTTTTACCAGTTGACAGGAGAGGCAGCAAGAATCATGTATCCTTGTTGTTTGCCTAAAAATTGGAAATAAATCTTGGAAATACAGCTCTGGTCATGGATATTGATATTGTTTTTTCCTTCACTGCGTAAACCACAAACCCATGGTGCTCAAAAGTGATTATTTGAGTTATGTTTAGTTCTGAGTTTGCTCAATACTTTTGTTTATTTTTCTATTTGTATAAATAGCCACTACACAAAACATACAAAATACTGGGAGATGTCCATTAATGAGCAAGTTCACCAGATTTTTGGAAAATGAAGTGTTCAAATGTAATCTAACTGTAATCTAATTTAGCATAAAGACTTATAGATGGGGGCAGTATGGTCTCCCATGGGCTTTCCCAGTTAAAAAAAAAAAAAGTCCAAACACAAAGAGAACAATGTCATTTCAATCATGAGGTGTAATGTAAGTCAATAATAGAGTTTTTTTTTTTTTTTTTTTTGAAGGTTTACACATACTTTTTGTCAGTAGTATAAATTAAATTAAAACACACCAATCCTAAATGCTTGTAACTCCATGTACCTCACTGGTGGTGGAGGAGGGCAGTACATATCCATCTATAGACAGTCCGTGGCACTTCTGAAGGATCTTCCAGACTTTTTGGTAGAATCCGGTTGGGACTCTGTTTATTGCCCCGTCCAGCCTGCGCCGCCTCAGCCACTGCCCCTGACGATCCTCCCAGATCAGCTGCCCCTCCCCTGGACAAGAGCTGACCGGGGACAGGATCCCACTGGGGGTGGAGGGGCTGCTGCAGCGCTGAGGGGCAGAGAGAGACAGAGAGAGGGGTATTAAACAAGTTCAGGAAAAAATATGTAAATTAAACTCAACCTTATGTACATTTAGGGAGGAGTGAAGGGACGTTAATACCAGTTACACATTACACCACTAAACAATTTTGATTATGTGCAGATATTATTATATTAAATAGTTGGGGATGTGTCAAGTGAATAATGATTTTCTTTCTTGTTAGACTATTGCTAGGCGGGGTTAACAATCCAGTGACAAATAATATGCATCTGGAAAATGCAAAGTCTCCTTCAGAAACAAATTCATAGACATACAACTTATTTAAAGGTGCATTGTGTAACTTTTCTAAAGGATATGGCACCTACTTAAATGTTATTGCTTGACCTGAAATGTTCTCAAATACGGCATTAAACCTTTTTTGAGCTATAAAATCTCCTGTAATTGAACAGATGCAAGATAGAAAGGTATACTGAGGCTCATTCCAGACAAGCCAATAACATCTCAGTGGCAACAGCAGGAAAAGTTGCACAGGGCATCTTTAACTTAGTCTGAATTATAGTTTTATTACTAGTAATTATTAAATAAGATCTTAGACTTTACAACAGAGCTTGGTGCAGACAATATAACCAAGAATATTTATTAGTTTTATACTTAAGTGCATTAAATAATAAAAATCGTGTTAAAATTGCAAGTTAATACTTAGTGATTTAGAGAATTATATAACAACATACATACCTAATCTTATAAGTGGTTGATTGGTGAGCTATAATATCATGCAAGTTACTATATAAGTTCATGTGACTTGACAGGTGTCTTAGTGCAGTGACCATCACTATACGATAAGGGGGCGGTAAATATAGATAAGGTTGAGGACATTTCCCACAGAAGTCATGCAATTATTGGTTCCCAGTGATGTCATGCATGACTTCAGGTTCAAACACACACTAAAGGAAAAGGCTCAGTTTATTTTTAAATTCATTAAGACTGGTTAATCAAGGCAGCTACTGAGTAATACAGTTGTTTTGTATATACACTACCGGTCAAAAGTTTTAGAACACTTTTACTAGTTTTTTTACTGTTAACTGTTGACCAAAACGTATTCAAAATTTTTGATTCACGAAAATGTCCATCTTTGGCAGATATAACAGCTGAACACACTCGTGGCTCGTCCTTTTTACAATGGAAATCAAGTATTCTACATAAAGTTCTTCCCAAGCAGAAGGTTGCTTGGGTTTCACTCTTCAGTTCAGTTCATCCAAAACCAGCTCGATGGGGTTTAAGACTGTGCTGGACACTCCATTCCTCAGGTAGTTTTGGAAGAGCTTGAACTTGTGTTTTATATCTTTTATCACTGTTTTAATCTCTGGCTGTTCAGTTCTTACCTTTGTACCATGTCAAGCTATTCACTGGACTTGCACGACTTGAATTGAAATAAATAACTCAAAAAATGAGGGTGTTCTAAAACTTTTGACTGGTAGTATATATAGAGAGAGATTTTCTATTATGAATATGAGATGTTTAAATTGACTTGGGATGTTTATATTGATCAGAAATTGACCTAAAACTACACACTATTATCAAGTCCCATACAAGCCTTTTTAATAGTTTAGTGTGTTTTTGTTCAGTGTGAATTAAACATGAGTGAAAAGTGACAAGTGGAGCGGGTTCAGACGCAGATGAGATGTTTTACCGTTGACCGAGGAGACGTGACAGTGCTACTCAACGAATGACCCCCGCTGATGATCTATACACATATATACAACAACATACAACATATATGCACAGATGGAGAAAACAGACTTTACTCAAAATGATTCAACTGAAACCTTAACTTAAAAGGTTTGATGAAAAAAGGCGGTTTCAAAAAGGAAATTTGAAAATGCTGTTAGAAATGTTTAAAAAATTTAAGTACACCATCTGAAAACAAGGCAAATACTGTTCAAATGACATTTTAGATGTATCACAAGCAATGTTGCCATGAGGTCACCTGTACTCCTTCACAAATAACTGTAAACAGGAAGTACAAATGATATACTACTTTTTAGATTATTATTATTATTTCCAAAAACATGAATACAAGTCAGAACTGTCTATATTTTTATTTATAATTAATTAATAGTTTAATAGTAACTTTAAAGGGGCTCAAAATTAGAAATTCTTCCTCTTAATTTACATTATAGTGGGGCACATATCAGGTTACATCAAGGTTAAATCTCCGTATTAATTATGGATCAGTGCTCAAATTTATTCAGAAAAGATGCGTATAGGCCTATAAGTGCATAAAAGTGACCTAATGGCATTCCTCATAAGTTTTAAATGTTATAACTTCCACTTTTGAAAAATAAAATGTAGTTTCCCATAATGGATCAACACCTGAAAAACTGAAAAGTCACAATGCATAAAAGTAAATTCATGAATATTATGTACACTTTATGAATCCAGCTCGGTGGATTTTGAACTGTAAAAATCACCACATGCTAAACGTCATCAAACCTAACGCACACTGATCGGACGAGAGCCATCGAGCTGCAACCAGAAGCAGGTACAAATTTAGACAGTTTATATTAGATACAACATTAGAGGTTTTTATTTGAATGTGCATTGTGTAACTTTTTAGTAGAGGGTCTGTCAAATGTTTTTCTCCATGTAGATGTTATTGCTTTGTCTGGAATGTTCTACAGTATGACATTAAACCTTTCTATCTTCATGGAGACCAAACCAGACAAAGTTACAGGTCAGATCTGTAGAGAGGCAATTTGCTCCCAGTCAGAATGCCTGTTTTTCTAGGTATTTTTGTGCTATAAAACCACCTGTAATTGAATAAATGTAAGGTAGAGCTGTTTAATGTCATGGAACATTCCAGGCAGAGCAATCCATACAAACAAGCAGATGACGGGTCCTCCACCAGAAAAGTTACACAATGCACCTTCTCTAAACTCATATTTTTTTTGTTTTAGTCTGTTTGATGCCGCACCTGTTTAATTTCACTCTTGAGTTTGTGGATCCCGGAGCGCTCGGTTTTGGTGGCTCCAGTGTGGCCGATTTCCCGGATGGAGATGGCCGGGCTGGTGGCAGTGGATTGGATTGGACGCACTAGAACGTTATCAGAAAATCAACATAAATACAGCATGTAAGAACAAATGATTTCAACTTCCCTTCTAGCTTCTGAAAAGTAAATAACACATGTCTCTTGTGACTAAAGTGATGTGTTTGTACCTTTGACTGTATAGATAAATGGACAAAGTTAAACTGCTAGCTGCCACATTCCAAATAAGAAGTGAGCATGGGGGTGCTTCTGGCGCAATCGACTCTTGTTCCAATTGGCTTTAAAATGAAAAATTGTCACTCCTCTCTTTAACTGTTGCAGTGAGCCTCATTATTTGGTCTTAAAATGTTTGTATTAACCTGTTCTACATGATCCTGGTGTTTTTATTTTGCTTTTTTGCCCGTAAATCAATTCTTATTGCTAATATGAAACTTGGCTCCAAATTCGCCCCATAACTTGCAGCTTCTGTGAGCTTCATTTGACTGGAGCCAAACAGTACGGGTGAAGTCACACTTCCTTAGACCACTTGCTTATACAGTCTGTGGTTTGTTCAGACCTACTAGCAGGTTTTATACAAACAGAATATTAAACTGTCTGTGGAGAAAACGATGGTAATTCAAAAATTGCAGCCTTAATGATTTGCTTATTGGGTCCATTTGAATTGCGATTTGAATTCAATAGTGATTAATCTTGCAGTCCTAATTTACGTTTTATAGTTTTGTAAATGAAACTCACCGCTGCGTTCCACCCCAAACTCTTTCCCACTGAGGATGTGATGGAGCAAACTCTTCATCCCAAAAGGACTGAGGCTCATCAGGCTCTCAGACGCCTCCTCACCTGAAAACATTCATTAAAGTTTGTCATCTCATCAACATTCCCTGAGGCTGTGAAGCTAACTGAAGACACTGCTCTGTCTGAAGCTCTGTTACTCAGTCCATCTTAAAAATTTTTGTGTGTTGTGTGTAGAGATACATGAAGAACAGCCCCAGCACATTGCATTTGACCCATCGATTTACACAGCTAGGGCAACAAATCAGCACTGACTCAGCACTGAATAGCCATAATGTAGGGCAGATCTTGGCTGAGCTTTTGTTAGAAGTACCTACATGAAAGGCAAGCCTACTGTGCACGTTTTAGTATGTAACAGTAAAAACTGTAAACATCAGAGTTCTCACCAGAGCAGTGGAGGCTGCGTGCGAGCTCTGTGGCCATCACCTGCATAATGAGGCCAATTCTGAGCCTCAACATGTCCCCGAACAGAGAGGGCTGAGCACGTACGTACATGGCCAAGTACACCATGATCTCCTGTGACAAAAACACACATTAAAGGACATTTCAGAGCATGTTTGAGGCCTAAACTACAGGGTTAACAGATTTCATTCACTAAAACTCATAGAGGTAGCAAAGTCCAGTTGTCCATTTGACAGAATTGATATGGCTCCTACTTGGATGACTGAGGGATTACACACAAATTATCAAATTGCGACTTCATTTGTGATTAATATTTCAGCTCTACAGCAACATAAATATTAATAGATACTTTAAAAATCTACAGCTGAATTAGACTTGTACCTGTGTGAGCACAGCAATGCTAATGTCCTGTCCACTGGCTTCATAAATAAGATTGTTGAGTTCCTCTGGAGGAAGGGGCCTGGAAAAGGAGAAGAAAAACTTAATTAACTTTAAATGACTTTAATAATGTTTATTCAATATATTTATCATACACAGTGATTATTCTCTCTCTTGGCTCAGGGGGAAGTCCAACTGTGAGCTGTTTGTGGTGAGAGATAAGGTCTGTGCAGGCCTGTGTGAAGAGGCAGAAATATACACTATGACTAATGATGCAAATACCATATAGGTATGCAAACAAAACACATATAAATCACAAAATAAACAACTCAGCAATTGTAAAACTGAGTTAAAGGTATTCAAGAAATAATTTAAAAACAGGTAGTGTATTCATGGGTGTCAAGCTTTAAAGAAAACAAAAAACATAAAAAGTATATAGTACATATACCTCAGCCAAAACTTCTACTCTCTTCCGGAGCATCCCAGAGATGTATCTGATGAGGCCCCACTCTTTGGAGGCGCCAGCCTGAACATAAAGCTCCTCCAGCAGCACCCGCACGCTCACAGCCCCCTGACCAGGACCAGAGAGCTCCACCATCCAGTCTGGACCTCTGAGCAACAGAATTATAACAATTATACAGGCATTTAGGTTTAAAACAACAGGATTTCAGTATACAAATTATAAGATAAACAAATGGGACATCAGATATCAGTACAACCTGCATTTGATTTGAACATGCTTATCTCATATCTGGGGACACAGATAGGTTAAGTTTATGACAATTTAAATCAAAATCTAAAAATACCTAATCTAAAAGGAGTATGTCCCTTTCATTCACTCATTTGCCACTGGGGTCTTACTTCATCATGTAGAGAATGTAGAGGATGTCGGCCTGGTCCTGTAGAGTCGGACATTCCTTCAACTGTTTGACTAAAGCCGAGAAGTCTGTGTTCCCCTGAGCGTCCCGGGGCAGGTGCAGGTCGGCTATACTGTGGGGCTGTGGGAGACCAGGGTCAGACTAAACATGTACACTAATCATATGGCTTTAAAGTAGACACATGTTAACATAACAGAAATAGGACATGAATGTTAAAAATTACAAATAATTTTTATACTCTGAAACATATAGGCATGATTTATTCCTCATCAAAATTAAATTAGGCCCATCTATTTTCTTATTTGACCACTTCACACTGGTGCTAGTACTAGGCTGTATACTTTTCTCCACTCACTCCTTCTATTGGATTTAACCAATCAGTGTGATGTGTAACTCCCAGAACAATTGGATTACATCTTTGAAAGTACACATAAAAAGTACTAAAATCAAATAAGAGTGCATTACTTTGTGTCAAATAGCCAATCAGGGACAGGTAAAAAGATTGTGGCAGTAAAAAGATGGCTGCTCCCACCTTCTGCTGTTTGTTGTGGTGTCCGTGGTGCACATGGGGCACCTCCAGCAGGTTCAGGGTTTTTCTGTGTTTTCTGTTGGTCATGGCAGGAGTGACAGGGAGGTACATGGAGGCCTCTGATAAGCAGATGAAAATGAAAAACAAGACAGCGGACATATGTTTTTACATATATGCGGTATCTCTGGTGATATCTATTAATATTTTTTTAATCACCCTTCACAGCCAGAACCTGACTCTCTTACATGCTTTTATTTTTTTGAGGCAAAATAAGCTATATATTTTGTTCTGAATGTTACAAGAATCTTAAGAGAGGAGATGTCTTTGCTGTGGTCAGACAAGCTAGAGAGGTTTTCTGTTCTCTATGGTCCGATTCCAGGCCCATCTTCATTCAAACAAAAAGTAAACGGGTCTGGTTAGGTCAGTTTTTTTAGGGTCGTTATGCTTAGTTCTGCTCTGATTGCATAGTCTTGGTTTAGAATCCATTTGTCCATTTCTTGTTCTGGTTTAGTCCACATTTTAAACTCTTTTACTAATTGTACTCAGAAGATGATACTTGGTATGTGAATGCTGTTACATGTGAATTGTGATTTTCATACAGTGGTTTATGGGCCAAACCTTCTCAAATGGAGGCTGAAGATAAATGCTTAACTCACGAGGGATGCTGAGGCCTTGGACTTTGGCCATCAGAGACAGGATGTCCCTAGTGGTGTGTTCTGCACTGAAGACATGGTGCTGCCCCCTCTGGATGGGAGGGAGGTGGCTCTTTGTAGAAGTGCTGTGGAGAAGCTGGGTCAAGTACTGGTTAAAGATGTCGTCTGTGTTTTCTGGGTAACACAAAAAATGTATTATGTATAGGTAAAAACAGCACTGAAAGCTCAAAATCACCAGTTACCATAGCAACAAGATAGGGTATGGTCGCCTGTGGTGTTTTTGTTATGTGACATGTGCATGTTTGTTTTGATCTAATAATTGCTTGATAGTGTTACAGTGATCAGAAATAATTTTATATGGAAATTTTAAATGTAAATCTACCAAAATATTAGATAAGATTCTGGTGCACCATAACTGTAACACAATAACTGAATAATCAGTCACAACAGTCACAATAATTTCAAACTTGATTTCGAGGACTAAGGAATAGGACTGATATTCAATATCGATTTTGATATCACCATGATAATGAAAAATAGGTGGTACTTTTCATCACAATATGATAGTACATCCCTTGTGTTACCATGAGGTTTTATACCAGCTCTCTATTAGCTCACGATCATCATAAAACTGTTCCGAAAAGGTCAGATTTCGTTTACATTTACATTTTACTTTCTCAAATGAATGCATATAGTTTTGATACTAGTTTTAGTATTGATTCATATTGGATTTTTAAAATATTTTTGACAACCCTATTTGAGATTTATCACTTTAAAACCCACATCTAAAACCTTTACCTGAAGAGCTATAGGTGTCATAAGTGTCTCCTAACTCCTCGTCATTATCGGCTTCTTCCTCAAAATCATCGTTGTCTTCATCGAGGAAACTGAGGCGAGTGTGAAATGACGTGGTCTGAAAACTGGACAGGTCTGACATCTGAACTCTGTAAATACAGGAACAATGTCACCAATGTCATCATCCAAACTCTACAATGTCTCCAGATGATATGGGAAAAAATATGTATGCAATAGTCCTACGGCAATCTTAAAATGCAGCAGTAAATGTAGATTTCTATTTGTTAACTCATTAATCTGGGTGCATGTCCTAAAAATTTAAATCAAGCACAATATTAAGGCTACTTCATAATTTTGTGGAAACCTATTTTTGTGTGGAAGTGGTAATAAGTCTGAAAACTTGAACTTCATTTTCATGCAAAATGTACTTTAAGTCCAAACAGACCTTGCTCCAGCGAAGTATCCGTCCTGCAGTTTACGAAGAGTTGTGATGATACACGGATCTATGGCATCTCCATCGTCAACTATTACAGATAAATGGACATTTCAACATTAGAATGGAACACATAATGTACACAATATACATAACAGTATATAATATAATAGATATATTCCACAGCAAGTGTAAATGTATATGCATTCTCCATAATAAATAACAAAAAGTTGCAGTAAATATGTAATTAAATGGTAATGGTATGATAAATGGTCACAATTTTATATAGAGCTTTTCCACCGTAAGGCATTCAAAATGCTCCACATCAAGGATCCAGTCACACACACATTCATACAAGAGTATACGCACACACGGGGGGCGAGATGGGTTAAGTGTCTTGCCCAAAGACACAATGACACCATTCATTTTTTGGAGCTAGAGTAACACTGCTAATCTGTGGACCTGTGAATCTGACTGCTCAACCAATTATGTTTATGTTGAGTGCGGGACTGGAACCCCCAACCTTCGAACACTCCACCAACTAGCCTACTCACTGAAGCTGCATCTTGTAACTTTTCACAACCTTCTACTAAACATTGGACATTTTTTTGCCTGAAATGTTTCACAGTGTTACCAGTAAAAGCCATTTTTACAATGAAAAATCAAATATGTCATTAACACTCAACAACATTACAAAATAAGGTTAGTGTTCTGAAAGACCGCCTCAAGAAAAGACTAATTCTGCACAGAAATTATATATTACAAACTGGATAATAAATGAAATGAAGTTGTACCTAACATGCTGCGTGTGATGGGGAAGGTGAGAGTGGGGCGTCCGGTCATCCTCCAACACGACGACAAATATGCCACTTCTGTCCGTAACATTTCGACGATCATTTGGTTATCCAGAGCCAGGTAGAAATGGTGCTGATCCAAAAACTAATTATGAGAGAGAGGATGGCATTAGAGACACTTTATACATAGCCCTATATTTCAGTGTAAATAATAAGTACCTGTGGAGTGAATGTATAAGACCGGTCTCTGATTTCGTAAAACTTGGATGTTCCCAAAACTCCAATGTGTCTGTAAGGCCTCCCACTTAAATTCAGCTTTTTACTGTACCCTGAAAATAAAGACAATAGTACTAAGGATTAAGGATGAATAAGGACTGTGTCACTGTGAAGGAAAAGAAAGTTTATTCCTGTGAAGTGCCAAAATTGTATTGATTTCATGATTTATCTCTTCTGTTGCACAACGTTTAATCGTTGTGAATCATTGTTGAAACAGAAATATAATAGTATAAATAAATAAATCCAGTTTTGACAATGGCATATAGTAAAAAGAGAATATGTTGAGCTCTTTTAATCTGTATTAACGACTAGATATTTATTCATGTAGTGACACTGAAATGGAGTAAAGGATCGTGGTCTATGTAGTTCCCTCAGTTTTTCTAGTTCATGCTGCACTATAACAATGAATTTAAGCAAAAAGAGTTGTAATTTGATATACTGTGATGGTCCATGATATTACTGAAGACCTTTGATGATACGATATCACAATATTTTGGTTATTCTTACATCCCTATTAAGGACAATCTGTATTTTTATTCCAATGTCTTTAACTATTCCTCACATAAATCCTAATAGTAAATTATTTTCAGTCTTTACCGAGGCGGACGTAGATGTGGCTGAGGATTCGTGCGGGTAGAACTCGAATCGGCTGAACATCTGACATCTTCTGAACATTAAACCCGAGGTCATTGAGTAGCTCCTGGATCTCCTCCGACTCAGCCAAAACACAAACTGCACAAGGGAAAAACAACAAGAGAAGTACTTTTATATACACTGATGGTGATACATTATAATACCTTGTACAAATTATTTTTAAAATATATATAAACAATGTGTTAAAATAGAGGACATGCTTTTTTATTTAAATATACACTGAAACAAGATGCTGTACTTTGTAACAACTTAGACAGCTACAACAAATTAGATTAAATTTAAAAACATTAACATTAGGCACAATCACACTTGACTATATGTAACAAGTAATAAAAATGGTGCTATATTATAATTAATAATTTTGTGGGCAAAAATTGTTTTTCCCAAATAAAAGTGAATAAAAACTAGCATATACTAATACCAATCTAATCAACTTGGGTCTTTTGGGCAACTGTTACCTTGTACAACAACATCTGGTTTCACGTTTGTAGAGAATCTCCTGTTGAGGGGATCAATCTCTCCTGGAGCCAAGAAACCCTAAATAAAAGTGACAATATTACACTGTATTATAATACGATACGATCAACTGTTTTATTTAACAGGAAGCAAGCAAAAAGTGCCCGTTCATAGTTTAAACATATTTTACACTGTGAATGGTTTGGTTTGGCTGCATGTGTCTGTGTTGGTGTACCTCGGCCAGCAGAGAGCCCACGATGTAGAGGGACTGGCCCCACATGTGAGGCAGCTGCCCCAAACACACACGGTCCACTGTGTGAGGGTTTCTGTATTCCTCCTCCACCTGAAAACAGACACAACACAAGGGATTTTTACAATATAATCATGTTTCAGATGACATCATAATACTCTACAGGCCTATAATATTTAATACAGATGGGGGTAGCTAAAATTAATATTATTAAAAAGCAGCTTTATGTTGTAATTTTGGTTTTCAGGTCTACTTACTAACACAAAAGATCAAGTTCAACATATGTGCATTTATCTTTTTAATATTTCATGGCAAAATACAATTTAATGAAAAGGAAACTGGATCTTGCTCACTGATAGTATGACATCTCCAATCAGAATCTTTGATTCTGAAAACCAATGATATGAGTATGTAACAGTTCTGATAAAGGGTCCGCCACCTGTTATCGCCATGAAGATGTCACTGCTTGCTTTGCCAAGAATGTTTCACTGTACAAATGTATCAGTCTCAATGGAAACAAGCAGGTGTCCAATATTGACACCATTATTTCTGAGAATTTGAAATGAGTGGCATTGGTTTAAAACTAAATCTAAACTACTACATCTTATTTGACATTGATTTTCTAATACCATTTGCACTTGAGCTGTTAGCAGCCTCTATTTTCAGATTAAATTATCAGCCCATTGAAGTGCTCTCCTGGTCTATTTTTGCACACAGATTACCTTGTCATGTGGCACCGAGTACAGCTCAGGCAGCAGTTTGATGCCGTTCTTCTGTCTGATCAAAATGCCCTCTAACGCTTCTCTGTACTCCTCCACCTACAATACAAAATTATCTTAAACATTTAGGTGAATTCACAAACACAAAATAGATTTTTAAAGAGAATATTACCTGTCCAAGATCTCCAGAAAAAACCCCGTCCAGGATCAGGTAGGTCCAGAAAAGAGGCCACTCACATTCGATGTTCTCAAACAGTTTGAGCTCAGCAGGGTCATAGTGCAGCCGTGTGGGATCCTGAACAAAACAATAATAGGCCTTAATATCTCATTGTATTATAAAACGTGTATTAATGCAGTTGTATCCCATGCCATTTTAAATGAAAATATACGTAATTATCAGCATAACATAGCTATTTGTCATACTACATTATACAACAAAATTTGTGGTAGATAAATTTCCTAACACAGCTCTGAAATTTTGATGTTTTGTTCATTTTGATGTTGATTATTACCTCTTTGGGACAGCGATACCCATCTCTGATAAATCTACAGCAGCCATAACGTCCCTATGAGAAAAATAAAAACACATATTAGTTACAAAATTACACTTTAAATTTAAACACAGTGATTGTATTGTTTTAGTTACCTGTAATTTGTTTATGATCTCTGACTTTGTAATCGATACCAGCTCTGCGTTTTCAACAGCAAAAGCAGGAAAAGAAATGACCGACAGAAGCCCAGCGTCAATCTCCTTTGAAGGTGAGGCTCTCGGCAGCATGGAGCACAAGATGGACTGGGAAAAATGCATTAAAATTATGATGATTAGAAACTGTACACAAAATCCTCTTTTTTTTGTTTTGTTCTGATATAGTCTTCCATCAGTTCTGATGAGGATCCTGTTCAGTCAGTCAATCAACGTTTAGTTCTGGTTTAAGTCCAGGTTTAGAGCTAGCGTTTAGTTTATCCTGATTTAGTCCCACTTTTGTCCTAGTTTAGTCTTGATTTTTTTCAGGTTTAGTCCAGATGTTGCCTTCTTATTTTTTAGTATATCCCGGTTTTGTTCTGGTTTAGTCCTGGTTTAGCTTAGTCCTGCCTTGGTTGTGGTTTAGTCCTTGTTTAGTCCTGGTTTAGTTCTGATTTAATTCTGGTTTAATTTAGTCTTGATTTGGTTCTGGCTTATGTCCTGGTTTAGTCCTGGTTTGGTTTTGGTTTAGTTTAGTCCCAGTTTGGATCTGGTTTATATCCTGGTTTGGTTCTGGTTTAGTCCTGGTTTGGTCCTCGATTCTGAGTTCTTGTTTAGTCTGGTTTACCTGGCAGTGTTCGACTTCATCAGGTAAAACATGGATCACAGACTTGGGTCCTCCGTGTGCACCGAAGAGATCCAGCTCATCTATGGCCTCAAGAGCAGCCTGGGGATTAAAAGGACAGAAAATAATAATATTAATAAAGTTAATAATACTATAAAAAAAAAAACTAAAGCCAAATAGGCCACTAAAAGCTACTCGCGATAAATGAGAACAGTTAACATGATCTAGATTCTTAACAGGAAAGAAATGTAACTTAACAAATAATATGATGCAAAAAATGAAGGCAGACATTGTTAGAATAAATAAGGTTAGTCAGAATGGTTTATAAATGATAATTACTTTGATTTTCTATCTTTGCTCTTTAAGAGGTAGCTATGATGTAGAAGAAGATTTTTTAATTTTATATGAGGATTACTTAATTATTATCTTTTCCTTTTATTTCTTACTTACTATTTATCTCTCTCTCTCACTGATATTATGAGGTAGATATGAAGTAGAGGTATGTGTCTTATCTGAATTTCCCTGTGCAATATGAATACAGCCATTGTGTGTCTTTCTTTACATAAAACTACTTTAATCTGAGCCATTTCATACCTTGGCCATTCCCACAGAACTGGCATTCAGCTCAGCGATGCCTTGATTAGTTTTGTCCCCACGTTCCCACATCCCAAAATCCTAAAAGACAAAAAAACATGTTAAAGTTAAAATTGTCTAACCAAAAAAAGAGGGAGCAAGGATGTTAACTTACTGCTACTTTATATGCAGCCTCAATGTAGAAGACAAGATTTTGAATAAAAGCTACTTCATCCAGGTTCGAAATGATCCGAAGACCTACAAAACAACAAGTAATATTTGGTTCAACTTTTGACATGTACAAGTGCTTGAATTTCATGTAAGGTAAAATGTTTGATTTTATTTTATAAACTGATCCTGTTTCCCCCCTCACCTCACCTGACTTTTGTTTAGGCTCACCTGGGCACTTTTCTTCTGTCAGATCAAAACTGGGACACTATTAGGGGTGTTCAAAAATATTGAAATATTGATATATCGTATTATTTAATGTGATGATACAATATCGTTATCGTGGGCAGCTGTATCGATATATTGGCAAGAGTAGTGAAGGTTGTATCTTCTGTTAATAAAGGATCGTGTGTGTACCACATGCAATTATTAAATACTGAAATTATATATTTGTTTAAATATTGTTAATGAAGTCACACAATGAGTTAATTCTTAACCACTGAAATCTGATATATATGTTTAAAGATACTGCTGAGAAGGTTGTGTATTTTTAAAGAAATTCTTTACAGAGCAGCTGCAGTGGGGTCATCCTGGCTGGCACCATGCCTAAATAGACTCATCCCCTTATGGTAAAGGACAACGGAGATGCTTCAGGGAGGATCCAAGGCGTGAACCTGCTCAACATATCATTTGCATATTCATGTTGTTGTTTTATATTTCTGGGTTGAGGGAAACTCATGCGTTCAGACCGCCTGATGTTAAGTCCTGTGTAGCTGTAGGCCATCAGGGACAGTGATTTGACCCAGAGCTCTGTATTAGAATTGTACTGAATAGGGAATACATTTTTGTGATTTTAATCGATCGATTCCAGTCATTATTTCCTGTATTTTTTTTATGTAAATTAAAAAAATAATTAACTAAAAAGTAATTTTTAGTTAATTATTTTGTTGCAGTGCTACAGGTTTGTTGTTTGTTTAAACTTATTTATGCAAAAAAAATTACCTTTTCACTATTTTTATGATTAAAATGGGTGTGTTTCATATTCACCTTTTGCAAGAAGTAGTTTAACAAAGATATTTTGTATCACAGCCATGATTTAGCCATTATTTTTTATTGAACCTTATCGAATGAATTTGAAATATATCGTATCGAATCGAAAGTGCACTGTATTGATATATGTATCGTATTGGCAACTTCTTAATGATACCCAGCACTACACACTATCAGCCAGAAGTACTGTAGATAGCATCTAGTGGTTGCATATGAGAATACACAGGGTTGGGTTGGCCAGTCTAGTTATAGATGGTAACTTTAAAAGTACTCATGAGTCCCAAAAAAAACAACAAGCTAATTATCTGACAAATGGTGCTATTATATTACTATGAGTTAGTATTACTAGTAATAAACATAGTTGGTTTTATCAGTACCAATCACATATAAACAGTATTTTTTCTGGAAGTGTAAAATGTGTGCAATGTTTACTAACTACCACACTGTACCTGAGGCAGTCATCTGAGCCAGAGTCAGCAGGTAGATGGAAGTGGCATCGACCTGGAGGTGCCCCCACTGGTCATCGCCCACCACCGTGGCGCAGGTGGGAGTGTCGTATTTCGCATGAAGACAGTCCTTTGTGCTCTGTGTCTGTTTGAACTTCTCCACTTTGGCCACCTGAGGGCAGGGTGGAGCATGGTTTAGCTGCACAGACCATTACTAAAAGGATTATAGGAAAGAAACTTGATAGCTCTGTGCCCTACATATTAAAGTGATCTCCAAGGATACACTGGCAAAACTGACAAACACAATTAGTTTAAAGCTACAATATGTACATTTTTTGCCAAGGAATAGAATCAAATAAAAATGTATCTATCTCCATGGAGAATGTTCTGAAGTTTGTTAACTCTCTATTTTCATGGAATTATACAAGCGACAGGCCACGTCCAGAATGTTACAAACTGTACCTTTAATAATTAAGAAAGCAAAAACACAAATCGATTTCGAAACATATTCCCAACCTATCTCCAAATGTAATTCCTGTAAATATTGTGAAATAATATAATTTAATACCTTACTAATGGTGTATTATTTATCATTTTAGGGCCAAATGTCATATATACATTATTTAGTTTTGTTTATACATACACATATACACATTTTACCCAAAGCAGCATTGCTACCTTAGTTATCATGTGTTCGTCTTTGCCTAAAACATCAGCTATAAGCCTTGAAATAAGCCAAAATAACTTTAGGCCAATAGAAATGTATACTGTAAACAGTTTGCTGCAGTTATCTGTTTTTATTAATCTTATTTATTTGATTGGGACAGTGCATGTTATTACACAGACATGATACAACAGGAATGTAAACACCCCGGATTATAGCCAAAGGCTAATGTCCCAAAGACAGAACATTTCATGCGAGTCTTACCTGCCGCATCATGCACTGAAGGAGACCTTGCATCAGCTTCACCACACTCTGTCAAATAAATGACAAATACAACAGGTAACAATGCTTTAATATTGTAGTTATGTTAGATATTTAAACACTTTAAATGCTTTTTATACTTTTAAAGTTAAATTCAACATGTGAAGTCACTTAATCTATTTTTATTACCAATTTCTTATATGCAGATTAAACTATTAAAAGGTAACTCATGTGTGTTATAATGTATACAGAATAGGTAACAGTTTTTAATAATGCCTACCTACAAATCATTTGTATCAACCGTTAACTAATCATTTACTAAAAATTGCTTACACATCAACAGGTGTTTAATAATCATTTACAAACATGAGCAAGATAAAAAGTATTATTATTGATTAATAAAACTTTCATAAATATTTTATTAGGAATTTAAAAAATTATAAAAAATTATTAACAACTTGTACTGTATATATTGTATTGTAATGTACTTAGTTAATAATGGCTAACAAATGTTTACAAATGATTTGCAGGTTTGACTTACTAAGTGTTACTAGAGAACAAAATAAAAATAATAAGAAAAAAATCTGAAAAAAGTACAAAAAACTGTGATAGTAATGTGAGTATGTGATAATCTGACCCTTGAATGAAACTCACACAGCTGTACTCATAGTACAGTCAAATACTGAGCGCACATGTCAAGAACAAACACACTCCTCTTGTACAGTAGCCTCACCTGCTCCAGCTCATACGCTTTGGCCTTGTCCTCGTCGCGGTCAGCGTTTTTACGATAGGCCATTCCCAGCGCCCACACGGACATGACGCTGTACACATTATCCCGCACCCAGGCATCCTTCTGCTGAGAACTGGCAGGAAGCAGGCCAGTCACTGGGTTCTGAAAATATTACGTAATTTTTTCATCATCTTCAGAGAATATGCAATGTGTGAATTAACTGTATTAACAACAAATAAATAGCATTAATAATGTTTGGGTTTAGAATGATAATGTTAAGAGAATGTAACAGTGGTATTTTGGTATGTTTCATGAATAAATGTCTGTAGCATCTGAAAAGTATTAAGCATCCCGCTAATGATCTGTATAGTCATATTATTTAAATAAAAAAAGACTTTCGGCTTAATTCAGACATGATTTTGTTTATAAGAACTATTTTAATCAATTATTGTCAACCTATCACAAACAAAATTGCTTATCCTGTAGCACATTTGGAGCACATATTGTTATAAAGCAGTAGTAGCTTGGCCGTAACTACACCACAGACTCATTTAAACCAAGGCTAAACTCAAGCCTACTATTATATGTAACAACAGTCTTATGGAAACTCTACAACCGCATAATCTGAAGTGCTACATTGCTGACATTAGATTCCTAGTTTATACTTAGAGTAGACAGCAGCTGATATAAACACAAATAACTATCAGTAACAGACATGGCTGTTTTTTGACCTTTGCCCCAAACTTTTCTCGTGTCCGTTCACAAACAGTTTATGCTAGTTGAATCCGTAAACATAGCAGTGTTGTGTGTCTATATCTGAGAAATAGATTGCTGTCTGCGGCTGGTATGTAAAAGGTGTTTGTGTGAACTGAGAGTGCATAATTAGGTATTAATACTAATTATTAATACTTTAAATTAAGTTAAAATAATGAATAAATTGAATAAAATAAATAAAACATGTTATATATTTAGTATTTAAAACTGTATAACTCTACTATAAGTGAAATTATTGTAAAAAGTACAGTTGTGGTATCTTGATTATTACTATTCCACATTACTTGATTGCCTACTCATTTGTATTAGAAAATTTTCATCTTTATTATTAACCAACATGTCATTGCTAGTTCTGGCACGTTCAAATGACTTCCCAGATTGCTTTATTTTAGCACAATGCTGGCAAAAACATTAGTCAAACCCGTTTTTCCACTATGGCCCATAGCCAAATTAGCCAGTGACACACTGAACTTAACATGTGCTACACATACTTTGCATAAAATGGCTTTTGAGGAGGAAATTATGTTTTTTTTTTTTTGTAGAAATACTGAACAAACCTGATGGCATAGGATCGTCTCATGTACCAGCCTGGCATAACCATCAAGTCGTACTCCCGAGTTACTGCGACTCCTCATTATGATCACTGTTCAAACAAATAAACGTGTTATTTTACATTTTGACAACGAGACGCAAGCACACGGTCACTGCAAAAATGTCAGACATGCAGGGTAATCTTGTAGGAACCTACCGTGCCTTGGTTCATCATTTAAACTCTGCAGTCCATTTTATTAGCAGGGCACCTTCACTGCGGAGGCTGCTAGAGAAGTATGCTAGCCCGTATGCTAGCGTTCAGCAACACTCAAGATAAATGGCCCGGTAATTACATCCATATCGCTTGTAGTGTAAAGTAAAAAGCGATTTAAAACGTTGTAAGGCCTCTAAATGAGAAAGGAGTGCATCTTGACGGGTTTCCATCAGGTGATCGCAAATTCTCACCTGTAGTTCTATGTTGATCCAGTAGAGGCCGCCAAAGTAAAGGCTTTCGTTACCATGGCTAGTTCACTAAAATGTAACAGAAAAAATATATATATATCTGTTTATTAAAAGGTTGATTATATATGTACAATACAATAATAATCAATAATAAAATGCAGTTAATAATAATAATAATAATAATAATAATAATAATAATAATAATAATAATAATAATAATAATAACAATAATGCATAAACATTATAATTCATTTTGTTAAAAAAAAAAAAAAAGACATTGACTTAAAAAGTTCGAAGTTAGCTTTATTGTCAGTTTCTTCACTTGTACTAGACATTCAAAGGAATCAAAATTACATTTCTCTCTATCCCAACAAATAACATCATATCTAACCGGTTCAGTAACCACAGATAAATAAATTAAGCTAAGATAATAAATAAAACAAATCAACGAAAAAAAAAAAAAGAACGTTAAATGAAAGAGTAAAACAAATAAAACCATACTGTTTATGTAAAATAATAATATAATGAAAAAAATCAATTAAATAAACAATGGAAAATGAAATGATTATTGATTAAAGTATAAAAAGTATTTTTGATGATTTGGCGAATAACGGGATTTTTTAGCCAATCAGATCGCAGCGCTCAGGCCCCGTCAGCCAATCAGAGGCGCCCTGTCTCCACCGTCGTGCTGTTAGCATCAGCAGGCTAACAGGCGAGACAATACTGACTTCTGCTCCTCACATTTTCTGCTATTTTTTGCCATGTTTGTCGCTTGAATTGTAAGAGAATAAGCCAAAAGACAACGCCAAGCCCTCATCAATGGTAAGGATTTGTATTTTTGTAGATAGACCGCCGCCACGCGTCGCAGGAGGGGGCGCAAATTACACTTTCTTGTGTTGTTATTGTGCTTAATTAGATTATTGCATACAACTCAATATAATCAATCAGTGGTCCGAGCTGGCTGTATTTTTAGCCATATTATAACACGGGCACGTTTGTGTATTGTTGTTAAAAGTGGTCACAGTCAAGGCTGATCAGCTATTTTTTTCCTGTCTAGTCATCTTTTGGTTAAATATTTAATTTTGTGCAGTACACGTTTAAATATTGTAAATGTGTAGCTCAGGGAGAAATGATTATATACAGTCATACTTTCTGTTATATGTTTTATTATTACAGATTTACCTTACCTTATAGTTCTTCTAGTGGGTGCCTTCCTGTTTCATTGCATGCCCTGTTGACTCATTGTAATTGCATAAATGGGCTGTTTTCCTTTTCCTGTAGATGCAGTTCATGCTGTTGTTTAGCCGTCAGGGGAAACTGCGCTTACAGAAATGGTATGTGCCTCTGTCCGACAAAGAACGGAAGAAGATCTCCAGGGATCTGGTCCAGACCATTTTGGCCCGAAAACCCAAAATGTGCAGTTTTCTGGAGTGGAGGGACCTCAAAATTGTCTACAAGAGGTGAGTAAAACTGTACAGTATCTAATTCAAGGTCAGTCTGTTGTTACAATGGAAGTACTCATACTATCAATAGACAAAGTGTTAAAGTCTTAGTCAACATAAAAGCCTGTAAAATAAACATTCTCACACACTAATATTGTTTTCAAAGCAGTGTTTAGAAAGAATAGGGGCGATGTTGTCAGATTAGACCCCTGTGTAACTAATACTGTACATTGAAATGTTTTTGCATTAATTTTATAGCTTTTATGTCTGACTGAAAAAGATGAAAACAAAATTTGCTCATCTCTGAAGATTTTTTTGTTCATATTCACTTGAAACAGTCTGTTGAGCTTTGAAGCCAAACTGCCTCCCCCTCACAATTTACAGCTCCACAATGGGCAACAATGATTCAGACATGCACTGAAAATGCTGAATATTATTGTACTGTTGACGCTGAACACAACAAAAACAAAGAGGCCAGTAGAGACCATGATTCAGAAAGTGAAAGATTACAGTTGGTTTAGAAAATGTCATGTTAATTAAAATAAAAGCCAAATGTTCATGTTTTTAATTCCATAAAGAGTATTGAAGTGAGGAGTTGTAATTGAGTTCTTGGTTATTGCTATTGAAAAAAAATAATACATCAAAATGTTTTGCCTTTTTTGGAGGAACCATTTTCAGCTGACTAAAGTTAGCTAAAAGAACCAGGGTTAAACAATGATTAGGGCTAGTTTATCTTCAAATAGACCAAACCCCAAACCAGGACTAAAGCAGAGCTAAACATGTACTGGGCTGTGCTCTCTAAACCGAATTAAAATATCTAAATTAATTTTAATACAGTTGACATAAGTCTCCCAAATTGTGAAGACCTCTCCAATAAATCTACATATAACTAACCTTCCAGTGACTCCTTGTAATTCTAATGTACTTATATAATGTTAAATAAGGACTTAACTTAATATATATCAACTAATAAAACAAGATGTACACTTTAAGACTGTGGTCACACTGTGAAAACAAAAATTTGTTATATTTGAAAAAAAAAAAAAGAACACCCACTCACCCACACACATCCTGGCCCAATGTGCACTGTACACTATTGCTGTTGCTCTTCATTTACAATAAAAGAAAAAAGACTGCTCCACATTTGTCCTGGTTTGGTCTTGGTTTGGGCACAGTCCAAATGTTGATTTGGCTTGGTCCTGTTTTATTTCTGGTCTACTCCAGGTTTAGTTCCAGGTGTACTCCCAAATTTTATGTAAGATTAGATTGTGGAAATGTAAAGATTGCCTTCAACCCTTTGTCTTATTTCTTTGCCCTTTTGACTTTTCAGATATGCAAGTTTGTATTTCTGCTGCGCTGTTGAAGATCAGGACAATGAGCTGATCACCCTGGAGATCATTCACAGATATGTGGAGCTGCTGGACAAATACTTTGGCAGTGTGAGTTTTGCAAGACTCCAAACTACACCAAAATTAACTGTTTTTAGACCTGTCTGACCCCATGCTGTATGTGTTACGTCATAGGTTTGTGAGCTGGACATTATTTTCAATTTTGAGAAAGCCTACTTTATCCTGGACGAGTTCCTGTTGGGAGGAGAGGCTCAGGAGACGTCCAAGAAGAATGTGCTAAAGGCAATCGAACAGGCCGATCTGCTGCAAGAGGTACACTACTAAAGCTGTAATACATTTATGGAGTGTCAGATGGGGGCAGGGGCCAGTATTTTAGTATTGATTTTATGATAGCTTCAATTTAAAACAAAAATATAACTGTATGTATACTAGGGCTGGGAATCACAGGGTCCCTCACAACTCAATACCATACACACAAGACCAATGATAAAATGATTTTAGACTTAGACTTTATTGATCCACAAGGGAAATTACTTAGACACAGTAGCTCACATATCACATTATATTACAATACCAAAGAGCAAAAAAAAAAAAAAAAAAATATATATATATATATATATATATATATATATATATATATATATATTTATTTATATATAAAATGGTAATAAACTTCTAAATAAGTAGCAATAAAAAAACAGCAAGAGACTGGGTTAAATTTTGCTTACATGCATTTTTCTATTTTATGCAATTGAACCTATCCCTTTTAACAATTGTATTTCTTTGTTAAACCACCAGCTGCACAAATGTAATATGAAATATAAATGTAACTCACAAAAAAAGAGTACTTTTGACTTAATGTTTTATTATTCTTATATGGATCCTTACACCGGTTCTTTCAGGTACAATAAAGATAAACTTGAAAAAAAAATCATAAATGGTCACATTTTTTCTATAGCGCTTTTCCACCTTCAAGGCACTTTACAACAAGGAACCACTCACCCATTCACACACCAGTGTACACAGACACTGTGGGCAAGGTGGGTTAAGTGTCTTGCCCAAGGACACAACAGCAGCATTCATCTGTGGGAGCTGGAATCACACTAGCCAACCTGTGGGTCAGTGGATCTGACTGCTCAACCTGTGATGTTTTTTAATCGAACCGCCAACCTTCAGATCAGTGGGCGAATGCTCTACCAACTGAGCTACTGCTGCCCAAATACCTAATACACGTTGCATAAACAAGTTTCCTTTCTAAACAAGCAACAGAATGGTAGTGCTGTTACAAAATATGAAAAAAATATATATATATTTTAATAACGAAAATAGTTAATGAATCAGTATAATTTGAAAATGGGGCCAGATAGCGACTCCAGACTCAATTTACACGAGTGACATTTTCAATACTGAAATAGATGAAGCCTTTACCCCAGTACAATGCGATCCCTGGTTTGAGTTTTGCTCTATAATATATCTGCAGAGGGCCACTTCTGCCCCACTTTGATGAAATTCTGTTTGCCCCATTGTTCCTGACAGAATAGGTACTCTGTGCCCTATTTCAGGAAGTATCCAACATATATAGCTTACTCTGCAAAAAAAAAAAAGTTCAAGAACACAATATAGAGTGTATGTAGAAGGTATAGTAATATTTTAACTGCTTCATCATCTTCTTCTTCTCTTTACAGGAAGCTGAGGCCCCACGCAGCGTGTTGGAGGAGATTGGCCTGACATAAACCATCAGTATAAAATCATATCTCACGTCCCCCACATTTCCCCCATTTTCTCGTCAAGTGTTGTGAATATTTTGATCATCGCCGTACTGTATATTCTGTACTGTGTTCCCAATCCCCTGTGATGTCTTTTGCTGTGGTGCCAATTGTGGTTTTGTTGTCTTTTCTGTGTAAAAACTAAAACCTTTCTCTCTATGACTAAGCAGCACAATTAGCCAAGTTCCCATTAAACTCCATATACAGTATTTGTGATTCTCAAACTGTTCAGAACAAGCTCCATTTGATAGTGATGGGCAAAACCAGGGATTATTGTTTTTGATTCAATACAAGTAATACTATGGCAAGTATTGCAGTATTGCTCTGATAGAGATACCATTGATTTTTGCATTAAAATCCTTTGAAACTCCTCTATTAAGACAAATTAAACTATTACAGATCATTATTTTTGCTCCAGTCTTGCTTGAACTGTTCTAAAAATCAAATATGTGCAGATAAACAATATATAAATAATGTATTACAGGAAAAAATGAAATGCATCTATTTTGCACAAGAATGGATGCTTTTAATAACTTTTGGTGTTCATCCACCCATCACAATCATTTGGCTTTAGCATCTGAAGTAAAATGTGAGTTCAAATAGGACTAAACCAGGACTAACTAAGGTAAAAAGCTTAACCAAATCAATTCCAGGTTTGAATTGTCTTCAAACTGAGACAGGTAAGCTCTGATTGTGTTTGAGTCTAACAAATATAAAAATTGGCAAAATTACAGCCAATTCAAAACTTGGACTAAACTTTAACTAAAACAACACAAATCTTAACATAAACCTGGCCTAATCATTACTAGTCCAGAACTAAGACCAAACCACAACTAAAACTAAGTCTGAACTTCACATAAAGGGCCACCGATGGTACTTGTACTGCAGTTTGAGAACCACCACCATAGTTGACAATGTAGCAACAACACTCTTGGATTTGTGAAATTTTATGGCCTAAAAGGTGCTACTTAAATTTTTATATAAACTAGCAACTAAGATTTATTTAGATTTCATTTAGACATAGCACCCACAATCAAATCTAAGTGTAGTTAGCATGTCCCCTTTAAACAGTATTAATTGTAGTATTCTTTTTGCCTAACTGTAGCTAATGTCTTGTATTATTCTTGTTCCTGAATTGTCTTAATTGGCCTGTTGAAAGTCTCAGGTCACATCCCAAATGCCCATAGCTTTATGAAGGAGAGAATAAATATATTAAAACACAACATTGTGCTTTATAATGCTTTGGCTAAGGGCATACTGTGTAGGAACTAAATAGAAACAGATTTACTACCAAGATTTTTGCAAGTTAACGTGCAACTTTTCTGGTGGAGGTTCTGTTACCTCCTCGTCTTCATGGAGATGTTGTTGCTTGGTCTAGAGTGCTTTACAGTATTGCGTTAAATGTATCTATCTCCATGGAGACAAAAAAGTGACACCACTAAGCCAAGTTACACGTTCAGATTATGTTATTTTAAGCAATAAAAACACCTGTAATTGAAGCAAATGCAAGATACACATGTTTAATGCTGCACTGTGGAGCATTTCAGGCAAAACAATGAAATCCCCACTGGAAAAAAATCAAGATGACAGACTCTCCACCAGAAAAGTTACACAATGCACCTTTAAAATTCTAACTACAAATTGATCAAGCGCCTTATCCAATTGAAACTTGTGGCATTGTATATTAGGTATGCAAAAAGGCATTACACCTCCTATAAAGTATGCCTAAAATTAACATTTATGACCAAAGATCACTGTGTTTTGGGAATATTTTCTATTAAAAAGCTTAAAGTATTATAGACCCACCCTAAGTTTCAGATAGGATATAAAAGGTGAAATGACTTAATAATGTTTTGTTGGATATAATTGAAAAAAGATGTACTCGGCTCATGTTAAGTGCAAAATGAAGTTACTTTTTTATTACACTGCCACAACATTTTATTTTAAGTATTAATAAATGTACTCAAAAAGACCATTTGTGTGTTTTTCTTCTTTTTAATAAAACAAAGCAACATTATTTACAATTTTACATTATTAGTTTGAGATCCTGTAGTCAAACAAAAACTGTATTCCCAAGGTTGAAGGGGCAATCTTGTGAAACTTGTAGCAAACTTAAATTCATGAAAAACATCCAAAGTATTTTGAGCTTATAATTTTTACTCTTGCTCCTTTATATTATTTTCTAAAGATTCATCAACGTCTTTAACATCTTTATTTGCATTTTCTGGACTAATTTTTACCTCCTCGGCTTCCTGTTTCACACATACTTCCTCTTTGTCCTCAGTTTTGGGAGTTGTTATTGAACTTTCTTTATCCGAATCTTCTGAACTAGTTCTTGGTGATTCTTTGCTTTTCTTTTTATGCTTTTTCTTACTTTTCTTTTTGCTCTTTTTCGAATGTTTGTGGCGTTTTTGCGGGCTGCCATCACCTTCTTTAGGGCTACTTTTAGTTTTTTCATTTTCCTTTGGGCTCCGACTTCGCTTGCGTTTGGTCCTCTCTCTACTTTTGCTTCTAGATCGTGAATCCCTATCTGTTCTATTAGATTTAACCCTATCTTTACTTCTACTTCTTCTTCTATTCCGGTCTCTACTGCGACTCCTGGATCTGTTTATACTTCTACTATGTCGTCTTTCACTGTACCTTGAACGGGACCCCCTCTCCTCCTCCCACCTCTCCCCCCTAAACGATCTTTCCGACCTGGGTGGGCTTCTTTGCCTCCATGATCGGTCGCCTCGTCTTTCCGAATGCCACCCCTCCCTGCGATTCCTCCTTTCGGGTGACATGTCCCGGTCCGCCTCCCAAAACTCATTGCCTGGGTTGCGGAAAACGTGTAAAAAATTGCAGTTCTTCCCCTTAGGGCATTTCTGTCTGTCGAACAAACCTGAAAACAAGATATAAAAGATAGATATATTAAATTAAACTTTATTGTTGATTAAATAGAATAAGTTGAATCAAAATTGTAAAAACAGTTCTTTCTCAATTTAAGCTATTTGTAATTTTCAATTGCTTAATGTACTGCTGAAAGAGTGGTAGTAGTACAATCCATGGGTTTCAAAGTGTTGAACATGTAGCACTCTTGCCATAGCAATTACCGGTAGTTTAAAAAAATGTTTAAAAAACTTTTCGCGGTAAAAAGTCCACCTACAAACATAAAGATGTAACCCAGGAATAAATTGGGAATCGTCAATTTTTATGTGAGTTACTCAAAAGTGTACAACAACACAATCTTGTATTTGTTTAGTCATCAAACCAAACTAATGAGAAAAAGACCAAAGGTGATTCAGTTTAAGGAGAAATGATTAAATCTAAGTAAACCTATTGACTGAGTGATTTCCAATAACAGCGCTTACCACAGATTGCATTCTTCCATCGAGTTACAGGACACAGCTCACAGTGAAGCTGCCGTCCTGCATACCAGCGCCCATTGAACTTTATCAAGGCCTCCTGACACTGCTCCTCCCTGGAGAGATAAGAAAATAAAATACAAAATATTATTTAGGTTAGGTTTGTGACGTAAGCATGAATAGAGCCTATACAATTGTTGGTATGTGTTTAAAAAAAAAAAAAAAAAAAAAGCAGACGCTTACGTTTCAAATTGGACATACACATTTCCCCTCAGATGTGATTCATAATTACAGCTAACCTGTAACCAAAAAAAGACATTTATTAGCATTTTTCTTATATACTCTTAAATTAAGGAAATTCACTCTTCTACTTTACAAACTTATGCACAAATACATTTAAATTATTTTATGATTTCTCAAACATGTTTTAATAGTTTTCTGTTATCATTAGCCCATTGACGCCTGATGCTGCGCAGCGCAGCACTGAGTCTCCTGTCGGTGTCGGCTCACCGGCAGGAGACTCAGTGCTGCGCTGCGCAGCATCAGGCGTCAATGGGTTAGTTTACCTGGAATTGTATTTTAAGTGATTCATGCATTTATTTCTGAGTATTCCTCAGACATGATGAAAAGCGCTTTAAAGGTTATGTAACTTTTTGGTTGGGGGTCTATCACCTGCTTTTATCTATCGATATGGCATTGCTCTGCCTTGAACGTTCCACAGTATTAAACATTAAACAGGTCTACATTACATTTATTCAATTACACGTGGTTTTATAGCTCAAAAATACAAAAACAAAACAAAACACAACAGGCATTCTGACAGTTTAATACCATACTGTGAAATCTTCCAGACAAAGCAATAACATGTCCATGAAGAAAAGCATTTGACAGATCCTCCACAAGAAAAGTTACACAATGCACCTTTAATGTCGATTTTACAAATTTAAAATGAGCCTAAAGCCAAACCTTGAACTGCACGACTGTCCCGACACTCCTGAACTCAGGCAGGACATCGTGGTAAAAGTCGATGAAGCTCTCGTGCAGCTCCTCTTCACTGTACTCCAAGCATGAATCCATGTCGTAATCATCCCGTTTCGCCTGCTCCATCCCAAAAGTGAAGAACATGGCACGGATCAGGAGTGTCGTGCTGCTGCTGGGATGGACATGCTTACGGGAACATCTACAGTAAGTGAGAGGGGAAACTAGTCAAATGGGCAGCATAATTTCATACTTTTGACATTCTATAAAGTAGTACAGTTCTTTTTAAAAAATGACTTTTGATGTCTTATGTCACGTCTGTATGTTAATGCTGTTGAAATTTGTTAGTGAGGAGACAATAAGGAAACCTGAACCTGACACATCATATTTAGAGGTTCTTGTACTATTCCCTAGTCTATGAAAGATTGGATTCAGTTGTTTTTGGTTCCATTATCAACACATTGGACACTCTGTAAGATTGCGGATTTCTTTTAGCTACAAAACTCTTTCTGTGGAACATCTATTTTAAAAAGATTTAAATGTGAGTATCCTAACACTTTTAACAGATGTAATATAAAATGACACCAGGTCACACGGTCTATTGAATGTGAGTATGTGAAATAAAAAAGGTTGGAAACTTATTTTAGTAAGGTATATAAAGATAGGACAAAAATAACTTGTGTAGTACCGGTCTCCAAATCGACAGGCTCCAGTCTTAAGAAAGAAGGGGCAGTTTGCCACGTCTCGCTCAGTGCCGTAGTTCTTTGAGCTTTCAGTCACTGGAGCTTCAGGATTTTTCCAGGCACCTCCATTTTCTAACTGTGTAGAAGAGAGAGAAAATAATTATTATTTTTAGATATAACTGACTAATGTGAAAACTAGAATTATTTAACTATAATATTCAAGATATAATTTGCTTTATAGTTCAGTTTTGCGTCCAGGTTTTGGCTTGTCAGTTAATTCTTAGTAGCTGTGTCATACTTAGGTATATTTTAGTCCCATTTACGGTCTGGTGTAATATGTAATCTTTCTGGTGAAGGATTTGCCACCTCTTTGTCTCTATAGAGATGTTAATCCTTTGCCTGGAATGTTCCACAGTACAACATTAAAGTTCTGTATCTCCATAATTTTGAGCAATCGACCAATAAATCAAAGATGGTTAACTTCAATGCCATGCATTGGCACTTTCTAGGCATATAATCTGATCTCTATGGAGACAAGAACATGGCAGCCACCAGAAAGTTTACATAGAGCACTTTCAAAAGTTTGAGAAGAAATAATTTAAGGCATTGTGTTTTTACCTGACTTTCTGCTTCGTCCAACATTTTCTGAACTGCCTCCTATAAATGGTGCAAAGACAGGGCTTGTAAAAATGGTCTGTACAAAGAAATATCTGCTCACCAAAAGTTAAGACCACACAAAAAAGTGAAAAATATTATTATAATAGCATTGTTGACCATTCAGATCCATCTTAAACACTGTAAAAGATACGCTCTTGTAGGAGGCGATTTCATGTTTCTTTTAGTGCGCATCTTAGTTAAGGAGAAGTTTTTGACCTTTGTGTTGCTCAGTTAAGGAGTAGTTTACAACAGTTCACATTGAAAATACATTATCGAAAGCAAAACAATCAAAAACCCTAATTTAGAATGTTTACAAAATTAATTTTATACTCCAAATTGTACAAAGGAGGATATGTTTCTCAGTGCTAGCGTCCCAGGGCACGTATCACCTCTCTGTCTCTCTTCTCCTGCCTCTTCTGCTCCTGATCCTCCGCCTCTTTCCTCTGACGGGCCTCCCATTCTTCTTTGATCAGTCGCTGCAAATAGAAAACAAAAACAGTCGAAAAGGTCAGCGTATGCCAGGGAGTGTCAGTTATAAAATTTAAATGAACAATAGTGAAAAAAAAAAATCAACAATGGCAACTGGATCTATAATGTTGCATGCTGTGTACATAAATGTAACAAGTATAGTCAAATATAATGTAATGATATGTACAATAATGAAAAACAACTATTATGAGAATGTCTAAATAATTTCAAACCCTTAAAATTTGTAAAATAGTTGACAATACCATTAAGTGTCAAACTTCTAAGCCCAGTCTATCTAATCTAATACAGATATATATATTTTTTATTTAAAAACAGTCACCTCTTCCTCCTCTCTTCGTCTCTGTGCAGCCTCCTCTTTTTCCATCTTCAGTCTGAACTCCTCTTGAGCCAGACGCTCCCTCTCCAACCACTCCTCATGAAGTCGCTGCCTGAAACAAGCATCAAAACAATAAGAAAGCTGTAATGTGTTTATTTATTATTTTAGCATAATATGATCATACCTTTCCACTTCTGCAATTTCAGCTTCTTCGTTATCGTCTCCATCTTCTTCGAGCTCTTCATTTGCTTCATCAGTGACGCCTATACATTATAAAAGTTATCACATAATTCATAAACATTGAGTATTTGAGCTGCTGAAATTAACTGAAAACCAGTAATATCACTCACTACATACCATTTTCTCTGGACTGTGCCAAAGCTTGACGTTTGCGTTTTCTTCTTTCTTTTCTCAATGCAGAACGACGTTGTTTTTGGCTGAAAAAAAATGTAGCAAAAATAAAGTTTATTTGGCATAATATAACATGTATACAGCTCGCTAGTTATAATGTATGATTCATTTTAACACGATTAGCTTCAGAGAATAATACATTTTTGCCATTTATTTAGACAGAACAAGCACAGTGTATTTTATTATAACGTCTTCAAGATCTTAAATATACAAAAATAGTAAAAAGATATCAGAAAGAATACAGAAGATAGGACGCACCTGAGAACCGGAGCAGTGGGTCCAGTAGGAGCTGCCATGGGGACCGATGCTAACAGTGGCTAACCTGGTTTAGCTCGGCTTATTTCATCAATTCCTAACTCTTTTAACACATCTTCAGTGATTTAATATACATTTTTAAGCGCGTGAATATCCGACAATGTTACAGGCAACTTTAAATGACAAGTTCTAAGTATTTAGTTAATTTGTTAGATCGAATCTTGTGGGGGGGAAACACAAACAACAGTCACGTGATAAGCACTTCTGGGTTCTTTTTTTCTTCTACTAATGTGAAAACAGGGGTTACAGCGCCACACCTTGACAAAAAACAAAAACTGACCTCCAAACATTTAACTTCAGTAGTTTTATATAATAATGCCATAATGTTGTATAGAAGTAATAATGACAAATGGAAGGAAAACATATTTATTTCCAAAAAAGTGCAAACATAAACTTTTATCAGCTTTTAGTTTACAAACAATGGCTTGATTGAGAAAAGATGTAGCTAAGGACACTCATTTGTACAATGTTTTATTATTTAGCCTTTTATGTTGATAGCATAAGTCTTTATCCAGGGCTTGTTGCTTAGCTTATCTTTGGCTCATCACAGTTTTTAGATATGGTACAATTTTAACAGTGCTGAAAAAAAAAGTTTAATTGTTCAAATTAGCTATAAATAGTATTCACATACCTTTAGAACAAACAAACTATTTTCAAAGGAATAGAAGCAATACAAAACTATGAATGTTTATGAGTCCACAAAAAGCAAGAATGTAATCCACAAACACAAACAAAATTAAATAATAGTCAGAGAAAATTAAACTTAAAGATATTGTGGCTTTACAGATTCACATGGAACCAACCTTTTAAAAGAGGACTAAACACCATATAACTTTACAGTTGGCAGATTACAGTCAAGCCTTGAGTCTGACCAACCGTCAAATAACTGTTAAAACAGTCTTACTCAGTCTTTTTGTCAGATGTGGTTCTTGTTGACAGGAAAAACCCAGGCCTGGTGGCGCAGCGGTAGCAGAGGAGCTGAGGCACCAGAGCGTAGATCACATTTACCAGAAGGAACAGAGGCTGGCTGCTCACAGGAACTCGAAAAGAGAAGGGGGTACGAGTGTGGAGAGATGCGCCAATGTGCGAAAACTGGGCCTAAAACACACAAGCAAATAATATAATGGTGCTGTATGAATTATTATAAAATAGTAGCTTTTATTTAGCTTTTATATATTACACAAAATTGACTCTTGTGAGCTATAAGTCATGGTATAATTTTGTTATCTCGTCAAAAACAGACCAGATGTTTGAATAACCCTTTTATTATTAGTCTGTCTACATCTCCAAAGATCAAAATGCTCTGTTCCACCTTGTGATGTCATATAGTGGTTTCAAGTTAACAGGCTTTACCTTTTGTTCAGTAGCGATTCCAGGGCTGAAATTATCTAAATTATACCAAGTTGAAAGTTTGTCCTGATGAAGATCAGTTTACCCTGATGAAGGCTGAAGGGCCGAAATGCGTTGGTGTGATTTTAACTTTATCTGTCATGTGTTATTAAAGGCTTTTATACTTTTTGAGTGCCTCAGTTTTTTCAACTCTGTATTTGAGACTGGTCCCTACATTGAAGAGCACTGAAAGGACATTTCTACACAATTTCGGTATATCCAAGTAGCACTCCTGCCCCCTCAAGTTTTTTATCTAAATGATTCTAGTGACAGTGTATGGAATTTAAAAACACAACACTGAACTTCCTGTATTACCACATGACTTTACAAGATGGAACAATGTGTTTTCAGTGTGAGAGAAAAACTCAAACATGTGTTGAACATGTGTGAATGAAACAAAGCACAACTCCAGGTATGTTTGTGATGAGGAAACAACATCCTAACATACATAAAAAAGAGCATAATGTTGGCCCTTTAAAGAAGGAAAATCCATGAATTTCAGAGTGAGGAAATTGCAACATTACCATCACAACACTTAGTAAGAGTGTTTGCATCTTTTGAATGGTGAAAGTCCTCAAAATGTCACCAATGTAAACAGGAGGTTAAAAGCGATGAATAAACATGTCATAGAAAATAAAAAAATTAAAATGTTGTTGGAAGTGTCTTGATCTCAAATTAATTCTGACTCACATTTAAGTTATTTTCTTATTGTTATTTATTAATGGCTTTCAACTTCCTGTTCATAGGCACAATTTTGAGGACTTTAGTTTTCATCATTCAAGAGATAGCTTTTTTCTCATTACTAAAACAATTCAAAACAAATTAATTCATTAAATGTGTGTCTCATGATGCAGCCAATAATTGTGAATGTTAATCCAAAACACATTTTAGACATAGTGTAATACATTAGTTTCTTTTTTAAGATTGCTGTGCGCAGGTTGTTCGTCGAGTAATGGTCCAGCTGCTGACTTCTGCTGAAAGATGTCTGGAGTCTGGACAATAGGTTTAGATTTCAGTGACACTGGTTTTAGGTTAAGTGGATTGTGCTAAAATATGAAATACTGAAAAATACTAACTCTATAATACACAAAGAGTCAACGAAAAACAAATGTGTGAAGTTTACTTGGATTTTAATAGAAGATCATTTGAATCTGACCACAGTATCTTTCCCGTAGTGAGGGCTGGTTCATTGTAAGTACTCCCTATAATACTGAACTATAATTATATTGATACTTCAGTGGGATAATGAAGCATTCAACAAAGGTTTTACTATTTGCCCCAACTATTTTTCATAATCGTAATATAAACTATTTTAAAAAGCAGCAAAAAGGCCAATAAAAAAATCTTGCAATGTTATCTTCAAAATGTTATGGAAGATATCCATTATATTATGCTATATCCTCTTTGTTATTATATTATATTGTGATGTGTGAGCTACCATGTCCAAGTAATTTCCCTTGTGGACCAATAAAGTTTGTCTAAGTCTAAGTCTAAGTCTAAGTCAAAGTAATGTTTTGTGCGATATCTGAACTTCAACCAAGATATTAACAGGTGAGTTTTTAGTTTCACAAGTACTACCAAAGAAAAGATTTGGCTTTCCAAGTACCACCAGATCCAAGCCAGATCTATAATAGGACTATTCCAGGTATAATCTAGGGCTAAACCAGGTCTAAAAGTGGACTACATCATTAGTCCAATGAGGTTCATTTGGTCTTCTGATAATTTACATTATTAGGTTCTTTTTTTAGACCAAGAGTTTGATTTCATACCTGACAGTTTCGACTGCTCACTGTGGTCTTTCTTATTGTGGTCATGTGGTGTTGCTGTGATGTTTCCGGTCAGCTGATTTAAACAGGTTTTGGCGCTGTCTTCCTACTGATGGAGGCAGGATGACAGCGCCAGCGACAGTATCCCAGGTGTGTGAGAGTAAAAAAGCCCCTTCGTCCCGGTTATACATGACCACTCTGAGGAAGAGTGCTAGTGAGCAGTCGAAACTGTCTGGTATGAAATCGAACTCTTGGTTTGAAAAAAAGAACCTAATAACATGGACTACATCATTGTAGTTATCCAAGTACTACCTGAAGAAGTTCACGTAGAACAGTCTGAGAAACTGTTTTAGTTCTCAAACAGTTCTGAGTGGATTTTTAATAGCATTGTCTTATTATCATCACCAGGAAAAAAAATATATATTCATTTTTGTAAATACTGAACATTCTCTCTCACCACCTTTTCATCCAAAGTCCCTGAAAACGCACCACATGTCTCATAGCAGCCGCTGTTGTCAGGCCATCACTCTGTCTCTATTTTTATCTCTTCTGAACAGCTGACATTTAAGTGAATACCACCAATAGCTCCATTCCTCCTGCTCTGAAGTCATCCCCAATCCCACTGCTGAGTGACACACAGGTCTGCACCACACACCACCTTTGTGCGTTTATACTGTAGTCCGAGTCCAAGGGTGTACTCAATAACAAGGCAGTATTTTTAGGAGTAACTGTTTCAACTAAGGAAAAGGCTATCTATAAAGAAAACACAGAAAATTAACCCATTCAGTAGATCCCAAATTATTTAAGTTTTACTATTTGATATCAGCAGTATTGATGGTTTTCAAATGTTATAATGTCATTCTCACAGATGTTGGGCAACAGACAGATGTCTCAAATGATTACAATGTACTTTGCCATGAAATATCCAAAAGGTAAATACAATAATGTTAAACCTGATCATTTCTAACCGTGACTATAGAGCCATAAACTCTCTATAGTACAATAAAAAAAAATTTGCATTATAGCAATATTAATTTTAGCTGTTCCTCATCTGTATTAAATAATAAGGACCTATAAAATGTTGTGTTGTCATCTGAAACCCAGCAATACTGTACCTGCTCTACTGAGGTATAATATAAGATATATTGTGGAAAGACTAATCCAAAGATTTTTCATGATGATAATTTGTATGGAGTATAAAATATAGCAAACCAGTATACAATTATAAGCTAAACTAAACACTCCCAATAACCCAGAGCATCAAAAATAATACAATGTAATATAATCAATAGTATAAAATGACTATAGATTACAGACAATAGTCCATGTTTTTTTTTTTAAAGGTGCAATGTGTAAGAAAAAAGTGTGTGTGGAATATGGTGGAGACATCAAGTGATGAGAAGATTGTGCAGTGGTCAGTGGAGGAGACCAAATATTTACTATATCTGTGTTCACCCGGTAAGGTTATATCTTTGGATTCAGCGTCGCTCCCGCCTTCTTCACAGCAGATGTTGTAGCAGAGCTTGGCACAGATAAAAAATGATTTGTATGCGTACAAATGCTTGCTGGTGTCGATGATGCAGTTTATGATTGATATTTTCCTTGCTGTGACATCCGCTTTCGTCTGTCGATGACACATCATGGGTTTACTTAAATGGTTTGAACACGGGTTGTTCACTGGTAAGCATTTTGGCTCCCAGTGTAATTGGTGTGGGAACCGGCATGGCACAATTCTGACCGGCCTGAAAACAGCTACAGAGATGTTTTTGCTTTGCTCAGAATGTTCCACTGTATGGCATTAAAATCATCTATCTTGCATTGATTTAATTATCACCGTTTTGTTGCTCAGAAATACCTTGAAAAGCATGAATTTGAACTTTGAGAGCAGGCTTGACTTTCCACAGATCTGACTTGTAATATTGGCATGGTGGTGTCACATACTTGTCTTTATGCAGATGGATAAATTTAATTCCATACTGTAGATCTCAATGAAGATAAGTTGATAGCAGACCCTCCATCAGAAAACGTACACAGTGCACCTTTAAATATATTGTACTGTACTCAAGTGTAGCCACTATATTTACTCTCTCAGTGAATATTGTATCACGTAAAACGGGCAGAGGAATGTTTGGTCGTGTGTTTCTAATGTTAACAGTTTACGCCTGTAGACCACCACCTGTGTCAGTGGCCTTCACAGCCCTGCTCCAGACAGAGAGGGGTCTGCAGGGGGGCAGTAAACACCAGGTCACCCCTCTCTAAAAGGGCAGGGGGCAAGAGGAGGCAGGTGGCCCTCTTCAGCACCTTAACCACAACACGAGGTCCTACTCATGACTGTGAAGCATTTGGTAAAGTCACAGCAACGCTTCATTTTAATATTCAATCAATACATGGTATATCTGTATCTGTGTAATTTGGGGGTCTGAGAGAGAGAGCGTGAGGGAGGGAGAGAGAGAGGGAGAGGGAGTGAGGAAAAGAGAGAGGGAGAGAGACAGAGAAGAAAAAGAGGGAGAGGGAGAGAACGAGCAAGGGAGAGCGAGAGGGAGAGGAGGTGAGGAAGGGAGAGAGAGAGAGCAAGAGAGGTAGAGAGAGGGGGGGCAGAGAGAGAGCGTGAGACAGAGAGGGAGGGATGTTGTTCTTGTGATTTAATTTCCTAATTAATGAAGGTATTTAAACATTCTGCTTTGTCATGTCTTTATTTATCTTTTTTATGACTAGTGATGTTTGATATTGTAACATTATATCCAAAGATTACCCTATCATTTATTTCAGTATTTCACAGCTTCTCACAACTTCTCCGTCTACATGAGGTTGCTGTAGCGCCAGTTGTCCGATTCAAACGTTATCAGTCAGATCCCCAACAGAGCTCAGGATAGAAAGTGACATAATGGTCATTACCATGGAAATCAGCTGTGATTATGGCAGCTGGGGATGGGTATCACTGAGAAGTTGCCGATACAATACATATCTCAATACATAGGCTACAATACATACTGTAATAAAGTGAGCTTTGGATTCAATATGATATATTTCAAATCGATACAAAAGCTAAAAAATAAAGGCTAAATCATGGATGTGATTCTAAAAGTCTTTATTAAACCACTTCTTGTGCAAAGTTAATATGAAACACACCCATTTTAATAATCAAAAACTATGAATATGTCAATTGTGTTGCATAAACAAGTTTCCTTCCACTAAACAAGCAACAAAACTGTAGCACTGTAACAAAATAATTTAGTAAAATATACAAAAAAATACTCTTGGCGAAATATCGATACAGGAGCCCACAATATTGATAGTGTATCATCACATTTAATGATAGTGTTATCGAGATATATTAGCCTTACTTAATGATAGCCTGATAAACTGCTGGGTCACTACTAGTAAGTACGTTTATCTAGTGTCCGAATACATTTGAATGGACATTACGGATAATAGTTCGCATCATCAAATCTCCATTAATTTAACATTAGATGAGTTACAATCCTGAGCTCTATGGCATAAACAAAACTCAGAATGTCTTTGCCACCTGTATAAAAATGTAGCGCAGTCACTGACCTGTGCCAATGCTCCAGAATGAACCAGAGTCAGATCAGGCATCCACCCACAGCCAGGGACGACCAGGGCATAAATAGCCAGAACATAGTACGGACCAGAGTACAACATGCTCACCAGCATCTGACAGACACAGAATGCACTTTTAAAGACAATATTCATGGGTTGATGCGAGAGAGTGTTGTCATAATATATCTCTTTTGAAAGGTTTAATGTACTCAAAATGGTGCCCATTAACAGAAAATTTTAAGTACATGCACAAAATATACACAGAAATCTTAAAACTATATCAACTACATGCACTAAAAAGTCACCAAAGATACAGAACATACACTGTACATTTATTAAAATCTATATCGTATTTGCTAGAGCTTGCACTCATTAATCTAGTTTATATTTTAATTTGTTTCCTATCTTGTTTCACTTCAAGTTTATGAATGTTTAGTTTGCACAGAAATTGCAATAAAGAAACCTGAAAATACCCTAAACGTGAATGTGTGAACCCTTGGCAGAAAAATTCAACAGAAATGTACAAATATTTGAAAATGCTCTGCTGAACAATAGAGCACATGTGACCAAATAAAAACAAAAGTGTGTTACTACAATAGTGATATGATGCAATATTATAAATAAAGGACCATTTTAGACAAAGCAAAGCAAATCACAGCTGGTTAATGTTTTACTGTACCTGCACTTTTGGATACGCCGTGGGGTCTTTGAGGTACGGTTCAAACTGGAGTGCGTAGTCCTGGCACCACTGACCAGAGCAGTCCAAGACGATCTAAAAATACACAGACCTTAAGCATTATCAACATTAAAAAGGTACTTATCAGGTTAAAGTAGCAATAAGTAACTTTTTTCCTGATGGAGGGACCTTCTCGTCTCCATGGAGATGTGTTTGCTTTGGCTGGAATATTCCACAGTATGTACATTGCCATCAGGAAATATTACAGATCTGTGGAGAGGTGAGCCTATTGATAACTATAAATTCAAGATAGGTACGTTTATAAGCTGCACTGTTATACCGTGGAACATTTAAGGCAACACAATGACATCTCCATGGAGACAAGCCCCACTAGAAAAGCTACATTAAAATTAAATTAAATTAAGGTTTCTTACCAGGCCTCTAAAAACACAGAAAGCAAAGGCAAGAATGAGGTAGATCACAAATAACAGGTCCATTGGTCTCTGGGACAAACTTTTTCTTTGAGTCTCCTGCAAAATAAAATAAACAGGATTCTTTATTATCATTATCCATCAGGGCCACAGCAATAAGAAGTCATTTCAACTGGGATCAATGTTAGTTTATTTATTTTATAATTATTTATTTTTTTGGTTGAGTAGTCTATATTCAGATGTAATGGCATGTTTTTTTCATTATATTTTTCATATTTTAGTTTAAGACTTGTCTTAGTTGAACGCTTGAACTCTAAAACTAATGAGCTGCTAAATATTTTATGTATAGATGTTTTTTAAAGACGTATTGCACAACTTTTCTGGTAGAGGGTCTGTCACCTGCTTGTCTCCATGGAGATGTGCCTAGAATGTTTCACAGTATGGCCATATACTTAAGCATCTCCATTGAGACTTGCAAGCCAAATTACAGGTAAGGTTTGTGGAGAGGTGTCCGCACTCACAATAAGAATTTTGTTTTTTTAAGATATTTTTGAGCAATTGACACCTGTAGTTGAATAAATGCAAGACAGATTAGTTTAACACCAAACTGTGGATAATTTAATCCAAAGGCAATTAACAGGTTGTGGACCCTTTCCAGAAGTGCACCTTTAAATTATACATTAATTAATAAAAACAAACAAAAAAAAGCACATCTTCATGAGTAATATTAGTATTTAATAGTGTAAGGATCCCATTTTTGTATAAGGTTCTTACAGAGTTTAGAGGCTCTTGGCTGGACGGCTGGCTGAAGATGCGGAAACAAGTCCAGACTGCGACAGAGACGTACAGCCCGTGGAGCAGAGAGAGAGGGCCCACACGAAACCCATATTTACCTACAAAAAAGATCACAAATATTGACTACAGTTAGCATAGCATTTACATAAAAATACAAAATAAAAACACACACATTTTGACATTTGATTCTTCATTTACTATAATAGTGACACAATTATCTTGCAGCATTTTTAAAAAGAAAAAATAAACATCTCAAAATTAATAAATCAACAATGGGCATTTAAGTTGTGTTTTTCTCATAAATCTTTCAAGCCTGTAGAGAAATGCTGATGTAATCTAAAACCCAGTTATAGTTTTATACTCATCAGCAAAAATCATAAGCTCACAATGTTTATGTGTCTTTTTGCTCTTGTGCTATGGTGAGCTAAATGAACAGCTGGATTTCCCAAAGATTCCAGATTACAAAACAATGACAAAAAATGTTTTATAAAAAATTGCTGTGTCTAATACTTAGTAGGGTTGTCAAAAGTATCAAAATTCAAGTACTAAACTATATTAAAGCTTGTACTTGAGCAGGTATCGATGTACTAAAAACATTCACAGGACAGAAATCAACGTTTCCTGAATACGTTTAAAATCAGGGTTCCCACTCTTTTTCACTGACAAAATTTCAAAACTTTTCCATGATTTTTCATCACCTAAAGTCAATTTTCCATGACTTTATAGCACCCTACATGTGTAGAATTGAGCATAATTTTAGGACTAAATATGAAATGTTAACCCTTTCCACTCACCTTATGGTTTGTTACTATACTTTAACATTCAAAATGCTGTCAGTGCATTTATTGTCATCTCTTTTAAACAAAAAGGCGCATATGTTTGGAAATAATCTTAATAGCCTAATGATAACTTAACAGAACACTGTAGATGTGTGTGAAAGAGATACTAAAACTTTTCCAGAACTTTAATTGAATTTTTAATTTCCATGACATTTCCAGGATTTCCATGACCGTGGGAACCTTGTAAAATGATCTTGAGTTGTGTAAAACCACATAGTAGTACTGTATATATGTCCACGGACGACTGAGGGATTACACAGATGTAAGACAACATGGTAATATAAAAGAAAGTATGATTTAATGTTGAAAATGATATTCTACTGTATAAAGAAAAAGTGTTTGTTTTATTATTGTGGTATTGGAATCAGTATTGAGTATCAAATCTTTTACTTAGTATTGAACTCGAGTTTGAAAGTTTAGTATGTATGTAGGGATGTGTACAATAATGTGTGATGAAATACATTATGTAAGTAATATTGCAGCCTATATAGTGCATGTTTAATGTAACAGATAAACCACTTTCTCAGAGTTCTAAAAATAAAATACTAGCTGAGTCTATTGTAATATGTTTGTGAGAATGGCCTGATTGGTTTGGGAAGGGTCTCTACGGGCTCTCCATCTAAATACATCTCATTATTTTTAGTGTTCTTACCGACAGCGTTCCCAAGAATGTAGACTATGGCACGCATGAGAAAAGATCCCACCCAGTACAGGCCAATGGCTCGGTAACTGTCCCTGCCATTGTCAAAGGCACACGGACAATATGTTGACAAAAGGGATTAACAAAAACCCATGCCAACCAAATAGAGAGAGGTGAAACTGACAGAGAGAGTGAAAGACAGAGAGAGAGAGAAAGAAAGAGAGACTGACAGAGGGAGAGAGGGAAGATGAAGGGAGAAGAGAGAAAGGTGAGAAGCAGCTTGACAGACAGAGAGAGAGAGAGAAGAGACACAGGGTGACAGACAGAGAGAGAGAGAAAGAGACACATGGTGACAGACAGAGAGAGAGAGAAAGAGAGAGAGAAGATGGCAGGAGAAGAGGAGGAAGAGATAAACAAAGAGAGAGGGAGAGAAAGAGAGAGATTATTTTAGATGCTGACTCACCCCCATGTTATAGCAGCGATCACTAGTAGATACATGAGATAGTGCACACAACCATCCCAGTAGGAAATCATGTGACCATGGGCTGTGTTAATGTGTGGATCTGCCTAGAATGCAAAATATAAATATTTAAACATGTTTTGGTCAGTTAGCTGAAATAAAACATGCACGCAATTTATGAACCTGCAAATCTGATACTTGCCTCTTTGAGATAAAATGTCACAAATCCATCAATGATGTTGTCTTGCTCCAGGCCAATTATAAGATTGACGACACTCAGAAAAGCAAAGACAGCATACACTACAAAACAACATCCAATGAATACAAAATACTATTATCAAATATATAAAATGTAAACATCTAAGCTTAGAATTTCTTATGAACCTGTTCAATGTAAAAGGAGCGTTTCAAATGTGAAAACTTTGCAAAACTAGAACAAGTCTAATCTCAAACTCTTTACCTCCTTTAAAAAGTAAATAAGGATTTCACCAAAGAAAAACAAAAGCAAACTTTGTATTTAAAATGGATTAAATGATGAGCTTTTTAAACCATTCTTAGACACAGATAAAGCCTTAAAGTAAATATTGGACTAAATCCAGGAATGAACACAGACAGTTCTGCGGTTGTGTCATAAGTAAATACATCCATTGCTCATGATTTTGTGAATGGGACTTGACTGAGAGAATACCTTCTGCTTTTCTGAAAGGTGCATGCTGTTAAACTGAATACAAGTAGTAAAGTTTGTATCATACCATAAAACAGAGGATCTGATGGAGCCTTCTTGTTGAGGATAAACTGTCCTGAGATGCACAAAGTTACAAAAGTGGCACATCCAGCGTAGAACTGGGCCTCGGCACTAAAATAATACAAGTGAATACCAAAGCATACGCAACACTAAGCTTTTTTATAGATGTCAAACTCACCTGTCGTTGCAAATGAGTGCATTAGATAAATAACAAATTGGGATTGACGTAAGAGACAATACAAAAACTCCGGTCCCCGCAGACGCACTCATGTCGGAGCCGATTCGTCTCCGCTTTGATAATAAAAAGTATAATAGCTAATAGCCTGTAATTAAGAATATCGATGACATTTTCGGATTTGTGGCAGAAGTCATAGTCGCAGTGAAAAACAGGAGAAAGAGGAAATTGTGCCAGCGGGAGACATGCTCGGTCTTGATGAGCGCGTCGGTCTGGACTGACTTTACAGTGACTTTTCCCCCCTCCAGTCGCGTAAAGTGAGCACAGAGAGTCAGCCAATGAAAATGAGCCTGTGAGCCATGCACTGCTGGGAAAAAGCACAGCCAATCAGAATGCAGAGGTTAGTGTTCGTTCATGAAATAATTGCTCCAGACCCGGGTTCAAACCATGGATCTGGTTCAAACCCTGCCTGGATCAGAAGACGCAAAATTGCAGTCATGAACAAAAACTAAGATGATATCAAAAGTTTAAGTTAGTTATCATTGTTTGTGCATTTAAAAAGGCCAAATTAAGTATTAGAGCATTAATTATTTAGACAATCACATACAGCTGATCTAGGGTGAATAAAAAATTGGGACATGCCCTGTTTTTGGTGGTTGGTAATAATAAAACTGTGAAACAAGTGTGTAATTAAGGAAAACTGTTATGCATAGACCATTCATGACTAACATATGAGTTAGTATAATCACATTTTCTTTGTGTTTTGGTCATTTTTAAGCAGCTTTTCTGTATTTTACTGAAACAAGTTACAACTTATGCCTGTCTTTACTGTTGGCAGGGATCAGATTGGTCAAAAATAGGGACACCTGGGACATTTCTTGGACAAATCACTGGTTTCCGATAAATCTCTTGGGACAGGAGACGCGGGGCTCAAAACTGTGACTGTTCCAGGTAAACAGGGACATCTTGTCACCCTAAGCTGATCATTATATCATAAAACAGTTTACAATTGATGCTGTGACAGACTGCATTGTGTTTATTACATTTTGCGACAGGTGATGCCTTGTTTGTGATCTAAAAAGGCTCATACTGTACAGTTCAGGTCACAGATAGGGACCTTTGCACCAACACAGCCAAATAAACCTGGAGGGTCAACAAGAGGTTTTTCAGAGGGTCAGCAACAATGTAATAGCCTCACTTCCATTATCGCATTACTACGCTTTGGAGAACAAAATTGTTCACCACACCCCCATCTGCCTCTCTGTCCATTTGATCACTTTATTCACTATGTTTTATACTTTATTGTAATCAGTGCTCATGTATCTCTTTTATCACTTTTTAACAAAGTTTTATAAAATATTAATGCAGGAAAGAAAATACACAAATAATTTAAACAATATTTAATTACAGTTAAAAATGAAAAACAAAATATATATGCAGTTCAGACACAGTTTATTTATTTATAAGATATACTCATATTTACATAGACAATCAGATATACAATTTACAGGATAAATATAAAACAAATCAGTGATGTCACCCTCACAGTGTATGTAATTACAAGTATTTACATTAAACTTTGCACCAGGTGTCAGTTGCATATAGTAATATTATAGTGATAGTGATATTATTATTATTATTATTATTATTATTATTATTAATGTAATGCGTAATTGTAATGAAGAACTGTAGTTAGAGTTTTTAGACAATGCTTTTATAGACAGACAGACAGTACTCTTACTTGAATAATATATTGTACAGCGTGACTCTTGTGTCTCCGTCTGGAAGAACTCTGTGGCCACAAAGTCCTTAAAGGGCCAGATCTGCTCTATATGGTGCTATAGTGTTAAACCACTACGGATGTGATATACTTTTGGCCAGAGGCGTCGCTGCTTCCATTTTAATTAGGCTAATTATTATGGATTGGAACTGGTAAGCATATAGACTAATAGTAAATTAATGTTGTTTTTTATGTACTGTAATTTAGAATTATGTATAAATAAATGCACACAATTCTTAGGGATATTACTGCTCTTATTATTTTTAACAGTTGGATTTATTTTAATATTTATTTTCTGTCTGTCACATAGACCATCTATGTTCTGTCACCTTGTTGTTGTTGTTTTTGTTCTTGGTACAAATAAAGATTGATTCAAAACTGCCTAAAGACCTGTGCGCATGCGCTCTTCCGGGTGCGTTAACAAAACATCGAGGAGTGATGGCGTCTGCTGCGATGGACGCGACGTAAATAAAGATCAGATTTAAGGACACTGCTCGACTCGTGTCTCCGCCACTTTCTGGATAAAGACAGAATATAATAATGGCGACAGCCGGGGGCGTTGGCAATGGAGCTAGCGGTTTAGCTTCCAACCACAGTGACCCAGGCTCCTGCGGCTCCAGCGCGGCTCAGGCTCCTGCTGCTGCTCCCGGGCCGCCCGCCTCTCCCCCGGCTCACGGCCTTCACCGGGAGCCCATGTACAACTGGCAGGCCACGAAGAGCTCTCTGAAGGAGCGCTTTGCTTTCCTCTTCAACAACGAGCTGCTCAGTGATGTGCGCTTCATAGTGGGCAAAGGCAGGCAGGCCCAGAGGATACCCGCGCATAAGTTCGTGCTGGCCGCGGGCAGTGCCGTGTTTGATGCCATGTTCAACGGAGGCATGGCCACAACTTCAGCCGAGATAGAGCTGCCCGATGTGGAGCCCGCCGCCTTCTTAGCCCTGCTCAGGTACGACACTGTAACAACACTGGGTATGTTTGCATGCACATCAAAATCTATTATTATCTGATTTATTCACATTTAAAGGACCCATATTACGCTATTTTCTTAGACTTATGCAAACTTTATTGATCCACATATTTGGACACGGTAGCTTACTCATCACAATATAATATAATAACAAAGAGTAAAAAGTGTCAATGGTAATAATTAGGGATGTAACAATATCCAAATCTCTCAGTACAATATTATCACGATATGATTATTCATCTCATGGTACGATATTTATTGCGATATTTGGAGAGGCTAATATAATTGTAGACAAGACACTTTTTTTGCTTTTAAAACACCCTGACAAGATGGTGTGAATTATTTCTGTCATAATCCCAAGAATGAAAGTAAAAACATATCTCTTCATGTTGTCTGCGCTGAAATTAATCATGGAATATGTAGTTCCCAATGTTTATAAGCTGTTATAAGCTACTATAAAACAATGCATTTAAGCAAAAGATTTTGTAATTCAATATATTGTGACAGCCCACGGTATTGCTGTAAAACTTTTGACGATACATTATCACAATATTTCAATTATTGTTACATCCCTAGTAGTAATACATTCTAAATAAGTTGCAAAAAAGGTAGCAAGAGACAGGTATAAAATAAGACATAATTATATAAATGTACTGCATATGTACAAGTAAAAATAAAATTGAAAAGTAAGTAATAAAATAGAAAATTTCAGCTTTCATCTTTATATAGGAGGTCAACTTTCTGATGTAAGTTATAATGATGTTTCCTCATTACAGACATACCTGAAGTTGTGTTTTGTTTCATTCACACATGTTTAACACGCAAACTTTTTCTCTCAAACGGAAAACAATGTTCCACCTTAAGTTAGGTTAGGTTAGGTTGCTTTATTCGTACCCGTAGGTAAATTTGTTTTGCAGTTTTGAGATGCAGGTCCCGCATTTCATTCATCCACATTATGTACAATAGACATGTATAAAAACACAATTACAGAATAAAGTGTTACAGTGTTCCAGTGCAGAATGGCTTTGTTCCATAAACATTACAATTAATAAAATTCATTCATCGCACTTGGCTAAGATCACAATAAATATTAAATATATAAAAACCACAAGATTTCTGACGACCTTGTGATGTCATGTGGTTATACAGGAAGTCCTCCACTGTGTTATTAAGCGCCGTACACTTTCATTTGAATAATTTGGATGACTTCAGCACTGGAATTGCTCATCTCTACTGGACTAAAGGTGAACGGTATCTGATAACTTGAAAAGTACCGCTTTATGGCATCACAAAGTGGAACAGAGCATTTTGAGCTTTGGAGATTTTAGACAAACATGGTTAACTCAAACATTTGTTTTTGAGGAGGTAAGAGCATTATAACATGGCTAAAAGCTCACATGAGTAAATTTTGTGTAATATTTACCTTTTAAGATTATTTCAATGACAACAAACTGAACTACAAAATCTGCAAGTAAACATGCTCAGAAAGAGTGCGATGGTTTTGCAACATGTCATTTTAATCAGATTTAGAGTGTGCATAACCACAGCTAGTTATAGTGAGCTTCAATAAATGCACAATTTCTCAACTGAGAGGCCGGATAAACTTGAAATTACAATGACTGTGTAAATGAGAAAAGTCAAACTCAAGATGGTACTGGCACTGTTTTCCTCCTTCTCCACGCAGATGTGTTTTTTATTGGCTCCATAAGTTTTCTTAGACAGTAATTCTCCACCCAGTGATGAAAATCTCACCAGTATTATATGAATTACAGACTGCAGCTGTCACATTTTTTTATGTCAGCCAAGAAATTACCCTCATAAATCATTTCTTATGAATAACTTATGAACCGCCTGTACAACTCATATTTTACAGCTGCTGTTAAAATATTTGTCAAGTTCATTAGGGATGGGTGTGTCAAAGTTATAGCAAAAATTGAAAATGCATTAAAAAAACAAAAAGTAAGTAAATAAGACTGTGTATGTATGGTACAGGAGGCATAGCTTGAGATGTTGATTATCTGGTGAGGATGGCAACAAAACAGGCAGTTCAATGTCTTAGATGTTTTGACAAATCAGATAACAGAAGAGAACCTTTACCAGAGTGACAAAATCGGAGTGGACAAACTGACTGTGAAAGCATGAGTAGAAGAATGATTAGAGATTATAAACTGTACTATGGACCTAAAGAAATACTGAAGAGGTTCTTTACAGAGAGGACAGGGGGATGCAGAGGATCCCAGGTAGACTGATATGATTTTCATGACCCTGAAAAAGGAAAAAAATATAATTTCTGTCTAGTTCAGCCCGGGAGTCCTAAAGGAGTGGTTTCAAATATGTAATACCCACACACCATATAAAAACTGGGACTAAACCAAGATTATAACAGGTCTTAGTAGTTTAGTTGGTAGAATATTTGTCCTCTTACCCAAAGGATGGCTGTTTGAATCTGGTTCCCAACATAAACATGTTGGAGCTGACACAGATGAATGCTGTCCTTGTGTCCTTGGACTAGATCCTTAACCCACCTGACCCCCAGAGTCTCTGTACACTGGTGTGTAAATGTGTGTGTGAATGGGTGAGTGGTTCCTTGATGTAAAGCCTTTTGAGTTTTTGAAGGTTGAAAAGTGCTGTGACAATTAATTTCCAGTTATGTCAGTTTTGCTGTATGTCTCTCCCTCTGCTCAACTCCCATTTCATGCATAGACCTATTATTGGAAATGATAATGACATAATAAATTGTCTTTTAGGTTTCTGTATTCTGACGAGGTCCATATTGGTCCGGAGACTGTTATGACAACGCTGTACACGGCAAAGAAGTACGCCGTCCCTGCACTGGAAAGTCACTGTGTGGAGTTTCTCACCAAACATCTCAGAGCCGATAATGCTTTCATGCTTCTTACTCAGGTAATTCACAGCTTAGACTTTATTAAAATATAACAATAATAATCCTGTGTATTGTTTATTGCATAGTGTTTTATTAAAACTGGAGGCAAAAATATACTACAAAGACATCAGAAGCTAAGCAGGGCCGAGCCTCAGAATTCCAGGTGCCACAGTGAGGCGCCAGTGGCAAAACTGTTGGTGTGTCCTTAGGCAAGACACTTCACCCATGTTGCCTAGTATGAAAGTAATGTGTGTGTGTGAGTTACGGTGGTGGTCGGAGGGGCCAATGGCCTGTCAATCTGCCCCAGGGCACCTGTGACTACAATAGTATATTACCATCACTGAGTTTGGAGTGAATGAATAATGCTCTGTAAAGCACTTTGGGTGCTTTGAAAGCCGCCATATAAATGCAACGATTAATTAATTAAAGCATGATAGAAATTTAGCTTTACATTTTTATATCATGTCCTATGCAGTTTTTTTAAAGTATCAATGTCTGTCTTGAATATTTGTAGTAAGTACCTGTTTTGAATCTCAAATGCTTGAACTATTGTTCTGCCTTGAGCCGGTTTTGTGCTTACCCCAACTATGTAAAATATTTTCATATGTTTCCAGTGAATGCTTTGTGAATTCAGCATAAAAAACTGTACAGTTACGTGTATTTAACTGTGTATTTCTTTCCTGTTTTTTGTGATTTTCTATAGGCCAGATTATTTGATGAGCCTCAGTTGGCGAGCCTCTGCTTGGACACTATAGACAAAAGCACTGGAGATGCAATAAACGCAGAAGGCTTCACAGATATTGACCTAGGTAAGAGTTTTATTCTTTGAGCATCTGTTTTGGGTTGAGGTAGGGGTACAGTTTAAATTGTTTCTTTTACTGTACAGATTATAATTTTATCATATTAGCAATCCATCAGAGCGTTACTATAATTAGTGTCAACATCATGTGAACATGTACTGACTGACTCATAGTCGGTATGGAAGTATGTCTGTGTTTTGGAAGGTTACTCTGCAAGTTTCTGTTTGTTTGTTTTTTCTCTTAAGATGTTTACATTATATTATTTTTAAACTGTTTATAACTTTGTTGATATAGTCTTGGCACATGTTTTAAATGTGTTGGTTTGTCCTTGTTTTTTTGGTAAAATGTTATTTCAAATCGTCATCATATTTTGGTTATCTACAAGAGAGTTGCTTAAATGTGGTAGTAAATGCTTTGGTGAAGGTTCTATTATCACGTAAATGTTACTGTTAAAATGACCTCAAAAGCGCTAAAATATCACTTGTAGCTTAATTTGACAATATACTTGAAATGCCTTCCTTTAACTACTATTTTTATAAACAATATTGGCCTCCTCTACTTGGACATGTGTATCAGTATGTGTTGTCTTTGTTAATTGGTTAAGGCTTATATCTTCTCTTCTTCTTGTTTTTTCTTTGTACAGACACTTTATGTGCTGTGTTGGAGAGGGACACTCTGAGCATCAGGGAGAACCGTCTCTTTGGGGCAGTGGTGCGCTGGGCTGAGGCCGAGTGCTACAGACAACAGCTTCCCCTCACCTCCGAAAACAAACAGAAGGTTTTAGGAAAAGCTCTGCCGCTCATTCGCTTCCCGCTCATGACCGTGGAGGAGTTCGCTGCAGGTAAGTTTAACAATCATTTCATGTTTAATTTCAGGTAATGGGCCTCATTCACGACTCATTCTCCATCCATTTCAAAGCCCAGTTTCATCATCACCATTTAAAGCTCTCTTGTTTTTTTAATTTATCATCAGAAACCTTTTTATTTTTTTTTAGCTCTGCCATTCCATCATTATCACACTATGTAACTTTTCTCGGAGAGAGTGTGCCACCTGCTTGTATGTTGTCTCCATGACGACGATATTACTATGCCTAGAATGTTCCCCAGTATGGCTTTAGTCTTGTCTGTCTTGCCCCATGTTCATCAGTTCAGCTGTTGTGTTACTCGTTTGTCTCCATGGCAACAAGCAGGTGACAGGCATCTCACCAGAAAAGTTACACAGTGCACATTTAACATTTTTGCCTTACATTGTTGCTTATTTGTCTTCCACGGGGGTCAGATATTTTGAATTATTAGCATATTTTTTTTTCCGTTACTCCCTTTTCTAAACAATGTAAACCAATAAAAAGAGTTTGATAATAAACTATGAATTAAATTATTATCAATACCTTGTCAGTTAAAGTTGTGTTGTGTAACTTTTCTGGTGGAGCTCCGTTAAATGCTTTTCTCGTTGGAGATGTTATTGCTTTGTCTGGAATGTTTCACAGTATGGCATTAAACATTTCTATCTTCATGGAGATCAAACTAGACCAAGTTATAGGTCAGATCTGTGGAGAGATAACCCCACTCATAGTCAGAATTCCTGTTTTTTTTTTAGGTACTTTTGAGCTATAAAACCATTTGTAATTGAGTAAGCGTAAGGTAGAGCTGTTTAATGTCACACTGTGGAACATTCCAGGCAGACGAATGACATATCCATAGAAACAAGCAGGCGACAGACCTCTAATCAAAAAGTTACACAGTCCTGGAAGTTAGATTTGGTGTTGTCTGAGGTTTTGTGAATGAGGCCCATCTCCTCAAAGTCACTGTTATAACCAAAGTGCTGCAGCTCAATATCCACAGACACACATATTCTCTCTTGTGCAACAGGGCCTGCCCAGTCTGGGATATTGTTCGATCGGGAGGTGGTAAATCTGTTTTTACACTTTACAGTAAACCCCAAACCGAGAGTCGAGTACATAGACCGGCCACGCTGCTGCCTCCGTGGAGAGGAGAGTAGCATTAACAGGTTCCAGCAGGTGGAGAGCCGATGGGGGTACAGCGGCACCAGCGACAGAATCAGGTCAGTCTTAGATGGTCTATTGTGTCTAGTATTAGATTGTTACTATAGTGTATGTGTGTGCAGGTTTAATCACAATTGAATCAGAAATACAGTTTGGATGGTATTGTTAAAGATCCTATATTATGCAAAATGACTAACTTGTGAGCTTTAAGTCATGTTATAATGCTGTTACATCATTATAAAAATACCTAGAGTTATGTTTTGTTTCATTCACACATGTTTAAGTAATCATGTTCATTCACACAGATTTGAGTAATCCTTTATTATAAATCTGTCTACATCTCCAAAGCTCAAAATGCTCTGTTCCACCTTGTAATGTTATGAAGTGGTAGTTTTCATGTTAACGGCTACCTGTCTAGGGAGGAAATTATCCAAATTATTCTAGTGAAGGTGTATGGAGTTCAAAAAGCCAGTGGTGCATTTCCTGCATCACAAGGTAGAACAAAGTGTATTCAGTTTGAGAGAAGAACTCAGTACATATATGCAGGATTTGTGTGTTAAACATGTGTGAATGAAACCAAACACAACTCCAGATATGTGTGTGATGAGAAAACAACACGTGCAATATAGGCCCTTTGAAATGTATTAAATTATTTATGTAACATGCCCTTTATCAGTGGAATCAGTTTATATTAGTCTTCTCTCAGACTGTAAATTCTCTTGATTGAAGTCCTATATTTTAAACGCTGCAAATCTCGCAATACATTACATATTTTTCCAATCGATTCTTAGGCCTTTTGAATGGATCAATTTGAATAACCTATGTATATAAATTGGTGCTTGTCTCAAGAGAGAGATATTTTATTGATCCCAAGGGAAATTCAAGAAACAAAACAGTATAAATATTTGTAAAGGGTATTGTGATTATCTTGGCATACACACAGTAAGAAAAGTTCCAAATGCATGCCTTTAGGATATTCTAATAATTATAATAATCATGATTTGTTTGTTTTTTTGTCTCTAGGTTTAATGTGAATAGAAGAATATCCATAGTTGGTTTCGGCTTATATGGTTCAATACACGGGCCAACGGATTACCAGGTCAACATACAGGTACGGTTCTAGTCACATCTTGTTTTTACTACACACTCGACTGAGAGGGCACATTTCTAAACTGAAGTCCCTACAGCAAGGTAATTGAAACACTGAGCAAGCTGTTTATGTTATTCTTTTAATCATAATTCAGTTTCTCTTGCCCACATACAGTGCTTAGCATAATGAGTCAACTTTTGTCATTTTTGCACCACCCTTATTTGACTAAAACTGAAAATTATGTAATCTAAGTTATATTATTAACCTTAGTTTTTTTGTCCTACGTTCAACAGAGTCAGTATCAGAGTCAGTATTAAACTGAGTCTGTGCACATTTTGTGAATAGTTTTTGTGTTCATTGACATATTGTATAAAATGTTACTTTTCAAATGGGGAGTACTGTAGTAACCCATAACATGAATTAAAAGTGCGCTGTGTAACTTTTCTGGTGTAGGGCCTGCCATCTGCTTGTCTCTTGGTGATGTCATAGCTTTGCCTGGGATGTTCCGCAGTATGGCATTAAACAAATATATCTTGTATTTATTCAGTTACAGGTGTTTTTATTTATCAAAACTACAGCAAAGACATGCATTCTTACTGTGAGTGGGCCCGCTTCTCCACAAATCTGACCAGTAACTTGGCCTTGTGATGTGGCCTGCTCGTCTCCATGGAGATAGTTCAATTAAATGCTATACTGGTGAACATTCCAGGAAAAAACAATAACTTCTACATGGAGTCAAGCAGGTGGCAGACTCTCTACCAGAAAAGTTACATAGTGCACTTTTAAGATAATAAAATGACTAATTAACTGTGTTTCATTGGCAAAGGGGAACGTGCTGTCACCAAAAAGGCACAAAAATCTTAGAAGATTTGTAAAATACATATTGTTTTACTGTTTGTTTCTTATTGATGTCCCTCAGATCATGGAGAGCGATAAACGTGTGACTCTGGGTCAGAACGACACTGGGTTCAGCTGTGACGGAACGGCTACCACCTTCAGGGTCATGTTTAAAGAGCCTGTGGAGATCCTGCCCAACATCAGCTACACGGCATGTGCCACTCTCAAGGTCAGTTTATATAGTTAATTATGCCACACAATTAAGCAGTCTACAATACATATATATATATAATACTGGATCTATTTAAACTAGTTCATTAAACTATTATACATACATTTGTTGTCGGATGCAGGATAATCTTTAGGGCACCATTATACTATGATGGATTTTTGCACAGTTCCTAATTTTAAATGTGATATCAGAATAAGATAATATAATAACAAAAGTAAAAGTTATCACCTCCTCCCTTAAGGGCAGTATTTTTATTTGATTTCTTTTCCAGTGTTACCTCTTCATTTTTTATTTTTTTTTTTAAATATCTTCCAACTCCAAACCTTGTGTAGAAAATAACTTTTAAAATTATGTTACTATTGCACACTCCTATTTAGTGTAGCAAACATTTTAGACAATAAAGTAATTCATTACACAACATAATTGTATTTTATTTTGATTAACATAATCTTAGATTAAGCAAAAAACAACATTCCAAAAGTATTCAGGAAAGTTAAATTTAGTTCTTTAGTGTCATTGTTTTAGTATTGAAAATTAGTATATTTTTTCAGTACTAGTTTTAGTATAAATTTGTAAGAATGTAACAATAACCGAAATATTGTGATATCATATCGCCAAAAGTCTCACAATAATATCATGGGCTGTCACAATATATCGAATTACAAGTTCCTTTGCTTAAATACATGGTTTTATAGTAGCAACAGTTTATAAATATAGGGAACTGCATATCCCATGATTCATTTCAGTGCAAACAACTCGCAGAAATATGTTTTTACTTGAATTCTACTATGATGGAAATAGTTCACACCAAAATCTTGTGAGGGTATTTTAAAAGCAAAAAAGTGTCCCATCTACAATTATATCAGCCTCTCCAAAATATCACAATAAATATCGTACCATGAGATCCATATTGTGATAATATTGTACCGTGAGATTAGGATACCGTTACATCCCTATAAATTTGTATTTGGATATTGATATTTTTGGTAACCCTACTCCTAATACACCACTGATTTATTCCACTCTTATCTTTCCCATAACTCTCTGTAGGGTCCAGACTCTCATTACGGCACCAAAGGTTTGAAAAAAGTGACTCAGGAGTCGGTGAACGGGACCAAGACGACGTTCCTCTTCTTCAGTTCCCCTGGCAACAACAACGGCACTTCAGTGGAGGACGGACAGATCCCAGAAATCATTTACTACTCTTAAAATCCAATGCAAACTGGACATTGACTGAACCAGGAAGACCTCACAAAGAGAGAGAGAGAATGGAGAAACTGGACTGCTGGAAATTTAGTGCCTCACTATCGAAAATGATAATAATACTCCCATGGACTTTAGATTGTATGTGCTGTGTCCTTGTACAGACAAATATAGATAGATATGTTAAAGCTTGCAGACTTGATTATATGTACAACACACAGGATCCTCATTCTGTCTTTACAGTTAAGCCCAAAATTATTCATACTTTTCTTATTTTCAGGTTTCAAATTGTACAAAATTGTGTTCTCTTTGCTTTCACCAAACAATTGCAGGCGTGTGCTGAGGACTTATGATTCTGTATTGCCCCCTAGTGGATAAATGTGAGAAGGAATGGTTGGTTAGCAGTGTCTAAATTGACGCCTAAAGGAATTAGTGGAAGGCAAACAAACAAATGAATCTTTGTTTTCAAAAACTAGGGATGCACTGATCCGGCTTTGTCAGTTTTGAGACTGATTCTGATACTTTGACTCTAAGTAAATGAAGATACCTGACAACTGATGACTGAAAACAGTATTTATTTTCTTTAAACAAAATTAACATAAGACAAAAGTGATCCAAATGTGTTATTTATCTGTTATTTATTATGCTATCACTCAAGTAATTACAGATAAACTTTGTATAAATAAAACTTCAAACATTATGAGTCTTTCTGGGCTGACTATGACCAGTAAATTGACTAATTACATCAATGTATCTGTCCAACCAGGACATAGATTGAACCAATATTACAAAGATATCTGATCCAGCAATTTTGTCAGTATCAGTGCTGATATTTAGTACCAGTATTGGATCAGTGTATCTCTACCAAAAAGTACTATTCAAATCTTTTCCATGAGTACTTGTAAATTTTGAAATGTAAATCATGCCACATCGTGTTATTGAGTCAATTTTAGGATTTTTTAAAATTGTATTTATTTTATCATCACCCAACCCTTTAGTTTTTGTGCTGATCAAAGATATAAATAAATTTGGGCTGAACTGTATATTCACTGTATGTCAACCGATGCCATACCAGTAATTATTTGTCGTTTTGTTGATAAATTTCACTGTGCACTGATGTCTTTTGTTTTTGGCATTGTTATTCTACATATCTGTATTGAACATTACCATTGGTACCTGATGCTGTAATTTATAAACGCTAAAGACACCATTGAAAATAAATTAATCTCAGAGGATGTCACTTACTGAAGTTTGCAAAGTTATACTTTAAATACTTAACATTAATGCTCTAGCTCCATCTGCTGGCCAATCGTATGAAAATGGTGATGCGGTTTTTCTACTCAATGTAAAGAGAAAGCACTTCTTTAGCCTCTTTTTTCGCTAGTTGGAGATTTCCTTATTGGAAAGGAAACATAAAAAGGCACATAATGAGTATTTGCCAATAATCCTACTTCTAGATATAAATAACTTTTATTGAAAGCTCAAGAACAACAACACTGGCATTGTTTACATGCACACTGAAATCTGGCTATTATCTGATTTCTGAACCTTTAAAATGATCCAAATGACATGCAAACTGCCAAATCTGATGTGGGTAATAAGAGGGACCATGAAAATGAAATGATCTGTATAATTCACATGCACAGTCTATATTTAACATGTTAAAAGCCACGTGAGGAGACAGAATTTCTGATGTCTCCAAAGAAAACGCCCTCCAAATTAGTAGCAATCCATTATTTTGAGTTTCCATTTCTTATAACTTTCTCTGCATTATAAGGCAGTAAAAAGCCATGGAAATACCTTTAGATACCGACCACCACAATATTAATTATGCAACCTCTGAGTGCCCAGCGTGACGTTAGTTGGCAAAAAACAATTATAGCCTTTGAAAAAACGCCAAACAAAAACACACGCTCTTAATTTATTTATGGCCATGTGTAAAATCACCATGTTGGTCTCGCGCTCTGCCTGGCCTCTTTGTGTCCCGTCCAAACCGATGTGATGTGACAGCTCGGGAGACGGACCGCCCCGGGACATGTCCTTGACGGTGAACTCGTGCGCCACAATCACTGCTCCAGCGCACCCACTGTCTGCGTCTGAGCGCGCACAGTGCACCCACACACGCGCAATGCACCCACACACGCGCAAAAAAGCCCTACAGCACTCTCCGACCTACATCTGTGCAGAGGAGGAGAGGAGAGCGGGTGCGTGACTGGGGTTGGCCTGGGACATGATGGACCCCAGTGGCAGACAGTGCAGTGTGTTCCTTTACCAGTGACCGTGAAGGAGTTTTTATGTTCTGCTATAATTGTAGAATTGGCTTGACATAAAATGGTACAAAAATTTTTATCTAAAAACAAAATGGACTGTAGTAAATTGGTCTAACAGGTTATGAATAGCATACATATTGCCAGTGGTAGAGATTTTAACATGGGCACTGGACTGGCATATTGTACACAGCAAAAATTACAGTGTATATGTTGCACTTTAGGAATACATTTAACACTGATCTGATCTGATCTGATCTTTGTATTTGAGGAAAAAAAAACTGTCCTCAGAGTTTTATTTGAACACTAATCTAGAAAATTAAAATTCCAACACTACTAGTGTAAAAATGTACTCTTATCTGTCAGTCACAGACTAAATCTTAGTGCTGTTTAAACTCTATAGAGTGTATAATTTAAACTCTCTTTAAACTCTTATTCTAATCACAATAAAGTGTTAATCAGTCACTTTAAAGAGTAAAAATATAATCTAATTTGGTGCTAATTGGCCACTATGAAATTCATAGTTTTTATCCAATTTAGTTGTGCTTGGCCACTTTGACGAGTATAATTATAATCCAATTTGGTGTCATTTGGCCACTAAAAAGTGTAAAACCATCAGTGTAAAGAGTAAATTTACTACCCTAATTAGTGTCGTATGACCACTAAGTAGAAACTCATTTAGAAATGCAATAAATCCACAATTAGTTACACAAGAGCCAAATTTACATGATATCCCACAAAAAATAGATCCAGTGCTGTCAATTAATTTTAATTAACAACAATATTTTTGAAAAACTGCAAGTTTACAAACTGCCTACAACTTTTCCTACTACCTAAACTGCATAGGATTTGGTGCCACACCCCTGGGCTGGCTCTAACCTGTGTTTCCCATCGGTTTCATTCAGACTGTGGTGGCACAAACACTTTATAGATGAATAATTTTCTTTCATACAATTTACTTTTTATGTGAATGACAAAACAAGGAGTAACAAAGTGAGATTTTGTTTGTGTTCTTTTTAGACTATTTTACACTCTTTTGTTAAACACTGTCAAGGCTTACTATGACCCCACATAAGGTTTTGGAGCACTGGATGACTGCAGCCTTGAGACCCTACACCAGATCTTGAGAAACTAAAACAGACCAAAACACACACAATTGGTAAAACCCTCTAGCCTGACCAAGCCTCCTTGACGAAGCCCAGCTCAAGATCTGGAGATGGGTCTATGAGCTACTGAAGCATCTGACTGCTCTTGACATGTTTCCTCAGGGGTATTGAAGGATGTGTCAAACGCACAGAATGAATCCTGCATTTAAAGTAAACCCCAACCTTAATCTTAACCTTGGAGAAAGACGCTGAAAGGGTTCACAATTTTCACAGTATAAGGATCAAACCCAGGACCGTCTTATGAGCCTAAGTGTTCTAGTGAATTACTGAGGCTATGCTAAAGATGTACCATGTAATTTTTTGATTGGGGGTCCATCACCTGCTTATTTCTATGGAGATGTCATTGCTCTGTCTGAAAGGTTCCACCATTTGACTTAAAACAGCTCTCGTTACACTGATTTATCCAATTACCGGTGGCTTTACTGCTCAAAATACCTAAAAACAGGCATTCTGACTGTGATCGCAGGATCGCCTCGCCACAGCTCTGAACCTGTAACTTGGTTTGGTTTGGTCTCTACATGATGACAGAAAAGTTTAATGCCATACTGTGAAACATTCCAGACAAAGCAATAATATCTCCATGGAGAAAAACTATTGAGGGTCCCTTCACCAGAAAAGTTACACAATGTACCTTTAAGTATATGCATTTGTTATTTATTTATTTATTTATTTATTCATTCATTCATTCACTCATTCGTTTCGTTTTGAGAATACATATAACACAAACTAAAATAGACAAAATATAAATCTTGAAAAAATAAAAACTTCCACACCCCACCACTCTCTCCACACTCAACACAAACACAAAACTACACAAACGCCACTGGGCAACAGAACTTCAGGTGTCAGTCAAGTCCAGTCCTGTCAAAAATGTTCAAAAAACATGTCATGCTTTAAAGTAGTTAGCAGTATGTATTTTTACAGGGGTCTTCTGTGGGCTCACTCAGACATTGGATTAGTCACTTTGGCAGTGGGAGGAAGTGGACATTTTGTTTCTGTCAGAGGTGCTTTTGAATCCTGCTGTCGACGATTTATCTAACCTGAGAAATCTATCACCACCTACTCACAACGACACACAGCTCTGACTGAAGAAACAGCCAAATAAGCAAAATAATAGTGGTGTTTTAAAGGTGTACGATATAATTTTTATGGTGATGGGTCCGTCACCTGCTTGTCTCTATGGAGATGTAATTGCTGTGCCCTCAGTGGTCCACAGTAATGCATGAAATGTATTTATCTCGTATTTATTTCATTATAGTTGTTTTTATTGCCCAAAAACCTGACAGATCTAACATGTAACTTGATCTGGTCACGTTTTTTACACATTCGTTTCACAATATTATTATTACCAACCAACCCAAACCAGGGAGGTCCCAGTTTTTTATTTTGAAAATCTGGTCACCCTAACTTGTGGATCAATAAAGTCTAAGTCTTAGTCTTAGTCTAAGTTTATCTCACCTTTTGTAGTTCCAGCTAAATCAGCTCTTCCTGGTCAGATCTTGTTAAAAAAAAAAAAAAAAAAAAAAAAAAAAAAGCTCATATTAATTTAAAGTCTAACTTGGAGCTTCTAACAGAGTAGTGCTTTCAGTTCAGTTCAGTCCCCACGGTATACAAATTGAAAAAAAAAAAACAATATCTAGTTAAATTAAAATGACTTAAATTAAGCACATTTTACTTTATTTGAGTAGATTCAACTTGACAAGTGTAACTATCTACCAATGGAATAAGTGTGTTTTTCTTAATTCAAGTAACATTAGATTTTGTGTCTTATTTTAAGTGCAAAAAGTTGTTGTTTTTTCTTATCATAAAAGTAGCAAGATGTATTTTCATATTTAAAGTACAAAAAGTCTTGTTCCACTGGCAGATAGTTTTTCTTGTCAAGTGAAATTTATTCAGATCATGATAAAACTTTCTTAATTCAAGTCATCTTAACTTGGCTAGATTTTGTTTTTCACAGTACAAAAATAAACTGAATGTATTTGAGGCTAACCACTCTGCCATCACACTGCTCATCTTGTTTACCAGATAGTTCTTTCCCCAGTTCAACTTCTGTCGTAATTACCATAAACATATCATATCCATATCATGACCCCAAAGCTTTTAATCACAAGGTTGAATCAATACACTCTCCCACTCGCTGTTAATGATCGTTTATGTACCCTGATACACGATGTTGAAATTACTGCATAGGAGAACAATGCTGTGTTCAGTCTTTAATGTGTGGTGGGCGGCTGGTCTCAAACCGCTCTAAGTGAGCAGCGATGAATCACCAGCACTTTCACTGGGTCTGAAGTGCCCTGTTTTACCCATCACATCAGTGTGCAAATAATGCCATTCAAAAGGGCTCCATCCTTGGTCACGAAGTTCAGCTTTTTAGCTAAGTAACAGGCTTCAAAGGGCTCATATTACTTTTTTTCTGCTCTATGTTATAATGTTGTTTCCTCATCAAAAACATACCCAGATCCATTCACAGATTTAACACACAAACACTGCATATTTCGCCTGAGTTCTTCTCTCCAACAGAAAACACTCATGTGGTAATACAGAAAGTGCAGAAACTCCATGCACCTTCACTAGGATCATCTGGATAATTTTAACCGTAGAATTGCCAATCTCTACTGAACAAAAGGTAAAGGTAGATGCTAACTAAAAAAACTACCACTTCATGACATCACAAGAACAGAGCAATTTTTTGGAGATGTAGACAGCCTAATAAAAAAGACTTAGTACTCAAACATGTGAATAAAACAAAACACAACTGCAGGAACATAGAAAAGAATGTGAGAAGGAAACAGCGAAGGCGTGCACATGAGCAACAAAACACAAGGCAGAAAAGGAACAACTGAAATTGGCGATCTCTAACCACTGTTAAAGAGAGAACCACATTATGGATTGGGACGGAGCAAACATTATTGGGGCAGAGGAAAACAAACACCACCACTGGATTAAAGAAGCATTCGAAATACAGAAACGTGCCCACGGGACTATAAACTGGGACGAGGGGGCTTTTTTACTCTCACACACCTGGGATACTGTCAGACTGCAGATGGCATTGTCATTCTGCCTCCACTGGTAGGAAGACTGCGCCATAACCTGTTTAAATCAGCTGAGTGGGCACATCACAGCAACATCACGTGACCACTCTGAGGAAGAGCACTACTGAGCAGTCGAAACTGTCAGGTATGAAAAAAAAACTCTTGGTCTGAAAAAAGAACCTAATAACATACAACTCCAGGTATGTTTTTGAAGAGATAACAACATTCTAACATGGCTTAAAGATCACAAAAGTCAATTTTACATAGTAGGACATTTTCATTTTTATTTGGCTGTGCTGGTCTAAAATGAGACACAACATAATCTGTGTGGATTTGGTCTGGATTTAGAAGGAAACAATCAACACTCAACACTGAATTATCTTTGATAGTGCTGCCTAATAAATACAATTGCACATTTATTTAAAGCACCACTCTGTTGCTTTTCTAGTGGAGGGTCACGCCACCTGCTTGTTGTCATGGAGATGCTATTGCTTTGTCTGGAATGTTCCACAATATGGCATTTTAATACTTATCTGTCTTGTGATTATGCCTTTACAGGTGTTGCAAAAAAAAAAAAAAAAAACATCCATTCATATGGGGTCACTTATCCACACTTGTCTAAATGTACTAGTATGTACTTAAATTTAATGCCATGCTGTGGAACATTCCAGGCAATGCTACTACATCTCCAAAGAAACAAGCAGATGGCGCACACGGCAAGTTACACAGTGTATCTTAAATAACTGCTTGTTATTTACTGTAGCAGCTTTAATTTTTATCAAATGGATTTTAAAGTGCTAAATAATATAGGTTATTTTCCTAATACAGTATATTTTTACTTTCAAGGAATCAACTCACCGTAACTGCACATCTGGCAAAGCCTATGTAATCCTAAAGAGCTTTATCCAATAACAGAGTCAAAAAGTCACAATGTTCAGTTTATATTGTTGACATCAGATTAAACCAGAGTCAACACTGTAAAAATAATCCTGCTTTCTTCCATGCATGTACTTTATTTATTGTACTTATTGTGTCTTTTTGACGGCATCATTTCAGTCAGTAATATCCTGACAGGAATGGTTTTATTATAATTACAACACAAAAAAGTATTTAATCTGACCCCAAAAGAAAAAAAGGGTAACTACATTTAGCCTGAAGCTCACAGCTCAGAAGAGGACTGATAACTGCAAAGGGGAGACATTTAATTATTCATGGATGTCATTAATACATTATTTCTACACGCTTCATTGGCCACAGCTCACTGTTTAAAGATGTCCGCCCCTAATTATCCCTACTGCTCAGTTGCTTATGACATAACAACATTTTATAAGTTTATAGTTTTAATGGAGAAACGGGGAGCAAGTCAAACTTTCTGGAGCAGAGCAAAAAGCAAAAAGAAGATTCAATAACTGCAATTATGTGTTGTGTATTATGTGTATTATTTGTATTATTTGTGTTGTGTTGTGGATAACCATAGAAAACATAAACTACATGATGTCTTCTTAATTTGCCAAAATATAAAATTCTAAAATGATTGCCACAAATATGAAATAAGCTCAAATAGAAGCAATCTGTGAATCTGCGATACTTTAACCTCCAAAAAAAAATTGTAATATACATATTTTTTTGCTATATCTGGACTTTTGCAGAGAATATTATTTTTTGTTATGCATAGTTGTCTTTAACACAAAAAGCAACTTAACAATCAAGGAGAAGAAGGCACATAGAAAAAAAAAAAGAAAGAAAAATAGATATCTTAGAAACAAAAAAATAGAAATTTATCCATATGTGTGAACAGGAGTGGGATGAATTGTCACTTTATAAGCTCTCACCCCTAATAATAATGGAAAAGACTAACGTCCTTGGGTTAACACTGTTGATAACTCAAATAATAATTCCTCCTTTTCCATCTCAAGCTCCATCTTCTTAATTTGTCGAAATGAAAAGTTCTGAAAGGATTGCCACAAATAAAAAATAAGCTCATATGTAAGAAATAACTTATTTTTTAAGTAATATGCTCATTTTCTGTTGTGACTGGATAAACATATTAAAGATAACATATTAAAGGAAGTTAATATACTGGCTGTAGAGTAGATGTTGCTAAGTAATTACTAGATATTATATTGTGCTCCATCTTATTCCTCTGCCCTAAAGTAAAACTGTAAGATTGGCACAAATACATACATATTAAATATAAGCAATAAGGGACATTTTACCCCCCAAAATTGAATAACATGTCTATATGCTGTTGTGATTGGATAAACATACAGACTACATACAAGTGGTGCCTGAGGGTTTGACATGCTAACCCACTCCCCAGCTGATATACTGGCATTGTTTCTGTGGAGTTGTTGCTATTTCTGGACTTTGGCTGAGATTATGGTAACGCATTTGATTTGGGCCCGAGCTGTGCAATCAGCTGTGATAAGCAGCAGAGGCTCGCATGGGGGAGGCACTTGGAGAGAGAGAGAAAGTGAGAGAGGCACTGGAGCTGTAATCAGTGCAAATTAGAAGGTCTCACCACTGACTGCTGTGTCAAGGCTAATTCAGACAAAGATGGAGGGTGGCAGAAGTATGAGTGGGTCTGGAATTTAGATAATTGGTCTTGTTTGTATATAAAGTCTACTATAGTGTATTGTCTCCAAATAAATAATATAAGACTCACTTGTATTGGATCCTAGCATATGCTAGGTATATTTTCTTTTTCTGTTAAGTTAAAAAATGTAGAGAATTAATCAGACTTTGCTCTGCCAACACTTTAAATAAACAATGCACTTTTTAACGTCAACAGTAAAATGTGATACCATAATAAATGTGAAAAATGGAAAACACAAAGAATAACAATTTGTATGAAAATATGTGTTTATTGAGTTCTGATGAATTAATTCCTACAATATGTCAGAAAAATATGGTCATCTTCAGTTAATTCATTGCCGTCGTACACGTCATACAGCAGTTTTACAAAAACAAACACAAGAAAAAAAAAAAGACGTAACTGAAATACAAATCAGTTAGAGTCGACATAGGTTTCCTCAAAAAATATGTTAAAAGTAGCATTAATACGCCTTCCCATACCCAAATCACTAGCCATTTCAGTGCAGTTGTGTTGTATTTTAAGATGGCCCTAAACGTAGCTGACAAAAATGGGGAAAAAAATTGAATTCTGTCCATTTTAAAACCTGGGAAACAAGAAAAGCATCAATTTATATGTCACATTTGGAGTAACTCCTTCAGGCTTTCTCAGCCTGATTTGAAAAATTTAATTCTCCACTTAGTGGAAACATTTTTAAATGTGAGTTATGTGGGAAATAGCTGTTTTGACTAATGTTTTGACTAATGTTCCTACACCTTTATATTTTTCTGCCTCTGCTATAAGCACTGAGAATAATAAAAGGTTCTGTTTCATCCCTACTCATTCGAGATTCATAGAACTGTAGTTGCATTTATAACGTTTTATCCTCTTGCTTTAAAATCACACACAGGCTGAGTTTTTGAGTTGATACAGCCAGTCACCCCTTCTAACACTGAGGCATATGTAAAAAGATATGATTCAACTATTGTGCATTTCCATACATCTATAATTTCAATACAAGTTTAATGTCCTTATAAATACTGAGAAAACCTGAGAGGCATTAGTAGCGGTCGTACTGTGGTCTCTGGCTGTAAACCTGATTGGAGCTTTGAGGGTGGGACTGATAACCTCCACGGTACTCCCTTGCTCTGTCTCGGTCTCTGTCCCAGGACCTTTCTGCACCTCTGTGGGGCGACCGGTCCCTGTCTCGATCCCTGCCGTAGGACCTGTCTCTATCGCGGTCGTGCCACTGCTGCCCCCGGTGCTCCGCTCTCCAGCCACGCTCTCCGCCATAATCTCTGCCCCCTCCCCAACCACGACCTCCGTACGCCCGCCGGTCCTGGTACCTAAAAAAAACAAATTCAAACATTTAACATTTCAATTGGATACTGCATCTAAAAGTACCCATAGGACAAGTGAATTGACAGTGTTCCCCCAGGTTTGACTACCCCAAATTTAAGACTTTTTAAAGACCTTTTTAAGACCACGTAAATGAAAATTAAGACCAACCATTATGTGGGTGAAAAACACCAGATCCAATTCTAATAATGACCAAACAACTACCAGTACTAAATCTAGAATCTAAGAGCCACTGTGGATTAAACCTACGCTCCCCCATGATCCATCCAACGTCTTCCTACACTCTACTGATTGTTTACTCATTGCCGCCGGCGCCAGAAACCAAAGTATTGTTTGTGCATACTCCAAATTAGGCGTTCATTCACATTACATTATTTCACATTGTTGTTTTTTTCCCCTCCCTCCATTTAACATTGCATTGCAGCCCGGTTGAGTATACAAAAAAATAGGCAAATGAAATTTAAGACTATTGTGAAAAAAATAAGACTTGGACAACATATTTTTAAGACTTTTTAAGGCCTTAATTTAGGAACATGAATTTATTTTAAGCCCTTTTTAAGACATTTAAGACCCCGCGGCTGCCCTGATTGATAACTACAGCTAGTCATTTGCCACCTCCTGTCCTATTTTCATCGTAATGTGTCTGTGTGTAACTTTTGATCCTTTTGTGAAATGGAGAATATTCAACATTAAGAATATTTACTGTATTGTGCATGTAGCTTCCAGATGACTGAGTTAAGTCACACCATCATTGTAGAAACCAAAATGTCAATATTACAATATGCTACTTGTATTACTAAACGTTTTCCTGATGGGTCTTCGTGTCTGTGTGAGTGTCTGTGTGAGTGTCTGTGTGAGTGTCTGTGTGAGTGTCTGTGTGAGTGTCTGTGTGAGTGTCTGTGTGAGTGTCTGTGTGAGTGTCTGTGTGAGTGTCTGTGTGAGTGTCTGTGTGAGTGTCTGTGAGAGTGTCTGTGAGAGTGTCTGTGAGAGTGTCTGTGAGAGTGTCTGTGAGAGTGTCTGTGAGAGTGTCTGTGAGAGTGTCTGTGAGAGTGTCTGTGAGAGTGTCTGTGAGAGTGTCTGTGAGAGTGTCTGAGTGTCTGTGAGTGTCTGTGAGTGTCTGTGAGAGTGTCTGTGAGAGTGTCTGTGAGAGTGTCTGTGAGAGTGTCTGTGAGTGTCTGTGAGAGTGTCTGTGAGAGTGTCTGTGAGAGTGTCTGTGTGAGAGTGTGTGAGAGTCTGTGTGAGAGTCTGTGTGAGTCTGTGTGAGAGTCTGTGTGAGTGTCTGTGTGAGTGTCTGTGTGAGTGTCTGTGTGAGTGTCTGTGTGAGTGTCTGTGTGAGTGTCTGTGTGAGTGTCTGTGTGTGTCTGTGTGTGTGAGTCTGTGTGAGTGTCTGTGTGAGAGTCTGTGTGTGAGTCTGTGTGTGAGTCTGTGTGTGAGTCTGTGTGTGAGTCTGTGTGTGAGTCTGTGTGTGTGTCTGTGTGTGTGTCTGTGTTAGTGTGTGTAGCAGTGGGCTACAGTATGTGCTTGGTCATGCGTTTTTAAAATTGAGATAGTCTTGAATATAATTTCATATTGTTTCATATGTGGGTTGCTCAATTAAGATGCTCATTTCTGATTTGGAAGGTTGCTGTTTGATTAAAACTTTTGCACTTAAATACCCCATCTGTCATCTCGTATATGCGCGTGTGCGTGCGGGCGGGGGAAGGGGGGGTCGGTTTTCGAATAATATTCGAATAGCTGTCATTGATTTTCGAAAAGTGTTTTTGCCAAATATTCACATCCCTAGTCTGTGTGAGTCTGTGTGAGTCTGTGTGTGTCTGTGTGTGAGCCTGTGTGTGAGCCTGTGTGTGAGCCTGTGTGAGAGCCTGTGTGTGAGCCTATGTGTGTGAGCCTGTGTGTGTGTGTCTGTGTGTGAGCCTCTGTGTGTGTGTCTGTGTGTGAGCCTGTGTGTCTGTGTGTCTGTGAGTCTGTGTGAGAGCCTGTGTGAGAGCCTGTGTGAGAGCCTGTGTGAGAGCCTGTGTGAGAGCCTGTGTGAGAGCCTGTGTGAGAGCCTGTGTGAGAGCCTGTGTGAGAGCCTGTGTGAGAGCCTGTGTGAGAGCCTGTGTGAGTGTCTAAACAGTTGTGCCCCAGAGCTGTTCATGTATGAATGATTCAGGAGCGCACCTGTTGTCCCTGCCTCTGTGGTTTCCTCCACCGCGGCCCCTCCAGTTTTCCACAATGGGAGGCGGGTCGGGCGGTCGTTTCAAGTATTCCTGATACTCGCGGTCTTCTGAGGTAAACCTGTGTGCGAACAACTTCTCGTAGTCCTCAGGATCCTCCGCTGTCTCATCCTTCTTTGTGGTTTCAGCCATACTATAACAACATCTTGATTAGCAGCTGGAGTTACAATGAACGAATAAGCAGCTCTCATGTGAGTTAGAGACAGCTTGAGGAACGGTTAAAACACATACACGACGCTAAATCAGACTATTATACACAACATTACAAACAGCATAGCAACGAAACAAGAAACGATCGAAGAAATCTTACCTGAAATTCACGAAATGAATACAAATTTACGACCTCAAAAGCAAAACTAAACAAACAAGCTCACTCTGCTTGTCCGTTGACGGAAATGCTCCCCCGGAAACGCGGCGGAAAGTTTTATGGTTCCTAGTAACGCACACTTTGCAAACCTTGCCTACCCATAGAAATATCTGTCAAAAAAATAAAAAAAATAAAAATAATAAAAATAATAATTACAAATAATAACAGCAATAACATATTAGGTGAAGTATTAATGCTTGTTTTAACAAATAAAAACTACAATAATTACGCTTATTTGGCAGTGCTGGACCCGTCGCTATGGTTACATCCACTCCGTTATTTGATTATTCCCCCTCCCATGGCAAAAAATAGTAAAACATTTCCACTTGCTGTACAAAAATCTCCATGTTTATCAATTAAAGCAAAGGTTTTATTTTTATTATATGCTTTTTGTGTAAACTTTATATCTTTCAGGTCGCTGTCAACGCTACCGCAAAGCCCACACAACCAAAGTGTGGGCGGCTCGTGGGTCCGGCAGATGCAGCGTGCGCGAGCAGGTGGAAGCCGCTCCGTGTCGCTACTGTCTCCATTCACTCCGCGCAATCCCATCGGGGAGGACCGAGCAAACTACACCGAGCAGCGAGGACACTTGACAGGCACGTATCAACTTAATTACTCGGCGACTGCGTGGAGAACATTACGGATAATCTCACCGCGTTAGCTCGCCGTGAAGGAGGTAAAACTTCTTGAGTTTGACAAGCCGGTGAATGTAGTTTACGAAGTGATCTCATATTACGCACTTGTCTGTTGGCAGTAAGCGAGCGAAAGAAAGAAACAGACCCCGTGAAGAAGGAGTGAAAACGCTAAGAAGAAAAAGAAGCTTGCTGCACAGGGAATGAACTCATTGGAGAGCTAGATAATTATCCGTGGACTTTGCTTTTTGACAGTTTTTCAATAAGTAGGATTCTTCTCTGCAGCGGTATTTTTCTAAGGAGTTGTTCCTCAAGTCCACGGCAATGGGGTGAGTATATGGAGAAAGCGCTGCTGCTGTCATTCCTATTGCCTATTATCATGACACCTGCACAGTACCCTATAAATATAGCAAAAATACCTTCCCAAATCCGAAATACACCATTTAGGTATGATATTCTTGTCATTTTTTTACCGCTTTCCCTTGGCATGGCTTGCTTGTACGCGCTACGAGCAGAGGATCCCCCCCAATATAGGCTGCTCTATTTATGGATCAGTAGCATATTGAAGGATTTTTTCCAGGATTTCTCATTGACTTTCCAGTGGCAACCTTCCTAATATTAAGCAAAATCAATTCAGTGTGTCACCAGCTTTCAGTTTAATTTTTGGGTAGTGATTTTTTAGTACTGATCTAGTTGCCAGGTTCAATATCAGTCTGCCTCTTTCCCCAATCTACCCAGGACACTTCTGGCATTATATTGTCCACATTGCTGAAGCTGTTTACAGGGAGAAGCATTATTTTGCCTCTATGGTGTGAATGTTCAGTGCCTCATTGTCACTGTTATGCAATCACCAACCCTATTCACATCTATTTGTTGTGGAGACATTTCCAGGCTGAGCTATGTAAAACCACCTCTTTTTTCCAGCGCTCTTTAATAATCCATGAAAACTCTAGTATGCCACGCCAAGCAGCAGACATGCCCAATAAACATTACCTTGGGAGAATAGGCTATAGCAATAATATTTTTAGGTGTAGTTGCTCAGTGCCAACCTTGTAGTTTCCATGTGCTACATTTTTCCAAAGTGTGTAACAAACCAGTCTAGCAATACAGACTCCTCTAGAAATTGGCAGAGTGGTGGAGCAGGTTTGGAGAGGAAAAGAAACTCGTATATGTGTGAGTTTGCGTGGCCAAGCAACTACCAGGGTAAGGTCACACCTACAGCAATGGCATGGCAGCTGGTTTGTTTCTAGTTTCACTCCATGACAGTTTTTAGTTTCACTTGAATGTTCGCCACACAGTTTAATTTACACACTTAATTTATAATGCTGCGGCTGCCCATGTTATACTTATCCTAATTTTTTCAGAAAAGTTTCTAAAGGGTTTTTAACAACATAATTGTCCGAGAAAGGAGCACCCATATGGAGCTCAACAGTGACTGCCAACCCCCTGGTCCCAGAAGTAAATTTCTCATTAATTTTTCCCATAGACTAAACTAAACAACACTTTCAAATAAATAAATGAATAAAAAATAAATAAATAAATAAATAAGGGTTTGATTGCTTGCTCAGGGCTTATCAAGTATATGGTAACTACAAGACCTATCATTTTATTTAAAGTCTGTTTCATTTTAAATATGCGTTTTGGACTTAAAACAACTGTATTGCAGATATTAGCTTCCTCCATGCCTTTGAACTTAATATTTTTATTTTTTAGTAAGTCTATGGGGAAAAATGAGTGGAAAATGGATTTCCGGACCCGAGTGGACTTCAAAGGGGGCAAGACTGTTATATAGACATAGTTTTTAGTCGTTTTGAGAAATGATTTAAAGTTGCACTTTGTAAATTTTCTTTTGGGAGCAGTTCACGACTTTCTTGGTTTCGTGGAGATATTGCTTTGCTTGGATTGTTCAACATGCCATAACACATATTTTGCATTTATTCAAGGTATTTATCAAAAATACCTTGACAAACAGTGTTCTTTCTGAGAGCGGGTGTGCATCCTCACAGATCTGATTTTGCCTAAGGGCATCACTGCTTGTCTCCATGGAGATATAAGTTTATTGTCATTTTGTAAAACATAGAGCCAAAGTCCAAAATAACACCCTCTAACAGAAAAGTTACATTTAAGGAAGTTTTACAGATTTATTGGACTTTTATATAATACAAAACCCTGCTACTGTTGCCTGACTATAGTAATTGTTTAACATTTTCGAAACTATAAGCCTACGCAGTAAAAAATGAATATGAATGAAAAATGAATAAAAAATGAATAGATTAATAGGGAATCTAAAGCCCCTAGTAAGTACTTATTCATGATTTTAAGTGTCAGAAAAACTACTCTGAAAAGTACTATTTCTTTAAAACACACATATAACTGAGCACTCCCCACCTCTGATTCAAACACATGGATTTATTAACCAACTCCATTTCGCATGTCAGTTACATGGGCACTCAATTACGCGGCAAACAGATCATTATGTAAGCCGCCTGCTCTAAGTGATCCGTCAATAGTGAGTTTCATTGATCGCACGGTGACTATATTATTTCCTTTCTCTGTCCCGTTGTCTGTGTTCTGACATCTTGACCCAGAGCTGCTCCTCTCAGATCCTGCGTTTCCCTTTGAGACTAATTGAAAAGAGGATTCAGTGAAGGAGAGGTCACAAGTTTAAAGCTGGAGTTTGTCTTTGCACATTTTCTCTCAGATAGAATCTCTCTGTATCATATAATTGTATTATTTTTCCACCCTTGGGATTTAGTTGTGATGAAGTGTGCAGTGGAGTTCCCAGTTTAATCAGATACTTGCTGTCAGATCATTCACAGTTGTGTGGATTTGAAATTGATGCTTTAGTTGGAGGCAAAGAGTGTTCTAGTTTAGCTTATTTTTGAAGTTTGTGTGAAAAGCTGCAAACAACTTTTATGCATTTGAAATATCAGTGGTCTGTAATATTTTTTTATGGTTCACAGTTTTCAAGTATAGAAGTGCCTATTATTAACACCATAAAACAATTTGAATATTAAACATTCCCCAAAGAAAGTCACTATCTCATTAAGTTATCACTGAATAGTAGGGGTGTAACAACATCCAAGTCTCACGATATGATAATGTCACGGTACAAACCTTACAATCACTATTTGTGGATCACTATTTTGTGGAGGCTCAAAATTGTGGATATGCTACTTTTTCCTCTTAAAATGCCTTGACAAGACCTAACCCAAAGAACTAAGACTTAAAAGTGCTTAGAACTGTTATTTCTTCATGTAGTCTACACTGAAATGGAGCAAAGGGTCATGGTCGATGTAGTTCCCTCTGTCTTTTTTTTAGCTATTGCTGCAGCATAACTCTTAATTTAAGCAAAGAGACTTGTAATTCGATATATTGTGATGGTCCACAATATTATTGTGAGAACTTTGACGATACGATATCACGATATTTCGGTTATTGTTACATCCCTACTGAATAGTCATCCACTGCTCCTGACAGTTTGCTCCAGTTGCACTGAGGCATGGGTCAACTACAGAGGACAAATTTCCTTACAATATTATGTCCCATCACCCTAACAAAAATATAACATAATCATATTTATATTTCGGCCTCAAGGTCTCACTAACTAGTATAGTTTTAATTCCAAGCCACTTACTCAATATTAGTATTAAAATGGTTGAAGTATTAAAATAAAAGTGCACTTGGTAACTTGTCTAGTGGTTGGTGTGCCACATTTTTGTCTCCATGAAGATGTAATTACTGGAATTTTCCACAGCATGACGATGAACATCAATGTTGAATATTTATTAAATTGCAGGTGTTTGTAATTGCTCAAAAATAACATGCGTTTCTACTACAAACTGAGTTCCTCTTCCACACGTCTGATCTGGAACATGGCTCGGTGCATCGCCTGCTTGTCTCTGTGGAGATCGATAAGCTTAATGCCATACTGTGAAATATCCAAGCAAAGGAATAACCTCTCTATGGAGACAAGCTGGTGGCGGATCCCTCCCTCACCAGAAAAGTCACATAATGCACCTTTAATTACAGATATTATTGCATACATATTATAAATATTTTTGCCACGGGGAATATGAAAATACATTACAATATATCCTCAAATAAATGACAAAAGTAAACGTCCACATTCACTTGGTGTCTGTAGAAATAGCAAAGTAATTGGTCTAGACTTGACCAATTCCCCACTTCTATTGATTTTACAAGAGGCTTAGCTCTGATTATAATATGAAGAAAGTGCCAGTTATTTTCATTACCTCTTCAGATCTGTGTCTCATCCTGTCTTTGTACGATAATCACTTAATACATCTCATAATAGCTCTTACCACTTTCATGCTGATTGCAGACAGTACATTAGCAGCGACAGTGGGGCATGCTGGGAGAGAGTCTAACGCAGGGATCTATGGAGCTTAACCCAGGCTGACCGGGGATGGACCGCTAAGGGCTTAGAGCTCATTGATTAGCCCAGTGACATGTGACAGGACAGTGGCACTCTGAGCTGCCCCACAGACCAACATAACAGGGGGTATAAGCCTGTCCTCATGTTCAGGGATTTGTACATGCGCGTGTAAAAAAGCAAAAAGGTTGAAGGTGAACTGCGTAGCTTCAGGTTGAGGGACTACAGAGATGATATTGTTTTGTCTGTAAAGTTCCACAGTATTGTATTAAACTTATATAATTAATTTATTCAATTAAGAGTGTTTTATTGCTTAAAAATACCTTGCATTCTGACTGTGAGTGGGGTCACCTCTTCACAGATCTCACCTGTAAATTGACCTGGTGCATCTCATGTTTGTCTATGGAGATCGATAAGTTTAATGCCATACTTTAAACACTGCAGGGGAACCTATAACATCTCTATGGAAACAAGCAACAATGTGGGCTCTCTACCAGAAAAGTTACATAGTTTTAGCCAGGCTGGTGCGACCTAGGGCTTCTGCTCAATTTCATTTCTCTCCAGCGACTACATCAGGAATCGGAATACACTAGACAGTTTGCAAGAACCCCGGAAGTTGTAGACTGCACACTGGCCAGTCAGAAAAGAGCTGTGAAGTCATGACGTCAAACTCAAGCGCCTGTCTGGGTCCCTTTTGTGGTACAGCACAACAGTAAACAAAGCGGTCAAGATTGATGTAGACGAAGCCTTACACTCTGTGTTGGCAACAATTCCTGAGATCGAGGATTTAAAGCTGGAACAAAGAGAACGTTTTGTGAATTTAATCAAGGGGAAAAATGTTATTGCTCTTCTTCCTACGGAATTTGGGAAAAGCTTAATATACCAGTTTGCCCCATTAGCAGCACTTTACATACACCACAACCAAATAGCAGTGATTGGTGAAATTAAAAAAAAGTACCCGCCTACTGTTGAGCGTACGAATCCTAATGTTGCAAGGTCAGACAGTTTCTACAAAGTGAAACTGGCTGATGAATCAGGCTAACATAGTTTACCTTTTAAGTTAGGAATCTCATCTAAATATTATTTCAACAATTGTTATTAGAAGGTTTGATTTAAAGTTGTGTGCTCAATCAAAAATACAAAAAATATGTTATATAAAGTGTTAAATATATATTCAGTCACTTTTTAGTTTCAAATAATTATGTTAAATTTGACTCAAATAATCATGATTAAGATTTGTTCCATACAGCCCTAGTTAGATGTGATGAACCAGGACATGGGCACCAGTTTGTAGGAATTTCTAATAATGTTTTGTCAGTTATAATGAGGTAAGTTTGACTTTGCAGAGTCCTTAACACAGACTATAGCAGGACCAGGAGGTTTGAGCCTGAGCGGGGGCTGTAAAGGTGAAAGGGGGGGAGTCCAGGCAGGTTTTAAAACAGGAGTTAAGGAAAAGGACAGACTGAAGCCGGTGGGACGTCCCTGCAGCAGATGGAGCAGACCTGGGAGCCCATCTGCCCCCCTGCCTCCCCCCTCCTGCACCTCCTCCTTATGTCCAGAGCTTAAGGTGGGCTTTGGAGTATAATACCGCTGTATAAAAATGCAGTTTGAGATATTGAATTGGTTCTATTTGACTACCCAAAATAATAACGTGTGCTGTGGAGTTCCCAGTTTAATCAGATACTTGCTGTTTGATCATTCACAGTTGTGCGGATTTGAAATTGGTGCTTTAGTTGGAGGCAAAGAGTGTTCTAGTTCATCCTATTTCTGAAGTTTATGTGAAAAGCTGCAAACAACAACTTTCAGGCATTTGAAATATCAGCAATGGTCTGTACTATTATAAGGTTGCTATATAAAAATGCAGTTTGAGATATTGAATTTGGCTGAAATCAAAAGACTAAACCAGGCCTATCTGTGGTTTTCTAAGTGATGAAAAATTACCACTGTAGCCATAGCATTATTAACAATTCAAAACAAATTATTATAACTTTTTAATGGCGAAAAGGCGTCTGTTAATGTGAAACCCATCAATTGAAAAGGTTTAAGATTAAACCTGAACTAAACCGTGGCATTAAACCAGATTTTGAATAAGAATAAGAAGATCATATAACACATTTATTTTGTCAGCGTGATTTTTAAAGGACGATATAACATTATTGCAGTTTAGTCTTCCAAAATGTTTATTATTTTGCATTGCCAATATCTCAGTTATGGAAAAATGACCATATGTAATGTATTTTGAACCTTTATTCTGAATACTACAGCTCTATGTTGGAGGTTTCCCCCCGCTGAGGTTGCTGGTTTGACTCTGGCCCACTGCCCCCTATGCGCTCTCATCTGTGACTGTCTAATTAGCTACTGGTGTAATAATGAGCTCTGATGACAGATAATAACGATAATTAAATAGATGAATGGATTTGTGAAATTGTAACAATATAGATTATAGGGAGTCAAATTTAGAAATACTTATTGACCCTCACATGCTGTTGCTTTCTTTTTGCTTTAGAAATATTGGCAGTAAAATTTCATTAAAAATCATGCTTTTTTTCTTAATATTATAAAAAAATTTATTGTTTTAGTTTACCTTAGCATATCTAGGCTTTTTTTTCACACTAGATGCCCTTCCTCGAGATGCATACAGGGCATACCACAGGGTTGACACAACACTGTGATATTTCCTGTATGTTGCCCTACCCTGGTGAATGTTTTGAAATGTGACGTAACTTTTTAATTCCTTAAAATCATGCGGGTAACATGTCACCTCCAGAAAGTTACGCGCTGTTGCTTTAAATGTCCAGTATTGCACTTGATTCTTGTTAGTCATGTTATAATGTTGTTACCTGATTGGAAACATACCTGGAGTTCTGTTTTGTTTCACTCACCCATGTTTGAGTAATCCTGAATTATTAAACTGTCTACATCTCCAAAGCTCAAAATGCTCTGTTCCACCTTGTGATGTCACAAAGCAGTAGTTCTCAAGTTAACAGCTACCTTTTTGTCTTTTGTTTAATAAAGAATGAAAATTCCAGGTCTTAAAACATCCAAATCATTACAATGAATGTATATGGAGTTTAAAAACACAATAGAGCACATGACATCACAAGGTGGAACAGAGTGTTTTCTGAATGAGAGGGTTTGTGTGTTCCACATGAGAACGAAACAAAACAAAACTCTGTGTATGTTTTTGATGAAGAAACAACATTAAAATATACATCAGTAAAAAGTGTAATATGGGCCCTTTAAATGTAGGTTTGGGGTTATTGTTTTAAAGATAATCCTGTGCATTATTCCGCTCGTGCACATTTTCTGCCTCACAGCAAACATGAAATCTCAGGTGGTGCATGTTTGAGCTCCTTCTGCACGCTCTACTCTTTCATGCAAACCTAATACTCTGCTCACTCATCAGGTGAACGGGCACTTAACCTGACCCCAGCTCACAGGCAACACCAACCAAGCCTGACCTATTCATTTTAATATAAGTACTCTCAGTAAGGGAGAAGGCGGACTATAATTACGCCTTTTTGCTGTTACTGTTTTTATAAGTGAGGTGACTTCGCCATTTTGATTTATTTTAAAGACACACTGTGCAACTTTTCTGCATTAAACAAATATATCTAGTATTTATTCATTTACAAATGTTTTTATTTCTCAAAACTACCACAAAGACACGGATTCTTACTGTGAGCTGGCCCACATCTCCACAGATCTGACCTGTAATTTGGCCCGGTGATGTGGCCTGTGACTTTTCTAGCATAAGGCCTGTCACCTTGTCTCCTTGGAGATTTTATTGCTTTGTCTGAAATGTTACACGGAATAGCTTTAAACATATTAATGCCCATAGAAACAAGCAGATTATGGAGAATATATGTTTTAATATCTATTTTCTGAGCTATAAAATAACTTTTTGAATCAGTGTATGTTAAATGAACAATAAAAGCAAGATAATCTCCATGGTCAGTCCACTGCAAACGTTACATAGTGCACCTTAAATTGTGAGATAGGACTAGATCAAGATAGCCACTATAGAGGTTAATAGAGTGATTTTCTGGAGTGAAATAGTGTATTTGGCTCTATGTATTTCCTCCTGTACAATAGGATCCACTGGTCTGGTCCAAACTAAACATTGCGAGATGGGGTCAGTGCTTTGGTGGAGGTCAGTGCTGTTGTTGATGGCAGATTGCAGGTACAGTAAGGAAGATTCTGGTAGTTTTCTGCTTCAAGAAACATCAGTAATAGTCAAAAAATAATAAGCCCTTGAAACTGCCTTTTTATTCAGTGAAATAATGAAATAATTTCCTTTTGATTGTATTACTCCTTTTTATTGTATTACTTAAGTCCATTGTATCTTGTGTGAATTGGTGATGGAGAGAGGAGTGGGCGCATGCTGTCAGACTTCCTCCATTTTTGTGTGAATGTGAGGAGAGCTGAGCCTGTGTCAGCTCCTTTTGAACAGATTTAAATTCACTGTATGTGTCAAAGCTCTTATGTAATGACAAATGAATGAAGTCTCACTGATTATCTACGCCTCCTGCATCAGACAGGCTGTAGACAGGAGGCGGGAGCAGTGGAAAGTCTTAAATGACCTCTTTAAATAATACAAATGACTGGATTCAAATATTTAGTTGGTGCTTTGTGTGAATGATTAGCTGTTTGTATTTCAGTTCAACCATGTTTATTTTACACTTATATAGTAACCTTATCTCAAGATATAGGAAGCACCCTCTTAAGCAAGCATGATCAAGGTTAAGATTATTTGTTGATTCAATTTGTTCAAGTCACAATAAAAAAAAAAGTTTTGTAGTTTTCAGAGAAAAAAAAATCAATAAAATGTATTTAAAGTATTACTGTACAGGCACAGTATTGCTAGATTTGAGGTTTGTTATTAAATCCATTATTTATCTTGATTTTGATTTCATGCTCTTATTCTCCTGCTGTTCTTGAACTTTGTGTTGCAACACTATAATTCCCTTGTGGGACAAATAGAGGTTTATCTTATCTTATATTGTCTTTATCTGTCTGTTTATGTCACATTAACTTATTTATTTTCTTTCATCATTCATATAATTTGATTCCATAAAACTGGTCACATATGAGGAATGGTAATAATTGGACTATAGCTTTAAGGATTTTTTTTTGTTTTGTTTGGTCATGGTGTTGATAGTTGTGAATAAATTGTGATCTTTCCTCTCACAACAATTTGATATTATGATAGCAGCACTCGAAGGCACAAAAAAAAATAAATAAATAAATAAATTCACATGCGTGCGTCTTCAGGCTCAGACACAGGAAGAAGCTGGTTAACCCTAAAGTATTAAGAATAATACACAGGACACAGAAGAGACATGCTTTTATTAAAATTCAAATCATGCTTTCTGTAATTATGAGAAACATAGTGTGCTTGTGGGACAAGATCAAGTATAATTGTTTTGAGGACTTGCAAATTTAGAATATTAGTCAATCTTCATCACAGAAAAATCATCACAAAGTTCTGATAACAAAAGAAAAATCTGCAGTGTAGTATTCAGATTGCATTGTTTAATTCCTGTAAATTTTAGTGTTTAATGGTCCTATAATATGTTATTTATTTATTTTATCTGATCTGATCTGATCTGATCCGACCCGACCCCCATTCTTCCTGGGGTCCAACTTAACGTCTAATTTACAATAAAATGTTCCAATATAATAACTATAAATGTTTACACATTATAAACATTAACCAGGACTGAAATGTTATTTTCAGATCTGTTATAATGTTGTTTCCTCATCAAAAATATACCATGGGTTGTGTTTTGTTTCATTCACATGTTTAACATACAAATCCTGCATATTTAGACTGAGTTCTTTTCTCAAACAGAAAACACTCTGTTCCACCTTGTGATGTCATTGGATAATATAGGAAGTGCTTGACTGTGTTTTTAAACACCATACACCTTCACTAGAATCATTTGGATAATTTCAACCCTGAAATTGCCAATCTTTACTAAATTAAAGGTAAAAGGTAGCTTTTAAGGTGGGTTACTTAAGGGTCACTCAGACACATGTGAAAGAAAGAAAACACAACTCCGAGTCTGTTTGTGAGGACATAACAACATTTTGACTTGGGTTAAAACTCTCAATAACACATTTTTCCCCACCTATAATATAGGACCTTTAATTTTACAGTCCTTTCATATTTGGCTATCAGTTCTTCTTCGGGCAGTGTGAGTCTTCTCTGTGGGTGTCTGTGAACTCGTACAATAGGTAATTTGCTGAAATATAAATTGCTACGACTAAAATAAATGTGAGTCACTTTATTGTCTGCTGGTATTAGTGCTGTGACTAATTGGCTGTTGGTGTCTCCCACCTTTTGAATAAAGCAGCTGTAATATGCAGCCACCTGCTTTAGCAGTAAGTGAAGTAGTTTACTGAATTGAAAAAGACTTTAACAAGATTCAGATAAGAAAGTGGAATAGATTTTAAGATTCAAGAAATTGTTTTTCTTTGTCATGGTCTTGGATATGGTTTGAAAGAATTACTGTCAAAGTGAACACTAGTCGATAACAATCAGTGGACCAGATTTAAACAGATTTGGAGTACACCCACATTCGTACACACACCACATCAAATTGGACTAAACTGGGACTCAAGCTAGAACTGAACCAGAACTGAACCAGGACTGAACCAGGACTGAACCAGGACTGATCCAGGACCCAACCAGGACTCAACCAGGACTAGAGCAGAGCAAAGCCAAGTATACATGAGGATTAGGACTCAAATAAAAACATTCTTATTAATTTATAACAAACTAAGTAATAAGTTATAAAATGTGAATAATGTAAACAAATGAAATAGGACAATATTTATCTTACTTTTAGTTTAGTCTTATGTATTGTCTCTTTTAAGTTATCTGTTTCTATGCCATGTTGACTCTGCAGTTTGAATTTCTTGCATCTTTATACAATGTACTTTTACACTTCAAACTGCAAACAAACTGAAATGAATTTACACCCCAAGAGGTACATGGGTTATGACAAACATCCACACACAAAAGTTCTTCTGACCATGAAAACTGCTGAGGTTAGCGATTCCATTGATGCCATATTTCGCCCTGAAAATCACCCGGGCGCTGCGTCTGAGTGGAGTAGTGGTAGTTGTTTTTTTGCCCCTGGGGTTTTATAGAGAGAAGCGCGTCTGTGAACAGGCCACTGACCCTGCGCGCCCCCCTGGCACAGAGCCTGGCACAGAGCTGGAGTGTGCAGCTAATGAGGAGATACTATTGGAGACACACACTCATTCATACCACTGCCCCGGGCCCCACTCTGCCCTGTAGTAGAGATGTGCAGTTTGATCAGTGCTGTTTACTCCTCTGTGTACAAGTATTAAGGGTTTTGTACCAACTGTCATTTTATCCTCTGTTAGGGGAGGCAGGCACTGGGAAAAGGTGGTTGTGGTTCAATTATAAAAATAAAAAACGTAACATTCTAAAATAAATAGCTTCTGTGTTTTATATTATACCAGCTTATCAATGAATGTCATGTAAACTAAAGAAATAACCTCTCTGTGGAGACCAAAAAAGCTGCACAGTGCAATTTTAATAGTTGTTATAGTTTCTTAGAACTATCAAAAATCACAACGATACTAAGAAATGTGTACCTATAAAATAAGGCTGAGCAATTAATTGAAATTTGATCACGATTTCAATTTTGATTTGTGTGTCAAACGATTTCCAAACTCATATAATCAAGTTGAAACGATTAAAGCTTAACAAAGTTTATTTTTTGGGGATATTTTCTTATATAAATAAGTATATCTATTAGGGATGTAACAATAACCAAAATATCATGATATAATATCATCAACGATCTCACACTAACATCGTGGACCATCACATTATATCGAATTGCAAGTCTCTTTGCTTAAATTAAGGTTATTGTTACATCCCTAATCGTGAGCCTCCCCACCATGTGAGCTTTCATACGATATCGCAATAAATATTGTACCATGAGGTTCCTACCCTGACGATATCGTATCGACTTGGATATCGTTACACCCCTAATATCTATTTTATTTTTTAAATATAGAGATTGTAGAACAGCTGGATATATAGTTTATTTTGGATACATGCTTTATTTCATATTCAAAGTATATTTTATTCATTTTTTTGTTTTATACATTGCAAAACTGCTCTAAGGTAATATTTGGACTGTATATTTATTTTCAACTTGAAAGTTTTGCGTAAATTAACAATAACAAACTTTTTTTTTTTTTTGAGAGAGAGACAGAGAGAATTGCTGAATAAATGCATCGTTTGAATAACCGTGATTTCAGCATTGACCAAAATAAACGTGATAATTTTTTTTTTTTTTTACCATTTTTTCCATGTCCCATTGTTCATAAGAAGTTGTCAGACTAAAACTGTTTTTAAATTTGTATTTCTAGAAGAGATTACTTTCTTGTCATCCTGTCACAACCAGACAAGTGTCATATTAGAGATGTGATTGAAGTGTCTTGCTGAAGGACACAACAACAGTATGTGCTTAGAACAATTCAGGTTCAAGTTGAAAGCAACAGATTTGAGAATTCCTCTTTCAAATGTTCCATGATGTCCAACTCCATGCACAACTTACAAGGCATCTGATCCTATAAACTGCTTCTCGTTTCCTGCTTGTAGATGCAGAAATCTTATATAATCCTGCTCTCCCATTGTAGTATCATGTAGTACAGTATAGTAGTGTATAGTATAGTATAGAAGTATAGTACTGTATAGGTTTCCACATCTCTCTGCCATCTCAAACATGCACCTGCAGCTCGAGCACATTTTGTTTTACCTAAAGTCTGTGTGACAGGTTCAGTCTCTGTAACGCGATGTTCACTTTTGGAAGAACGAGAGGAATGCGGTGTGTCTTATTTGTGTAGCTACTGAAAAGGCAGTTTTGTGATTGATGGGTCATCTTTGTGTTTCATTAGCTTAATGTTGAGCTCATCACCCTTTGACCCCAGTGCTTTGGGTGTTAGCGTTACCCTTAGAATTAGCGATGTCCTTGTAGCGTGTAAAAAATTATCTGATTTAGATGGATGGGTTTGTTTAGGGAGAATGAGCCTGCAGTGGATTCCTCAACTGTGGAATGTGAACCAGGCTGGTTTCGCATGAGTTTTCTCTCTCTCTCTATTTCTCTATCTCGTTTCATCACTCTCTATCTCTTTATCTCTCTCTATCTTTTTATTTCTCTCTCTCTGAAGGTATTGTAATCAAAGTTAATCAATGAACAATAGTGAAACTTCAAAGCCTGCGTCTGTTATCTGATACTTATGCTGGTACGGGTTAATACATCCGCTGTAAACAAGGATAGATACATGACAGTGCTTTTGTCAAAATGAATTTTAATTGGAGTAGTAGTGTTGTTTATAAAATTAATTCATTCAAGTAATTACAGTCAAAATGTATTGTGTAAGTTAATATGATAAGTAGGGATGTAACAATAACCGAAATATTGTGATATTGTATCGTGAAAGCTCTCACAATAATATCGTGGACCATTACAATATATCAAATTACAAGTCTCTTTGCTTAAATGAGCTAAAAAAAAGACAGAGGGAACTACATAGACCATGATCCTTTGCTTCATTTCAGTGCAAACTACATGAAGAAATAACAGTTCTAAGCACTTTTAAGTCTTAGTTCTTTGGATTAAGTCTTGTCAAGGCATTTTAAGAGGAAAAAGTAGCATATTAACAGTTTTGTTACCCTGCATAAAATATTGCAATAAATATCGTACCAGGAGATGTATATTGTGGAAATATTGCGTAAATATCGTAAGAGATTTGGATATTGTTACATCCCTAATCATCCCTAAGCGTGAGCCTTCCCATCATATCGTGAGCTTTCCCACAATATAATAATAGTACAATAATAAATATTGTACTGTGCGGTTCATACCGTGACAATATCGTATTGTGAGACTTGGATATCGTTACCCCACTAATTATAATGTATTAAGAATTTGTTATGTAGTTAGAGCTGCACGATCTTGGACATAAGTCTAATTGTGATTTTACAGAGAAGTACAAGTTGTGATTAACATCATATTTGCAATTTATGTTTAAAAAGTATGATTTTGAGTCCATATTTAAACAACTTGATGTATGACTGGATAAATTAGTACAAGAATCCTACAGACAGATAATGCCATACTGTGGAATATTCATGGCAAAGCAATAACCTCTCCATGGAGCCCAGGAAAGCTACATAGTGCTGTATCCTCAGTTTTGGTTGTAGTTTTTGACCTTCTTACAGTTTTTACATTGTATTCTTTGGGGAAAACCTTTGTGGGTTGCAGGGGACTTGACGCATTGCAGTATTCATGCTTTGCCTGGGCTTGATTTCCGTCAAATTTAAAATATTTTTCATTGACAAAGGTTTTCGCTGGCACGGTCAAAATCAGAAGTAAACTCTTTTGTATGTTAATTATTACCAATGAATGTTTGCCACTAATTTCTACAAGCTTAATCAAAATGAACTCCTTTGAATATTTTCTTTATTCAATAACAAACCAATATATAAACGAGAACATTAGAGTTGAGTGTTTAATGTTTGATAGCAGCTGGGAGGCTTTCTTTGACTGACAGATGAATCTCAGATTAATTACACAGTGGAAGGGCATCTGACGTATAACATTCACATAAAAAAAAGGTCTAAAATTGTCAAATGACTCTAGGCTGTCAGAGTTGTATGTTGTAAAACTAGTTTGAATTCACCCATAGTTGTAGATCTCAAGAATAATTTATGTAACTGGTCATTACCCTTCCTTCATCTGTCTTCACATTAATAAACTGCAGATAGACGACTGTTTACAGACATAACAAACCCCGCGCTCGTCTCAACAGCTTTCAGCACATCGTTAAAGGTGCTTGACTCTAACTGGCCTCAGGAGATCACACAAACTGAACCTGTGAATTATTTAGCGGATAAAGAGAGGAGGGGTACAAATACAAAACACTCCAGTCACTATAGGACAGGTCGTGGTTTACTGCCTAAATACTCCCCAAATGTGGTCTACTTTTCTCTCCCAAAACATCAATCAAACTAATGCGTTTTATCTTCCCAAAGGCGATTGTATGTGTTTCCAGTGGCCTTTAGCAGCCTCAGTAAAGGTCGTGTGGATAAGCGCGCTCTGATCGTTTTAATGGCTCATGTTGTTCCCAAAAGCAGATGACGAATGAGATTAGGATTAAAAATGAATGGCGAGTTTGTAAATCTTTAATAATTTCAGCGTAATCCACAGGAGAATAAGCGCTATATTAGCTTCAGAGAGAAACTAGCCTGTCTGTCAAACGTTATTGAAATCGATGAAAGTGGGTGGTGGGTTTGCTAATGTAACTGCTGTATTGTTTCATTCGCTGCACTCACTGCCCCATTACACTTTGAATAAATTGTTATCCCACTGACTGCTGTACTGTGAGCAGCTAATAATCCTTCAGCTCATTAGGAACAGCAGTCATTCACTCAGGAAGATTTTATTAATATTAAGAGTGTATTCTTGCTTGTTTTGAATGATAAAAGTATAATAAAATGCTCCAATTTACTAATTAGCCACTACTGCTACTGCTTATTATTACTACTTCTACCTATTATCAGATTTAGTACTACTACTTTTTATTAGCATAATAATCATGTTTCTACACTTTTATTATAAACAACATCCAGTAAAATCTCTCACTAACCTTCCAATACTGCCCCTACTGCTAAGTGCTGCTACTACTACTTCTACTACCACTTAACACTACCACCTACTACTACTACTACTACTACTACTACTACTACTACTACTACCTACTACTACTACTACTACTACTACTACTACTACTACTACTACTACTACTACTACTACTACCTACTACTACTACTACTACTACTGCTACTACCACCTACTACTACTACTACTACTACTACTACTACTACTACTACTACTACTACTACTACTGCTACTACCTACTACTACCACCTACTACTACGTACTACTACTACTACTACTACTACTACTACTACTACTACTACTACTACCTACTACTACTACTACTACTACTACTACTACTACTGCTACTACCACCTACTACTACTACTACTACTACTACTACTACTACTACTACTACTACTACTACTACTACTACTACTACTACTACTACTACTACTACTACTACTACTACTACTACTACCACCTACTACTACTACTACTACTACTACTACTACTACTACTACTACTACTGACTACTACCACCTACTACTACTACTACTATGACTACCACCTACTACTACAACTTCTACTATGACTACGACTACTACTATTACTTCTACTATGACTACGACTACTACTATTACTATTGCTATTACTACTACTGCTACCATTACTACTATTACTACCACTCCTACCAACTACTACTACTACTACTACTACTACTACTACTACTACTATTACTATTGCTACTACTACAACTACTACTATTACTACTGCTACTATTATTACTACTACTACTACTACTACTACTATTACTATTACTTCTACTTCTACTACTTCTACTACTTCTACTACTTCTACTACTACTACTACTACTACTACTACTACTACTACTACTACTACTACTACTACTACTACTACTACTTCTACTACTACTACTACTACTACTACTACTTCTACTACTCTCTACTACTACTACTACTTCTACTACTACTTCTACTACTACTACTTCTACTGCTACTAGTACTACTACTACTACTACTACTACTATTACTGCTGCTACTACTACTGCTGCTACTACAGTACATAGCTTTGACTGTCCTTATTGTGGCCTCCCCTTTGAGCTCATAACCTGCTCTAAATGTGAAATGGTTTTCCTTTTGCATGAGTGAGTCTGCGCTGGACCGAGTGCAGTGTCAGCGTATGCCCACATCACCCAGGACACTGCAGACCTCCACATTTTTACACAACGCAGAAAAATGCCTGATATAACAATAATTTTGAAGAGGTAACCATGTATTGAAGCATGGACAACTTGAATAGACCTGTCACGATAACAAATTTTGAAGTATAATATATTGGAGAGGAAAATATAGACAGTAGATGATAATATAGAGTGCAATTTTGCCACTGCCACGATAAACCAAAAACAATAATTTTGCCCCCCAAAAAAACTATTCCTTATGTACAGTATTGTTAATGAACATGGGCTGCAATAAATAAATGAAACTCTTAATGAGTCGTAGAAGTTATTTATTCAATCCTCCACAGCTCATATCTTCTGAAAAGTACAAAAAAAACAACAAAAACTTCCCGCTAGTCCAAAGAAAAAGTACCCATGATAAAAACTGACCCCATCGTTCCGTGTTTCATATATTGAACGATAAGTCAGTATAGTAATTATCGTGACAGGCCTAAATATGAACCTGAAATAACTGCAATCTTTCAACCAACTGAACAGAGAAATGAACTCACAACGTTCTTGCTTTGGGTCACTATCCGCCATTAAAAGTAAATTTCTAACTTTTTTGGTAGAGGGTCCGTCAGATGCTTCTCTCCACAGAAACATAATTGCTTTGTCTGTAATGTTTCACAGTATGACAGTAAACCTTTCTGTCATCATGTAGTCCAAACCAGACCCAGTTACAGGTCAGATCTGTGGAGAGGCGACCCCGCTCACAGTCAGAATGCCTGTTTTTATAGGTATTTTTAAGCTGTAAAACCACTTGTAATTGTAAGTTAGAACTGTTTAATGTCATACTGGTAGAGCAATGACATATCCATAGAAACAAGCAGGTAACGGACACTCAACCAAAAAGTTACTTAATGCACCCTTTAAACCTTGAATCCCCTAATCAGTAAAACTAGTATCAAAATGCATAAAAAAAAATCAAAAAATTCAGAGGACATGAATGGATTTAGAATGATCTTGTTCTTTATTATTACTACACGATAACACAAGTATATAAACCTACTTTTTATATTGTGTGTTTTGTCATTGTTATTGAAATCAGTATTAAAGATGAATTGTGTAACTTCTAAGGTGGAGGGTCCACTACTTGCTCGCCTCTATGGAGATGTTATTTCTTTGCCTGGAATGTTCCACAGTAGGACATTAAACCCTTGCATTTGTTCCATTACATTTGTTTTATGGCTCAAAATTACTTTAAAAACATAAATTCTTACCATGTGCAGGCTTGCTTTTCCATAGAGCTGACCATTAAACTGTCTCCATTGTGATTTATTATTTCCAAACTGTGGAATAATCAAGGCAAAACAGTAATATCTCCATGGAGACAAGCAAGTGGTGCACCCTCCACCAGAAAAGTGCACAATACATCAAGTATCAAGCCGTTTTGAAATTTTATTCGTGCTGCTATTTCCTTCAAACTTCCCCTTTGCCAGAAAGCATTGTCAGAATTATTGCTTGCTGTTGACAAAATGAAAAGACATTGCATAAAATCTTTCTCAGACACTCTAAAACGCCTCCATCACTCGAGTGTACATGTTCTCACGCTCTCATCTGTTCCTCTCTCCCTTGTGGACACTACACTTAATTACTCTTCATCTCGTGCACAGTTCTGACGCCCGAGCTCACCTTTTATAATGAAACTCTGCTGGTGCTGCGAGGTCTATTACCGTGAAAGCAGCGTACAACATATAGTGATTTTACACTTATATGAAACAGGTCCTCAATTGAAAATCTTCATCACTTACACTGATGTGATTGCAGTCTCCATTTATTTATAGTGTGAGATTCTTTGTCTTTACTTGAAGGTAATAACGATAAAAATTGACAATTCCTATAAGGTTTACTAGGCAAGGCAAGACAAGTTTATTTGCATAGCGCAATTCATACACCAGTGCTTTACAGAATAAGAAATACATTAAAATTACAAAACAAACAAATTATAACATAAATAATCATCATAAAATTAACCTTTAAAAAGAAGAGAGAAGAGTACAGAGTAAATACTCCCTGCTTGTTTACATGGAGTTAATGCTCCATAATACAACCATAAACTTATCTATCTTACATTTGTTCTCTTACAGATCTTTGATTTTAAAAAAAACAAAACAAAAATGCATTATTACTAGAGGTGTAACGATATCCAAGTCTTACGATATGATATCATCACAGTATGAACCTCATGGTGTGATATTTATTCCGATGTCGTGGGAAAGGTCATGATATAGTGGGGAGGCTCATGATCACGATGTAACAAAATCCAAATCTCTTACGATATTTACGCTATATTTTCACGATATACATCTGACAGTTCGATATTTATTGCAATATGTTGTAGAGGGCAACAAAATTGTTAATATGCTACATTTTCATCTTAAAATGCCTTGACAAGAACTTAAAAGTGCTTAGAACTGTTATTTCTTCATGTAGTTTGCACTGAAATGGAGCAAAGGGTCATGGTCTGTGTAGTTCCCTCTGTCTTTTTTTTAGCTATTGCTGCACCATATCTCTTAATTTAAGCAAAGAGACTTGTAATTTGATATATTGTGATGGTCCACAATATTATTGTGAGAACTTTGATGATACGATATCACAATATTTTGGTTATTGTTACATCCCTAATTATTACAGTGAGTGGGGTTGCCTCTCCACAGATCTGGCTTGCAACTTGGCCTGGAGGCTTCACCATCTTGACTCCATGGAGATAGATAGGAGGAGATTAAGTTTAATGTCACAGTGTGGAACATGCATGCAAAGTAAAATTATCTAAACAGAACCTGCAAGTCAGTGCATCTTTACTACAATATTGCCTCCAGGTGACAAAAATACTTTACTGAGTTTGTGCAAATTTACAAAAATAGTATATTGTCAGAGGAATATGTGATTTTGTTAAAGATGACTTTACTATAAATATGTATGCTTCAAACTGACACTCCCCGATTGTTAATGTTACTACTGGAGAATGCAGTAGAGTCAGTGAAAAATAGTCGTCACTGTTTACGAGTGAAAAGTGAAAGTCTTTTTAAACCTATGACCACAATTGACTCTATTTAAGCTGTCACACACTGGAGCCTCAAATTACACAACATGAGGAAAAATACAGCAGATTTAAACCAAACAGTTAAGCTGAAATTTCTGCTACCTGTTTTACTGCTCGTGCTTTTGTAATGCCACTATATATAAATAAGTTATAGGTCACTCAAAGGTCTTATGTGCAAATTGATTCTTGTGAGCTTTAAGCCATGTTTGAATGCTGTTGCCTCTTCGAAAACCCAGAGTAGTGTTTTGTTTCATTCACACAGACTTGAGTAATCTTTTATTATTAGTGTGTCTGCATCTCCAAACCTCAATACCATATGCTCTGTTCCAACTTGTGATGTCATGTAGTGGTAGTTTTCAAGTTAACAGCTACCTTTTTACCTTTAATTCATTAGAGATTAGAAGCTCCAAGGCTTAAATTGTCCAAGTGATTCTAGTTAAAGTGTATGGAGCACTTCTGTATTACCACGTGGCGTCACAAGAAGGAACAGAGGATTTTGAGCTTTGAAGATGTAGACATACTAATAATAAAGGATTACTCAGACATCTGTGAATGAAACAAAACACAACTCTGGGTATGTTTTCAAAGAGGTAACAGCATTTTCCTTTTAGAGAGAAGAAGTCAGCCTAAATATTCAGGGTTTGTGTTAAACGTGTGAATGAAACAAAACACAAAGACTAAAGACTTTTTTCAAAGACAGGTGCTTCGCAAGAGATTTTTTTGGGGTCGCCTTGGCTTGTCATGATCTGCATGCAGGTTGAAGACATGTTTTTTTTAATAATTTCTAATCTTTTTGTGATTACTTTATTGACTGTTTTTGTTCCAGTATTGCTGGTTCAATTGAAAGTTGAAAAGAAAAAGAAATGGGCTAAAATTAATGTCCAAATAGGGGACTTATGTATCCTTCCATTGCTGGTTCAATTACTGTTTTTCATTGTTCAAAACTTGAGTAATACTAACTGTTCAGAGAGGCACGATCACTCAGTCATAATAAAATATCCTCATTAATGTTCAATAATGGTCAACTTTTATTTTGTGATTTACGAATATTGTCCATTGACTTGCGTCGCAAAGCTTTGTGACTTTTAAAATATGGATCCCCTGAAAAAAGTTTGGTAAACACTGAACTTTTAAACTCTTTAGTAGTTAGTCGTAGTCTTTATAAAGTGTGGCAGATGTTTATTTCACAGACTACAGCTCATATTTTATCATAGGTGTAATATTACAAAAATGAAAAAAAATCTCTGCTAGTGCAAATAAACAGTAGATGTGAATTATGACATATTATGATATTTATTTAGCCTGAAAAACTAATATTCCACCCTGTGCTTGTGTCCCCTACGGCAGAGAGGGGCTATCGCAGACGTGCTAATAACTGCAGGATGTTGTGAGGATTTGGGGTTTGTGTTACATTATCACCTGTCAGTCTGTGTCAGAGCCTCGGAGCTACCGTATGTTCAAAACTACGGGTCATAATAAGCAAAGGAGAGGGCAACGTGGATATAAATTACATTATTAGGAGACATCTGGGCAGGTTGTCAGTGTCACTAGGGTTTCTTGTCACACTTGTCCGAGTAAATCTTTGGAGTAAAAATATAGAGAGGCTGGCTGCAGGATGTTGTAAGGATTGCGTTACGTTATCACCTGTCTCTCTGTCTATCTGTGTGTGTGGGGGTCCTGGACGTCACAGAGACAGCTTCATAAACACATCAGACTCGAGGGGTTGAAAGAGGATACAAAAATGGTTTCTACATTGACTGGTTTTTAAAATTTGTCAACTAATTATTTTTGGTTATAAGGATGTGTAAGGACAACACACTTTTTCCTCATATCAGTCAAGCTCAGTATTTTGATTCGATTTATATTAGTCATATTTAACACAACTAAAATAGAGGTCAATATTTACTGAACATAAACAATACTTTCTACTTACTATAATACTTTAATAATTTAACTCAATGTCAAATTTCTCCTTACAAATAGGGGTGTGCAAAAATATTGAAATATCGTATAGTTTAATGTGATGATACAGTATCGATATCGTGAGCTGCTGTATCGATATATCAGCAAGAGTATTTTTTTATATAGTTTACTAAATTATTTTATTACAGCCCTACAGTTTTGTTGTTTGTTAGAGGAAGGAAGCTCATTTATGCGACACATTTGACATTTTGATGATTAAAATGGGTGAGTTTCATATTCACTTTGCACAAGAAGTGGTTCAACAAAGACTTTCAGTAGCACAGACATGATTTATCCTTTATTTTTATTGAATCGTATCGTATTCAATATATAATTTTGAATCTTATCGAATAGAAAGCTCACTGTATTACGATATGTGTCGTCTTGTGGCCAATGTATCGAGATATGTATTCTATCGCCAAATTCTGAATGATACCCAGCTCTACTTACAAAGCCTGTACTGTTATCCAAATGACGTTTCACTGACAGCGGATACACTGACGTTTAGAACTGACAGAATGTCAAAAATGTGATTAATTGCCTGGACGTAGTCACAAATATTGAACCTGCCCCATCTCCATTTTCAGCGGGGCTATAGGATGTCATGATATCATCTGAGACCATTTTGACACTTGAAAGATGTTCCCTGGATGTTGTCATGGTAGCAGCACGATTGTGACATCTGCTGCCGCATTTGACCGACACTGTATACATTAAATATTCATTCAGGATTATTCGAAGGTGTGGTAAAGTGCTTGGAGCTAGTTTATGTTAAAAACTATGAGTCACATAAGCAAGCCGCAGGATTTCAGTGCTGGAATTGCCAATCTCTGCTGAACTAAAGGTAAAAGGTAGCTGTTAACTGCAGACAGACTAATAATAAAATATGTAGACAGATTAATAAAAGATTACTCAAATGTGTGAATGAAATAAAACACAACTCTGGGTATATTTTTGAGGATTATAAAATGGGTTTTAATATTATAATATTGGTTAAAACTCACAAAGATCCATTCTGTGTAATATAGGACCTTTAAATGACATTATTAGGAGAGATCTGGGTAGGCACTTGGTTGTCACTGGGGGTAGTTTTCCCCCTTATCATATTTAGTGAGGGCGCATTTGAAATTTTGAGTTAAAATATTCAGTAACCGGATCTAAATTCACCTGTTCAAATTACCATAAATTTATTCAGCATTGCGGTGAGAAGACATGCCTCAAATTTCTCTCCTAACATGAGCGAAGCAGTTATTAAAATTCTTTCACAGGTTTTCCAAATGTTGGTGATAAAATAATACTACTTTTTATGAACCAGGCAACGCTTCCAAGTATTTTCATATTAAAAATGCACAACACAGCATTATTCAAGTTTGGTTCCAGTGAATTTTTGTTCATAGTTGCCGTTTTTAGCATTTTTCACCATTCAAAAGTAAAAAATATTAAGTGTAGAATAGCTAATTGCTATGGCAACAGTGATATTTTTGATAGTTGGACAAATATAATGAGCTGAGTGATACAGATCTTTATTAATAGGTTTCTACTTCCTGTTATAAGCAACAATTGGATGACTTTTTCCCCATTCAAAGGATATAATTTTAGTTTCAAATTGTTAATCAGTATAGTAACGGTCCTGTTTTCGCATAGATATGAAATCCATAGTTGAGTTGATTGAGTCGCATTTGTCACTTCTTAGATTTGTCACTTTTCTTAGATTAGCAAGCAAAAGGGGAGGATTTAATTTCCAAGCCAAATGAGCTTTAGTTACAAGACAAAGTGAGTTTCTAAAAGATTAAATAATCACGCAGTATTTAAATTTCCATTGCAGTTTGATTGATTTGACTCTGATGTCTTGTGCTCCATTTGTGTCCAGGGAGCAGCCGATCTACACGACCCGGGCCCATGTCTTCCAGATTGACCCCACCACCAAAAAGAACTGGGTCCCTGCGAGCAAACAGGCGGTGACCGTCTCCTACTTCTACGACAGCACCAGGAACAGCTACCGCATCATCAGCGTCGACGGGTCCAAGGTACGAAATGTTTAAAATGTAAATATATCACACATTATGGTCTTTATTACAAATTTAAAACAGAATCTGAATTAATTTGTCATTTCTGTCTAAAAAATACATAGCAACAAAACACTGTACCGTTTTACATCAAGGTCAAGGTTATCAGCAGCAGAAGTCTTTAAGAACTACCTCCACCTTCCCCATTTTCTTAAGAGCTTTCCAAGTCAGAGCTATTTTGTAAGGTGCATTAGTGACTCAAATATGTCACACGCTATGATATTTATTACATGTTAGTGGAGAGGTTCACAGTTCCTTCGGTCTTCTATGCATTCATTAATATTATCATACTTGAAAATAAACTGTTCTTGACTGCACTCACATGATGTCGCAAAGGATCATCGTCTAAGTGGTCTGTGTATAATATTGTGGGCCTTTTTAATACTCTAAGTAATTTTCCTTGTAATTTGTCAGTATGAGTGTCTTATGGCGAAAGGAGAAATTCAATTTGTCAACTGGGCAAAACGTTTCGCAACTCATCCAAGCCTGCTTCTTTAGTTCTGGTCAGACGCTGGTGGACTCTGCCTCATATCTGCCTGAAGGGAGGAGCTAACTACATTGAAATTATTCTGAAACTAACACAGCTATTCAGAGTAATTTCATTGTAGTTAGCTCCTCCCTTCAGGCAGATAAAAAGCAGTGTCCACCAACATTCTGACCAGAACTGAAGAAGGGAAATGTATTCGACATAAATAAACTTTTGTCCAGCTGTAATTGATAAATCTCCTTTTGCCATGGATTCTACCTGGACGACTGAGGGATTTTACACACATCTATGAGTGTCTTACAGAATTGCATCCCATTATAACTTGTTATAATTATGTAAAACATATTGATGCTTGATGTATTTATTGTAAATTCAGTACTTTAATGATTTTAACAGGCCTGTATGAAAAGATTTGGTCAACATGTTTAAATTACTTATTTCGCTTTTCACTTTTATAAAACAGGAGACGTTCATTTACTCAGTCTAACTTGAAGTATCTAAAGAAATAGTTCTGATGTAAATAAGGCTGTTAATAGGTTTAAGGTGGGTTGTATGTATTGTAGAGAGAAATTCAAGTTAATTTACTCTCCTTTGTGTCTCAGTCAAAGGTCTCCGTGAAGTTTAACAGGAGGACTGGTCAGATAGGGTCAGGAGATCTGTGTCAGGGCACTTCGAGGAGAGAGTATAATTTTTAAAACCACTTGAAATTAGTTTAAACGCACTGATGCTAATTTATTCTCAAATATTTGTATACTAAAAATGAGCATAACACTAGACTAGACTCGAGTGACATAAACCTGAATATTGGCAATGATTTCTGACTTGATTTCTGTTTACCCACTCTTTTTATGCCTCTAATACTGAGGGGATATTTGGGTAAACAGTTCTTGAAGTGTGTAATGTCTGATTACTGTGGATTTGTGATGGATTTGTCAGAACAAGTGCAGTTAATCACGTGTGAATGAACCAGCAGCTCAGTGGAGTCAGTGTTTCCATGGAGATGTGTAGAGTTTTACAGCAGGTCCGTCTGACTGGCTCATGGTTGAGAAAGAAAAACACAAACTACTGTGCAACTGGTACCAGGTTTAGAGGTGTTTTCTTAATGAGTCAGATCTGTTTGAAATATGAGCACAAAATGAAGTGAGACTTGTTCTTGTCTCTTATGAATTTTAGTTTGCTGAGCTCAATCCTGTGTCTAGAAATTCTGGTTCTGAAGTAAAACTCACATTCATTTTTTCCTGTAGACTTGACATGAAGATAATGAGAAATAAAATAAAAATAAAAATTACTAGGGGTGTAACGATATCCAAATCTCACAATACAATATCGTCACGGTATGAATCTCACGGTATAATATTTCTTGCGATATTTTGTGGAGGCTAACAAAACTGTGAAAAAAACACTTTTTCCTCTTAAAATGCCTTAACAAGACAAAGAGCTGAGACTTATAAGTGCTTTGAACTGTTATTTCTTCATGTAGTCTGCATTGATATGGACCAAAGGATCATGGTCTATGTAGTTCCCTCTCTCATTTTTTAGCTATTAATGTACCAGAACTCTTAATTTAAGCAAATAGACTTGTAATTCGATATACTGTGATGGTCCACGGTATTATTGTGAGAACTTTGACGATACGATATCATGATATTTCGATTATTGTTACATCCCTAGTGATTACATTTATTGACTTCTTATGGCTTAACTTTTATTTTATTGTAAGTTATTTGGACTGTTTTTTTTGTATCTTGTGGTCAGTGTTTCCCATTAATACGGGATACTATGGCATATATCAGCATAACAAAATTATACTTTGTTATAAACTTATAAAAGAGACTACAGTGATCAAAAAAATCAACAACACTGGTTAAAATGTAAATATAGGCAGAAATGATTTAGATGAAATTGTTTTAAAAAGTGTGCCACCAAAATCTTTGGGAAACACTGGAGATATCCGTTAGATCAACACGACAACTAATGATGACGTTAAATTGGTCAACTTGTACTTGTTTAGAAAAAGACTGAGCTGCACTGCCACAAAAAATGGTTTCTATCACAAAAGCGAGTAGCATACAAATCCTACATCCACTTGATTTGGCTGCAGTGCAATAAAGAACCATATGCCCAAAAATCCGATCAAACAGTAGCAGAATCTGGCCTCTCCTCAGTCTGTGTTTTTCCGGTGGCAGTTGTAGGCGTAAAGTGCTGAACATCATAAAACTCTGAGTCACATGAAATAGATGTTAATATAATCCTGTACATGTGTGTGGAGTCTCCAAGAACAGAGCGCTCTGCTGTGCCCAGTGTGTGACAGACCGCCAACTCAGACCGCCAACTCACATCGCCACGATTCTGAAGTCATGATGAAGGCATGGACAGATGATTCAGCACTTTTAGATGCCACCAATGCTCATGTGCACAGACAAGAACAGGGATGTAATATAATGTGATGAGACATTTGGTTTTTTTAAGAGAACTACTGTGCAGGGGGGAGTAATATGCCAAAAAATAAAAATAATAATGACTAATAGGAGATACGGGTGGGGAAATCCTGTTAATGCACCAGTGTATTTGTGATTTTTATCACCATATCAACTTTTTAGAGCTTTCGACCCTGGTATAACATTGTTCCCTTGTCAAAAACATCCCTGATTTTAGATGTCATCCACACATATTTAATTCATTTAGTGAGCTGTCCCTGTTCACGTGTAGCAGAGTTGAACTGAAGTCAACTTTATGCAAATGCGAAGCAGCGACAGTCGCTCAGTGCACACCTTTTGACAGGCACATGCGGGGCTTTGGTTGAGGCACTTAACGCACTCCTAATTTCCCACCTGTGGTTAACTTCCTGTTGAGGGCCAAACTTAGTGCAGGAAATAGTTTTTGTCATTCTTGGTGTGAGTGCGGTGACATGCTTAGATGTCAAATTCTTTCCAACGCTCACCCCACAGGCCTACGTCATCCACACACGTCAATTCCCCATAAATATACAACAAAAAACAAACGTGATACAAAACTCTGTGCTACAAGTCCATAAACCTGATGTGATGTGCAGTACTGATATGCTTTAGCAGGATGGATGTCAGTTGTGTTGTGATACTGCTCTGAAGGGGGGGAAACTTAGCGCAGAGAGCAAAAGGAGGTGGAACTCAGAGCATCAGAAACCAAGGATTAAACTTATAAAACATCTAAATCTAAAATCTAAAACAATAAAAGGTAACATAGTGATCTAAACATGTTTTGTGTTAGCAGTTAATAACCCATAGAAGTAAAATAAGCCCCTCGTTAAAAGGCTCTGGATTAATCCCAGAAAGTAAAAATGTTAAATAATCAACTGAAGATTAAGTGGGTAATTGGTGAGGATAGCAGTCGTATCCCCTGTGGAGACAAACCTGCGTCACTAAACATAAAACAGTTTGTCCTTGTGGAGTTGGCAGTGTCACACGGGACACACATTTCTCTGTGTATCACACCTCAGTCTGATCAGCAAACACATTACTTTACATTGCTATTCAACATAAAGTGACTCAGTGGTGATAATGGCCTTCCATGCGCAATATATGAGATCTTTGTAAAGGTGCACTGTGTTACTTCTGGTGAGAGGTCTGCTAACTGCTTGTCCCTATGGAGATATTATTTCTTTTTTTGGGATGTTTTACAGCAGGATGTCCTACCAGTTTCCATGTAGCCCATCAAGGGATTTCTAAATTATCCGTATTGAGCTGAATAACTAAAATGTTGATGCCTGGCTTTGTGCACTAAGAAATGTATAATGGTTTATGTTTTATCTATGTCATCTAACTGTACTGCACCTCATCTCAATCTCAGTCAGTTCTTGACACCTCTAAAATGAGTAGCTCTGGCATTTTGGTTTCGTACAGGAGCTCACTGGAGGAAAAAGGTTTGAGACCTCTGTTCTAGAGCATGGCATTACACATATCTATCTAGCATTTATTCAATTAGATGAAAAACATGTATTCTTGCTGTGAGTGGCTTCACCTTTGCACACCTGACTTGTAATTTGGCCTATTGGCATCATCTACATGTCTCATTGTAAAATTAAAGTTGAATGCAATAACAACTCCATGGAGACAAGCAGGTGACAGATCCTCCACCAGAAAAGTGCGCCTTTAAGAAAATAAAGTGTAAAGCTTGAATTTTCTCAGCTTCTGGTTGTTTTCTTTGAGCTTTTGTCATGTGACTCTTGTTTCGTGACAACCAGTTATTCAGCTGTCAGAGAGAAGTGCTCAGGAGGCAGTGGTTCACAGTAGCTGAGTGGTTCTGGTTAGCATCCTGCTTTTTAAAGAGCCTGTAGAAGGTTCACTATTTGAGTTATCTGACCATCAGTTATGGAGTGTTGTGTTTACACCTGCATACATGCTTCTTGGAAACATTACGTTGACTTAATTCATTTTCTGGAGACTGATCCTAACCTTAACCTTAATAGTCACTACTTGCCATAAGCTTAACCTGAACCATATCCTTAACATGTTTCAAACAAATTTTAAAACTGGCCTCTTTATCCTTCACCTTCTCCCTCTTTTTTTCCCTCTATGTTGTGTCTCTCCTCTCTCCTCTGTCACCCTGACTGTGCAGATTCCTCAACCCTCTTTTTTGCTCTTGCTCCTTCTCTCAGTCCTCTCTACGTCTCTCCTCCTCTTCCCTCTTTCATCTTTCTCTCCCGCTCCGTTGTATCGCCCTCTCTGTTTCTCCCGCTCTCCTTTCTCACCCTCTCTCCTCTCTGACCCTGACTGTGCAGATTCCTCAGACTCATAACAGATCCTTATTTCCCACAGAGGCTTTACAGTTTGTTCTGGGCCTTAAACTGTCCACACGAGTCCTGACTGACCACACAGCTGCTCCTGTCACTCCTCTTCCCGTAGCGTCTCTCACTCTTACCCTCCTTCTCTCACTCCCATCTCTGTTTCTCCTCTGCCTCTTGTCTCGCTCTTTCTGCCTTTCTGTCCTTCTCTTTCTTGTCATCCAGTCACTCCCCCTCTGCACTTTTTCATTCTGTTCGGCCCATAGACCTAAAGAAGTGGACTTAATAGCAAAATAAAAACACCAGAATCATGTAGAGATAACATTTTAAAACCAAAATGACATGTCTGACAGCAGCAGTTTCGGAGAGGGGCAACATTTTTTCAATAAAAAGTGAATTGAAACCAGAGTTGATGGACCCAGAAGCATGCCCATGCTTACTCTATTTCTCCCTCTCACCTCTCTCAGTCCTTTTCTCTCTCCTCCATCCTGTCACTTAGTCATGCTGTAGTGGGGGCGTTCACTCATCCCACTCTCTCACCAGGCCTCAGAGCAGCTCCCGTCGCTGCCCACGTCACCTCTGTGTCCGCACTGATCAGACAAAGGAACGCACCCATTTATCTGACTCCGGGTTTCATAAAAGACCCTTAATCATCTCTAACTACACAAGTACTTGTTTCATAATGACATATTTACATTGCAATTTGTCATAACAATTCAGTAGTGGGCAAAAGCAACGTATGCAATAGTATATGATGTAGTGTTTGCAATTTATTTTTTAAACACTGAACATGATATAACAGCTACTTAATAATACTTTTCCTTATAGTGCACATTTGCGTTTCACTTTTGTAACTATGATTTTATGTTATGATGCCAAATTAATATAGCAAAGGCCTTAAAAAGTTATTTATATAAGTGTGGCACTTGCCTCTCAACTCTAAAATGAAATAAAGTATATAGTCAGGTTTTGTAAAACTCAATATTCTCCAGCTAAAGTAGTCCTGACCTGATCTGGAAACGGATCCCAGTATTACGTTTGACTATGTAAGAAGTATTGGAGAGAACCATCATATAAGAGCTGTTTTTGAGATGTTTTGACAAAGTTGTTCGCAGTCACAGTGTAGTTTTCAATATAGTTGTTTGTGTTTACTTGCTTTACCTCTTAGTGTTCATAATGTGTCAGTAGCAGATTATGAATAAAAATAAAAAGTGATGCTTTGGTGCTTTCAGAGTAAAAATTTACCATAAGTTGAACATGTACTAAATCAGTGTTTCTCAAACTGTGGGACTGCATCTGGTGGTACACAAGAACCCGCCATGGTTTGACTATTTGTTTTGCATAAAGAGAAATTTATTTTTAACTTATCCATTTTATCCTTTGTCCCATTTTAGACCTGTTTACTCTCATTGTAGACCTTGATTGTTTGTGAACCACTGCACTGAATAATCACACCAATAAGCTCTTTGCTATAGCTAAAGCTCTGTTAGATACAGTATCTACATTCTTTTATAAGTTTTCATAGCTTTTTGCTATTTTGTTGTTGACTGGATTTTCACCTCGCTCCTCTGCTGTCCTCACTGTGCAGCTATAACCCAGATTCACTACAACAACTCTCATTAAAGTTGCATGTTATTGTAACACTTTGTTTGTGAGAAGCAGTGAGTGCTGCTTAATATTTAACCAAAAAGATAAAGGCATTTGCCCAGACTGCCCTTTTAGACGATCTGGTCAGCTTTGTTTTGATGACGAAGTGGAACATAACAACAGAGGCTGGTGCATTGTCAGACTTCAAGGTTTGGTTTCAATAAACTATAAACAAAAGGTTGTAGGTGAATCAGTTCAATTCAGAACTGAACCACTTATTTAACATTATGTCATGTAATAATAATAATGCCTTAATTTACAGGCTTGTTGAAGTCTTTCAAAAGCTTGTCATCATTATTCATTCACTCCTCACTTCATGGTCGTAAGATACTATTGTAGTCACAGCTTCCTTGGGGCAGACTGACAGAAATGAGGCAGCCAATCTGTGCCATCGGCCCCTCCGACCACCACCAACACGCACACATACACCACATTCACACAAGGCAAGGTGGGTGAAGTGTCTTGCCTAAGGACACAACAATGTTATTGCATTGCCTGGAATGTTACAGAATATGGCATTAAACTTACCTACCTTGCATTTATTCAATTTCAGGTGTTTTTATTGCTCAAAAACACAAAATTCTAACTGTGAGCCTTTCCTCAACTCTGACCTTTTACTAACACCATTTACTTGTCTCCATGGAGATAAAATTCCATACCACGGAGCATTTGAGGCAAATCAATAGCCTCTTTATAGAGGTAAGCTGTTGAAAAGATAGACAGTGCACGTCTACACCATAATTAATTCCTGACTTCTTCGTTGACAGATGTCGTTGAGTGGAAGGACATGAGTCTGTCAGATCCTGAGATCTCTAAATGCAGACCCGTGTTACTTCAGCTCGCTCTATAATTACCCTGTGCGAATTGTTCGTAATTGTCTGTAATCTATGTTCGCACTTGCCCTGTGTTTTTGTGAGTTGTGCTCTTATGTGCCTTTGTGAGTTTTAAGAGCTGTACACACATGTTTAACACACAAACCCTGCATAGTTAGGTTGAGAAAACACTCTTTCCACCTTTTGATGTCATGTGGTAATACAGCAAGTGCTCTACTGTGTTTTTAAAGTCCATAAACTTTGACTAGAATCATTTGGATAAGTTTAGCACTGGAATTCCCAATCTCTAGAAGTCAGCAAGTCACAATAGTTTTGATAAATCTTTGCAGCCCTGAAGTTCTACCGTACAACCTGTCTAAATTTACTGTAGACGTTTCTATTGGCCAACGCTGAAGCTACACATTTAGACTGTAGCACATGTCACTGGCAGCACATGCTCTGAATAGTTACAACAGGTGAGCGTCCTGCTGTAGAGATGTGGCATTTCAGAGCTTTGGGTCAGTGGGTCATGCAGCACTGGAGACGAAACATTAAACAGTGTGTTTGTTGCATTTCTCTGGATATGTCATTGCTCTGCCTGGAATTTTCCACAGTATGAAAGGAAACAGCTCTACCTTACATTTATTGAATTACAGGTGCTTTTTTTTTTTTTTTTAGTTCAGAAATATATAGAAAAATGGGCATTCTGACTGTGAGTGGGGTTGCCTCTCCACAGATCTGACCTGTAACTTGGTCTGGTATCCATGAAGGTAGAAAGGGTTAATACCATACTATGAAACATTCCAGACAAAGCAATAACAACTTCACTGACGAACCCTCCACCTGAAAAATTACACAATGCACCGTTTAAGCATTGACATTGTACCGGGGTTGTAAGATTGATCAAAATAAAGATCATAAAATCACATGGCCACCATTAAGATGACAATAGTAGTTACATAATTTCCTCTGAAAATAAGAAAATATCCAGTCGTCTAATTATAAAAATGGAAAAATACAAAAATGTAGACCTCTACAAATATGTTCTGTAGGGTCAAACACCTGGACATGTTAAAAATGTCCCCTTTGTGACCAGATTCTGACCAGTAAAACATAAATCTAATCACAATTGCAATGCTTGTCCGATTGAATGCTGTTAGATACTTTATCCAAAATTCGACCCAGTCCAAACTATCAAACATGTTTCTTTTTTTCTTACTTGTAACAAATTAAAACTAAACTGACTCTGTGGCACTAAAGATCCCCTTTTTAGTCTTCATTAATCTTTGACTTTTATTTCAGAGATCTCTGTACATTTCTACCTGGGATAGAATAAGATCTTGTGCCATAAGTTTTGTAAGATCAAATTAACACCAATCATTAACCAATACAGTTACAAGTTACATTGTAGAAGAGACCAAGAGAATAGAAAGCTATGTTTTATGTTTAGATTTTATTTATTTTTTGTCATGATGATTATGCTTGGGCATGGAAAGCCTTTCCACACAGAAGGACTGCAGGACGACTGTGTTTTTGAATCATCACCCAGATTATTCATCAGTATTCTTTTAACAAACGTATTTGTCTCCTTTTTATTACCATGTCCAGGTGATCATCAACAGCACCATCACTCCAAACATGACGTTCACAAAGACCTCACAGAAGTTCGGGCAGTGGGCGGACAGTCGAGCCAACACAGTGTTTGGACTGGGCTTCTCCTCAGAGCAGCAGCTGTCCAAGGTCAGACCAGAGCACAACATCACTAATCCACTTTCAAACATCAGGTTTTACTGTCAAAATATACAGTTTTTATTGGTTTCTGCTTACTATCAACTGCGACATTTTGACATTTTCCCCATTCAAAGGATATATTATTTTGTTTTAAATTGTTGGCAATGGACCTAATTTTTTCAGATGAATGAATCAGAATCTTTTCAACATATTGATTAATCACAATGTTTAATACAATTTCAATGTTTTCTTCTTAAAAACAATTTTATATGCCCTTGAATTATAATTTCGCAAACATAAACAAAACAGACTGAATTAATTGCATGTCACCTGCAGGATTCATATTCCACGTATAAAGTTAAAACCATGCTTGTATTGGCTGTTTATCATTAAGAAGTTTCCGATACGATACATACCTCAATACACAGGCCACCATATGATACATATCTCAATACAGTGTACTTTCAATTAGATACGATATATTTCGAATCGATTCCATACAGTTCAATAAAAAAATAATGGCTAAATGATGGCTGTGATACTAAAATTCTTTGTTTAAACCACTTCTTGAGCAAAGTTCATATGAAACACATACATTTTATTAATCAAAACAGTGAAAATGTCAAATGTGTCACATAAACAAGTTTCCTTCCACTAAACAAGCAACAAAACTGTAGCTCTGTATCAAAAATAATTTAGTAAAATGTACAAAAAAATCCTCTTGGCGATATATCAATACAGCAGTTCCCCATATTGATACTGTATCATCAGCTTAAATGATACAATATACTGATAGTTCAATATTTTTGGACACCTCTAATAGCACAAAAAAGGAACAACATTTACATGGAGTCAGGTCTTTTATTTTTCATCTAAAAAGTTATGTGGTAGAGCTTTCATCACTTTTAATCATAATTTCACAAACATACCGTAAGCAAAACAAACTTAAAAGTTTTATTTATTTCATTTATTAATATTTTACTAGGTAAGTCAGTTGAGAACACCTTCTCATTTGCAATGACGACCTGGCCAAGAGGCAGGATAAAACTGCACAAGCAGAATACACTCACACATCAATCATAACATTTGAAATGGTGGATAGAAACATGAGACCGTGAAACATTTTCAGATTAAAGATATGAAAGTGTTAAAAGGCAGTGATCCTGTAAAATACTCTGGTTTGAGTTTCTAAAAGTGCCACTTAACAAAAAAGTCAAATTTCTTCCTCTAAACTCTTCTTCAAAGATGCTGTTCCCTGTAGACCGGTTTAAAGGACTTATTAATGACTATTTGAAGCGATTGGATCTGGAATTTAATAGAGTTGAAATTGAAAATGTAGTGATCTGTTTTGACCATGGTTGAGTAGTTTTATACTATTATGCTATGTATCTACTGAGGTAACAAAGTACTTATCTTTTCTATCTTACTTTTATCTCCTAATACTATCTGTGTCCAACTGTATTGGGGCCAAATGAAGCAATCAGACTAGGATTTCATGCAAACACCAAAATTAAAACTCTCAGTCCTGTTCGTTTCTTATCAGATAATTACATTCACAAACCCAGGCAATTTTATCTTGCATACTAATCCCTGTATTTTTGTTTCTTTTTTGTACTTTTTTAGTTTGCAGAGAAATTTCAAGAGGTAAAAGAAGCTGCCAAACTTGCCAGGGACAAATCTCAAGAGAAAGGGGAGACGATGAGCAATCACTCTCAGGCAAGTCTGTATTGTATGTGATTGAACGGCCGTCTAGCAGTCTATTGTCTGCAATGTTAAAATGATACAGGTACAATCAAATTATTATTGTTAATATGTAAATTGTGTTTCTGTGGTTGGATAAATATAGCAGAAAGAATAGATTTAGTCATGAATATGGCAGAATAAAGGCAACTGGAGAGACATCGACTGTAAGTGCAGCAGTTTTACTCCTGCACGTCTCAAAATAAATTAAGTAAATTTAATAGAAGTAGCACTCATTTTATAGCCCCAAAATGTATTTGAATTTCTCTAAAACATATATAGCATGTTAATACAGTTGTAGATTAAATGAAGGTTTTACTATGTTGATCCCTATAGTGAGCGTTTTCTGTTCCCCTCTTTTTCATATTCTTTGGACAATGTAGAACAGGGGTAGGCAATTATATTATTCATGGGGCCACATGAGAAACAGAAAATATTGTGGCTGGCCAGGCCAAAATGCGTAACGCATTTCTGCATAATGTTAATTGTACACACACATATCTTGATTTATGTATGTCATTTTGTACATTAATAAAAAAAAACACCATGCAGCTTTAGTCCATGCATGAAGTAAAATGATAAAATATGTTTATTTCAAATTATCTTAAACAGGCTGGTCAGAGTCAACCAAAGGGCTGTATGTGGCCTGGGAGCTGTGCAATGCTCTGGTCTGATGTAGACTGTCTTGATACTTTGCAGCTCATGTCATCAACGTTCCCCAGGGGGGCGTGGCCAACTGTAGGCACTGCTCTGTCTGAAGTTCTGTAACTCAAATTAGACGAAAATCTCAGTTTTATTTTAACACATTCTGACCAGAAAGTGTGGACTGAGATGGAACTACAGCAGATGAGATGATGTGTGCTGTTAAACAAGTCTCTTTCAAATCGTGCTCACCTGTTTTGTTAAAAATCAAACACCTTAACAGAACCATAAACCACTTGATGATCCTGAAAAGTATTGTTTAAATCCATTTTGTATTTTTTCTTGCGTTTTCAGACAATTTAAAACAGTTTAGGTGCTCAGTTGTGCATTGTGTGTACATCTCGTGAAAATGGTAAAGTTATTGTTGTTAATGTGTAGAGCAAGTTCAAGGGTCTATAGTCACAACATAAATGTTTTGGTGTAACATTGTTGAAAGTACTGTACACCCTGAAACAAGCTCATGCCCCCAGTGGAGAGTATTACATCATCAGATTCAGGGTCTGAAATATTCACAGTTTATAGCTTCTGTTGCAGTTTTCACAACATTAGCGACGCAGTGGGGAAGGTGAAGATTAAAATATTTTGTGTTGCTCTGTTTCTCATGCAAATGCGAAGAGACTGATTCAGTGCATTTTAAGAGTCTTAATTACAATATGCCATTTGTACAGAACAGAAGTTGCTACTGGGGCGATCAATGCTGAGGGCTTGGACTCAGTCAGGAACGTGCATTGACTGTAACTGGGCGAATTTAATGCTATATTGTGGAAAATTCCGGGCAAAGCAATATAGTCTTCACTGAATCAAGCAAATGGCAGATCCTCCACTAGAAAATTTACATAATGCAACTTTAAGACATGTATTTATTGTTATGGGCATTATTTGGCACCATCTTTAACTTATGACAAAAATACTTGCTTCTTGCATTTTCATAATATAGAAATGTATTGGCTCTCAAACTTTTCCTCCCTTTGAGACTTGGGGAAGCTTCTGTGGACACTTATGTTGTCACGATACTAAAATTTCAAACTTTGATACCAATACTCATTCTGATACAACGTTGATAATTATTAACACTTTATTTAGCCAATAGAATGTCATCTTCAGCATTAAATAATTGTACTTTCTTTTACCATGAGGTGTTATATCTGTGCAAACCCTCAGTTGTCCAAGTATAAATAATTCTTCAGTTTGTGGTCTTTGCTCAAAATCATTCTAAAGCAATTCAGAAAATTGATTGATTTTTGCCCTGTGAATGTGACTTTGTTAGTATTGATACCTGCACAAATGAGTATCTAGTTTTGATACTAGTTGTAGTATCCATTAGTATCTGATTTTCTGTAACTGAAGTTGGGTACTTTTATTAAATTTAAGCTTACGCTTACATTTAAAAACACTTAGACTGGTCAAAAATGAAGACAATATTGGTATTTTCTTATTTTTCAGAACTATTTGCGTGTCCCCCTGCATACCCTGTGTGTATCTATACTTTAATATAAATACAGGCACTAAGTGAAACCTTAACTACAAAAAATGTATTTGATTATTTGTCTCAGTTGATAATTTCATGAGTAGCACAGCATTTCATCATTATAACTACAGTAGTCATTTAAAACCACCTCACTGAGCACTGTAGTTATATGAGAGTCGCAGTCCTTCTAAAGCTCTAACCTAAAGTGAGTGAGACGTTTTTAGCTTGGTGACAATGCAGACTAATGGAGTGAATGCTGCCTCTGCTCAGTGGGAGTCTGGTGACTGCTGTTGGCACAGCTTGAATTTATGTGTCAAGTGCAGGCTTTTGAGATAAACGCTACAAAATGTTGTATTTTTAAATGTGAAATATATCCAATTCATTAGCCAGGTTACAATATTATCAAGTAGGATTTAAGAGCTCGCTACTTGCCACTATTTAAAGTGCATGTAGTTATGTTTTTGTATTTAGGTTTGGTGGGTAATATTTATTTAGTTTTACATCAATTAAGTGGCAGTTTGTGTGGAAAAAGTTGAGATGAAAAGTACAGAAATACAGCAATTAACGCTGATAATTCTTCTAATAATGTTTGCCTCTACATATTTCATAAAACCCCATCCAAAAACGCAGGAACAATTTACATGCAAGGATTTTTTTCCTGGCATTTTGAACCTTTAATTAACAAAAAAGGTGTAATCATACCGTTTCATTTGTCAAATAATAACTACTGTGTAAATTAGACAAGGTTTAGCCCATGTTAACATTTCGGTTGCTAGGTAACAGCTATGGATTTACATCTGCTGACATCTGTCCAACTCATAGACTGTATAAATGACACGCTCCAATTAGGAACTGACAGCTTCGATGAGCTTCATTTGGCTGTGGCTAAACGCTATGGCCGACATCACACTCACTTAGTCCACTTCTTTATACAGTCTATGGTTAGAGTTAGGGATGTCACAATAACCGAAATATCGTGATATCGTATCGTCAAAGTTCTCACAATAATATCGTGGACCATCACAATATATCAAATTACAAGTCTCTTTGTTTTAATTAAGAGTTATGGTGCAACAATAGCTAAAAAAAGACAGAGGGAACTACATAGACCATGATCCTTTGCTCCATTTCAGTGTAGACTACAAGAACAAATAACAATTCTAAGCATTTTAAGTCTTAGTTTTTTGGATTCAGTCTTTTCAAGGCATTTTAAGAGGAAAATATCACCATGAGGTTCATACCGTGACAATATCGTATCGTGAGACTTACTATATTATATATTGTTACACCCCTAGTCCGAGTACTAGTAAAAAAAATTATGAACTTCACCAAAATTAAAGATATGAGAAAGAAACAAGGCAAGATTGATTTGTAAAACCTTAAATATAATCAGGTTAGCTATGTTTTAGTGAAAAGTTACATGAGTACCAGTCTAACCTGCCCTATGTACTTGAAGAGTATTCAGGAGCTCGCTTCTTCACAATTTAAATGCAGGTTTTGATATGTAATTTTCAACTTCAAATTCAGCCTTTCCAGAATTTCAATTTCAGAAAGTGAACATGCCCAGAGGCTGCACCCCTGATAGCCCCTCACACCTCTGTCTCAAAGGGTCCAGATTCAGCTGTGGGTGGATTACACAGTAGGAGTTTTCAAAGTGAGCTCTGATGGCACCACGGCACAGAAAAGAGACAGGCAAAATACAGGCTCCACTGCTCCAGTGTCAGAGATGGCATCTTAAAGAGAGCCACTGCAGTGTCAGTGTCAAAGAGAAGCGACAGGGCCATTTTAAAACTCACCTTTTCATATCCACTGTAAAATGTTAAAATTGGATACATCAAAAATGCATTATGAAACTTTTCAGGTCTTATCTATCTCACATTTATTATTTGTATGTATTATTCCATTACCTTGTGTTTGTTTTGCTCATAAATGCTTTGAAAAATGAGCATTCTTACTATGAGTAGACTTGACCAGATGGTGTTACCTGCTTGTCCCCATGAAGATAGAAGTTTAAGGCGTACAAAGGAACATTCCAGACAATGTATTAATGTCTCTATGGAGACATGGTGGTGGAGGTTCTTTATTTTACTGTCAAGTAATCCAGCTGCAGTGTCTATATACTCTTTGGACTCTATTTTGCCACCGGTCTTTTCGCGAGCATAAGTGCTAACGAGGAGGCGTGTTCAGGTCAGACTGTACTCGTGGCCGCTGTGGGCTGGAGTGGGACTGTACAAGTACATGGTGATGGCATCTGAACCAAACTGTGACCGCTGTGGCATTTAAAATCACTGCCAGAGTGGGTAATGCTTGCAATCTTTGCCTCATTACCAGGCAGCAAAGAGGGCTGTGGGGAAAAGGGGAAAAAAAAAAAATATATATATATATATACGGGTACAAAAAACAGCTCAGGAGCCCCACGATGTAAGTACGCACCAGTAGAGGCACCAGGATTATAGAATTTTGGATGGACGTACGGCATCTGGACGGCGCACAAATATGTGAATGTTATGCGATTTATCATGTATTTAAAAATAAAAGAAGGGTTTTTATGCCTTGAATATGTTACACATAATGTTTTTCACTGAACTAGTTTGATATTTATTTTTACGGCTCTGGCAATGCGCTGAACGTACCACACCACGCCCTCAGTCTGTTCCACTCGATATTCAGGCACAGCACACCTCTTTTTTAGAGTTCCACGCCCCACACTTGCGCTCATGCAAAAACCAAAGGCAAGATACGACCATACATGTTAATACAATGTTATATTGTAATCACAGCAGACCTGACAATGAGATGAATCACTATACTCCGGAGCATTACAAACTAAGCTATACAATTTCCAGAGACAGACAACCTTAAAGGTGCATTGTGTAACATTTGTGGTGGAGGGCCGTCAAATGCTTTTCTCCGTAGAGATGTTATTGCTTTGTCTTGAATGTTTCACAGTGTAGCATTAAACCTTTCTATCTTCATGGAGCCCTACACCAGACCAAGTTACAGGTTAGATCTGTGGAGAGGCAACAGTCAGCATGCCTGTTTTTCTAGGTATTTTTGAGTTATAAAACCACCTGTAATTTAATAAATGTAAGGTATAAGCTGTTTAATGTTATGCTGTGGAACATTCCAGGCAGAGCAATGCCATATCCATAGAAACAAGCAGATTACAGACCCCCAACCAAAAAGTTACATAATGCACCTTTAACTCTAGCCAGAAAAGTTCCACATTACACCTTTAACCCTGGTCTTCTGTTGTGTGCAGGAGTCGGGCCGGGAGACACCTCTGAACACACAGCCGTCCAGCATCAACGGCACAGACGATGAAAAGATCTCCCACGTGGGACCAGAGGCCGCAGTGCTCAAGACCGAAAACGAACGTCTCAAGAGTGCCGTGGAGCAGAGGTACCACGCTCCTGTCTGACATTTATGTGGAGACAAAATTGAGTGTATTTATACTACGTGTTTGTTTATTGAAGTGCTTAAATATGCTGTGTACACTGCATCAAACCTTTGGTGCATTTTCTCTGTTTTTCATTTATTTTTGTCTTAGTTTCAGCTCAATATATTATTCTAATTGCCAAAAAGGGACAGTCTGCTTCTAAGCTTCAAAAGGTTAACTCATCAAATTATAATCATGATAATAGCAGGGTTCATTTCTCAATTATTAACAGAATTTTGTCCACTGTGGTTTTATGAGCAAAGTTTGACTTTTTCTTTTTAATGGCAATCTTAAAACTCTGTCTTGTTTATGTTCAGAATTTAATATTGGCAGCTTAAATACCTATGACAGGAAGGACTACTCATTTCACTAAAGCACAGATAAGATCATTACCTGTATATTTTTTCTCCCAGTTTAGCAATTCTTCAGGTTTCAAATTTTATTTCCTCCTGATATCACACCAGGGACTAGCAACAATAATGAACACTGGTCCAAAATCCTCTAATGTACACAGAAATAAGAGACACATAATAATAAAAACACAAAAAAAAAAAAAAAAAAAAAAAAAAATATATATATATATATATATATATATATATATATATATAAAAACACCTTTATTTTGTTGAAATCATGTTTAAAGCATCAGAAAAATTTGTTTTGTAAGTATAAATTGTGCTGAACTCTAAAACAGAACACTCTGTAATTTTCAACATATTTTTCTACTTTTCTTCACAAATTGCTTCTCGATTGGCAAAAATAAAAAAATATAAGTTATGTTTACTACAAGTGTTATCCCACCAAATTAAATCAAAATTATACAATTATCAAAACCTGTCACACGCACTTTTATGTACTGTAATATAATGACTCTTACAGTAATTGCTTTGTTTAGTTGTCCAATTGTTATAATCCGGATTCTGCGCTGGCTGGATCCTAATGTAATGATCAGACAGATGTGGGTCCAGATGTGTTACTAATCTCCACAGTGTTCACGTCAAATCCACTTAGACTCAACACTAGGTGGGTTTTCAAGTGTGCTGCAATTAACTGATTTTAACTGTAATGAGACCTACATAAAACAACATCTGTTTCCAACACGGGGGTGTCTGTAATAAAATGACATGCGGGTGATAAATGACATGCTAATATATCATGGACTTTAGCTGTTACACAAATAATGCGACTGAAATAACTGGCTTAGGGTAGGATAGGTTGAGAGTACTGCCACAAAAAGACAAAGATTTTTTATTACACCTTTATAATTTTTTTCATTTTTTATTTTGGCATTTAATTTAACATTTTTGTTAACCATTATAGAAGTAAAGCACTATGGGAATAAACGGCCATAAAAAAGACATTCCTCTCACATGAAATTTAACTTATCATTTTGTCATATTAAAAGCATGCCAAAAGTGATCTAGAGTTCATGTGTATGGTGATCTAAAATATATATATTTTCCATTAAAAACAAATTAATATGGCTTTAGAATTTGTGGTTCATAATGTAGATGCAGATTTAGTCAGTGTCTTACATTTTCATAGCCAGACTGGTGACAACTAGTGCCCCCGCTCAATTTCGTTTATCTTCAGTGGCTAGGTCAGGAATCAGAATACACTAGACGGTTTGCAAAAATCCCGGAAGTTGTAGACCGAGCACCGGCCAATCAGTGAAGAGCTGTGAAGCCATGACTGGGTCCCTTTTTGTGGTACAGCACAACAGAAAACAAAGTGGATGTAGACGAAGCCATACATTCTGTGTTGGCAACGATTCCCGAGATTGAGGATTTAAAACCGGAATAAAGAGAATGTTTGGTGAATTTGATCAAGAGGAAAGACGTTATTGCCCTTCTTCCTACAGGATTTGGGAAAAGCTTAATATACCAGTTAGCCCCTTTAGTGGCGCATTACATACGTCACGACCCAATAGCAGCGATTGGTTAAATTTAAAAAAGTACCCGCCAGCCATCAAGTGAACGTATCCTAATGCTGGTTTCCATGAAGTGATACTGGCTGATAAATCAGGCTTTCACATTCACACCCACAGAAAAAATAAATAAATACAAATTGTATTGCTCCAAAATCACAACTCCTCTCAAACCACAGCTGGTACCACCACAGGTTTGTAATGATCAGACAGTCAAAAAACCCAGTCCCATCATCACAATCTGCTAACAATTTGATCACAATTCAGCCAAAATCAAAGAAAATTGCAAACATTCCTTTTGAAGAAATTTTCTCAAACCTGAAAGTCCTTGAGTCGGCACATCTTGATAAAGCCACTCTTTTTCTTAGGCTATTTTGAGAAGAACCACTCTAACACCACTGCACTAGTTTTAACTGCATTTGTAGGTGCAAGGCCTGAGCGAGTCCATCAAGATGAACATAATAAATTGGTTGAGAAGTGACCCTTACCAAAGTCAGTCTCTCTCCACTGAATGCTCAGAAAACCCTGCAGAGTAGCACTGTTCAGATCAGCCATGCATAAAGTACAGCGCATACGAAATGTGAAACTCCACAACCCTAACGAGACATGACAGATCCAAGGTAAACTGTTTTCTCAAATCAAACCAGTTGTGGTGACTCCTCCTGACAAAGTGACATGTGCACTCAAACTAATGAAATAGTAACAACTACAGACTTTTTATATCTCTGTGTGAAGTTTATAGGATTCCAACACCATTATGTCAAAAGGGTCAGACATTAATCCCATAAGACAAGACATGAGAAGTGTACATGATTTATATTATCTAGTGGATGGTCTGCTGCCTGTTTGTCTCCATGGAAATGTTATTGCTTTGTCTAGAATGTTCCACAGTATAGATTAAATAGAGCAATCACGAGGGAGATGAGCAGGTTACAGCACTATGCTACATTAATATTCAGATCTGTGGAGATTCGCTCCTATTCACAGAAGGAATTATTGTATTTATGAGCAACAGAAACACCCGTAATGAATAAATGCTAGATGAATATGTTTGAAGTCATACCATGGAACAGGCAAAGCAATAACATCTCCATGGAGATAAGTAGGTAGAGGAAAACCAGAAAAGTTGCACAGTGCACTTTTAAACATGAACATTGTACAACATTTAAATTAATTATTTTCTGTAAAAGCTGCACACATTGGAGTTATGCAGAATTAATATTTTGATCATTGGACACTTCATATGTACTTTTTATACATTTTATTTCACTGTAAATTATTATGTTATCATAATAATAATCATTCAGGTCTGGTCTAATGAATGTAACTGTGATGTAGCCTTGTGGTAAATATTATACAATAAAAAATAATATATACATAATAGTGTACCACAAAAAATCTTAGACTTAGAAACCTCAAACTGCACAAGGGAAATGACTTGGACACTGCAAAATTCAAATAACAAAATAAGTGAAGCAGCAACACTGGTGAAAGTCGAATAAGGCACAAATTAGTATAATGGCTCTTGCAAGATATCCTGTCCCATTAAAGTCTGCTTTCATTAAAAGATTCTGTATTTCTCCCAACTCAGGGACACTGTAACAGCAAAGTACTAGAACAGCAATAATAGAATAACCAAAGAAATGTCTGCAGTGTTCAAAATAAAGGATTAAATAAAAAAAACTAAAACAAACATATGCACTTTTCTGTAGGTGTCCAGTAAAAAACTAGACACCAAGCAAGCACATACATTGCATATCCAAATAGTAATGATAATGCCATTTAACATAAATATAAACTAAATTTAAAACTCCTCTTTCTCTCTTGCAGCAACACAAATGCCAAGAAGTGGGAGACGGAGCTTCAGACTCTGAGGGAGAATAATGCTCGGCTGGTGGACGCCCTTCAGGAGTCCTCCGCCAACGTGGAGAGCTGGAAGAAACAACTGGCCACCTGCAAAGAGGAGAGTGACGCACTGAGAAGCAAGGTGAAGAGGGGGGGGGGGTTATGTTAAAGAGGGAAAAAATTAACAGAAAATAGTTATTTTTTAGTTTAAAGGGCCATATTACACTGTGAATTAGTATATGCCCCTTTACCGATATCTTATTTTATTTTATTTTATTTTATTTTTTGCAACTTTCTCACTCTTAGCCATTTCAGAACAACAACTTTAAATGTTAGACAAAGAAAAGTCACAAGTAAACATAAAAGGCTGTTTTAAGTGCCGATTTTATTAATTAAGGAAAAAAAGCCATGGCCCATGTGAAAAATTTATTGCCCCCTAAACCTAATAACTGGTTGAACCGCCCTTAGCAGCAACAACTGCAGTCAAGTGTTTGTGATAACTGGCAATGAGTCTTTCACATCACTGTGGAGGAATTTTGGCCCATTCTTCTTTGCAGAATTGTTTTAAATCAGCTACAATGGAGAGTTTTCGAGTTTTTGAGCATGTACCGCCTTTTGAAAGTCATGCCACAGCAACTTTGACTAGGCCAATCCAAAACCCTCATTTTATTTTATTTTTTTTAAGCCATTGAGAAGTAGACTTACTGCTGTGCTTTAGATTATTGTCCTGCTGCAAAACCCAAGCGTGCTTCAGCTTGAGGTCATGAACTGATACCCGGACATTTTCTTTCAGGACTTGCTGGTAGAGAGCAAAGTTCATGGTTCCTTCAATCACAGCAAGTTGTCCAGGCCCTGAAGCAGCAAAACCTCAAACCATGACACCACCACCGCTACCACTTTTCACTGTTGCCATCATGTTCTTTTTATCAAATGCTGTGTTCATTTTACGCCACATGTAATGGGATCCACTCCTTCCAGAAAGTTCAATTTTTGTTTCGTCACTCCACAGAATATTTTCCCAAAAGCTTTGGCGATCATCAAGATGTTTTTTGGCAAAAGTGAGACGAGCCTTTATGTTTCTTTTTTTTTTTTGTCAACAGAGGCTTTCACCTTGGAACTCTGCCATGTACGCCATTTCTGCCTAGTCTCTTTCTTATGGTTGAGTCATGAACACTGACCTTTACTGAGGCAAGTGAAGCCTGCAGTTGTTTAGATGTTGTTCTCAGTTTCTTTGTGACCTCTTGGATCTGTCGTCGCTGTGCTCTTAGGGTAATTTTTGTAGGCCAGCCACTCCTTGGAAGGTTCACCACTGTATCATGCTGTCTACATTTGTGGATAATGGCTCTCACCGTGGTTCGCTGGAGTCTCAAAGATTTAGAAATGGCTTTGTAACCTTTTCCAAACCTTTTTCCAAACTGAGACACATGGCCGCAGGAAGTGGGGGTCCTGCAGCACCGCCTCATGGTGAGAGGGAGATTTTTTGTTTTTATCTATTAAAATATTTTGCACAATTTATAAATTCTTTATGAATATTTTGGGTAGTAATTTTGACACATGCAGGCTATTGTGTGTATTTAGGTTTTAATGCAATTATTTTTAGGCCTAAACATGCAGGTTTACAGAATTTACGTTGTCAACATTGGGTTTCCTGCTTGCTAGCTAGCTAGTTTCAAAATTACTTTTCATGTCAATTACTTTTCTTCTTATCTGCTCCTGAATTTCTTTAGATCGCGGCATGATGTCTTGGGTTCAATATGGCCTACTTCACCTTGTCAGACAGGTTCTTTTTAAGTGATCTTTTGATTTGAAAGGTCTGGCAGTAATCAGGCCTGGGTCTGGCTATGAAATTGAACTTGGCTTTCCACGATAATATGACTAATCACAGTTACCTCATTATTTAACACGGGGGACAGTTACTTTTTCACACAGGAGCATGTAGGTTTGGATAGTACTTTTCTTTTAACAAATAAAAAAAATGTTTACTTGGGTTATCTTAGTTTAATATTTAAATTAGTTTGATGATCTGAAACAGTTAAGTGCGACACACATGCAAGAAATTAAAACTCACAAAGGGGGAAAATACTTTTTCACAGCACTGCATGTTATAATGTTGAAGAATCCACGTTGTGTAATATAGGACCTTTAAAGATGCAGTGGTCCAAACTTATTACCGACTTACCTTATACATTCTGAATATCCTAATTAGTCACTGTGATGAGTTATCAGTTCAAAGTTTTGCTGTGATGGTAAAGATAAAAAAACAAAACAAAACAGGCTAATTGTGCACTTCCTGATTATCAGTCAATAAAACATTTTCTAATTAGGTATAGATAGCATACAGTGGACTTATTTTGATGTCAAGGGCTCCTAATACAATATATCTGTACTGGGGCAAGACAAATTGTGCTTAGGTACATGGGGAATGAAATCGGGCCCAAAGCCAATATGTACAAATGACCAACATATTGATCACTGGCCTAATTAACTGGATTATTACCCGGGTATTGGCATTAAAATGGCTCTGGTGACATAAAGCAGCATTAAAGAAGATAGAAAATATTTAAATCACGTTACAATGGTGTTCCTTTAAGATACTATTTAGAATTTTTCATCCATGTTTGAGTAATCCTTTAAGGCTTGACTGCTCAGAAAATTGCCTACTCCCATCCTCACCCACTGCTCTGTATTTATTTCTGATTATTTAGCAGTTCTGCATTTTTTAACAAAACGTTAAGCAAACTGTTTCTATTATTAAACTCTTTTAGATTATTACTGTGGTTTATATTTAACAAAATGTAAAATAATACCCAGAAAAATCATATGTCCGATTACTAAAAACTAAAAAGGATCATTTTAATTCTAATAATAAAAGAGTTTCTGCAGCTTCAGTATATTCCCACACAGTGAAATGTGACAGGCCCACAGTAGTAATTACTGCACCTATAGCATAATTAATGTTTTGGACAAATTGAATAGGCAGAAAAGAAGGCAGATACCGGATTTGTACTGTGAATAGCTGACCCATAATTACACCTAAATATTCCCCAGAAACGAAACTTCGAAAAAATTTCTTGTACGTCATTAAATTAGAAACTAAAAACTTATATTTAATCTTCTAGTAACATCCTGTGGGCAAATTGTAGTCAACAGTCACATACTTTTTCAAGGCTGTTCTTTGAAAGCTTGTTCAAAAAACGAACAGAAAAACTGTCTTGTCTGGCTGCATTCTTTCATCATTCTTTCCCAAAATTCAAATGTAGCCTCTTTCACTAATACACCATTTAATCTCATCCCACCTGCCAGCCAGACTCTTTTGCATGGTAGTCCTTAATATAGCAAAAAGGCAAGGTAACAAATCCACCATTTAAAATCCTGTCTCAATGAAGTCTGCACACTTGTCCAGGATTAATCTGGTGTGTGAGCGTGGGTGGTGGTCGTAGAGGCTGATGGCACAGATTTGCAGCCATGCTTCTGTCAGTCCACCCCAGGGCAGCTGTGGCTGTGGCTAGATTTTTTAGATTTTCTAAACACCACAGAGTATCCACGGGTTTCAGAATGATAAAACATTAGAACTGTTACTGTTGTGATTAACAACTTAAAACTAAATATTATACCTTGAATGGTCAACTTGTACGTATGGTCCAAGAGATTTTTTTTTGGATCGCCTTATCACGATCTGCATGTAGTTCTGCAATATACAGTTCTGACACTGATTTGTGTGTTGCACTCTCTTCCTGCACCCCGGACTGGAACACTCTACAAAAATGCAGACAGGCCCAACTATCTCATTAGAAATGTTTAAATGTTAAGACATGTTTTGCATAATTTCTAATCTTTTTGGAGTTATTTTATTGACAATTTTGTTTGTATTGCCGGTTCAATTGAATATTGAAAAGAAAAAGAAATGGGCTATATCCAAATATCCATATATATCCATTCCAAATAGGCAACTTATGACTCCCTTTTTTTGCTGGTTCAATTACTGTTTTTCATTGTTTAAAACTAGAGTAATACTAATTGTTCAGAGAGACTAGATCACTCAGTCAATAATGGTCAAATTCCACCTTTATTTTGCGATTTACAAATAATGTTTGTTGTCGCAAAGGTTGGTGGCTTTTAAAATATGGGTCCCCAGAAAAAAAAAATTGGGAAACACTGCCATAGACTGTGTAAATGGACATAAATGGACATAACTAACTTGGGAGCATGGGGGCTCTTCTGACTTTATCGACTCCAACTGACTTTACATTAAGAAACTGTCGCCCCTCTCTCTGTAACTGCTGCTGTCAGACTCCTCATTTTGGTTTTAAGATGTGTTTTTTTTGTGGTGTTTTTTGCTATTTTGTCCTTAAAATAATTCTTAAATTTGCCCCATAACTGCTGGCCTCTGTGAGCTTCATTTGACTTTGGGTGACGTCACACTCACATAGTCCACTTCTTTATACAGTCTGTGGTCTGGACAAGTTCTGTATAAGACTATGCATCCTCATTGTTATTTCACATACTGACAGTGTTGTAAATAAACTAGTATTATTTTACCTATTCATGTCCTACCTCTTGTTCCTGTGTGGTGTTTTTGCAGATTGCTGAACTGGAGGCTCAGTGCAATGAAGCCAATCAGGAGAAGCAGAAGAACGCCCAGCTGAGCGCCAGAGTGCAGGAGCTGGAGACAGAGCTGCAGGACAAAGAGACGGTGAGTCATAAAGTACAGGGGTACAAAGTCTGTACAAAAAGTCTGCACTTTGTTTAACTTTTATATAATTATCTAACTCAAACCTTAAATTAGAATAGGTACAAATGTCTCTAGGGTCGGGTATCGCCAAGTACAATACGATACATGTCCTGATTTATTTAAAACCAGTGTTAGAGTGACTAAAATTTTGTAAATTTACCAAAGTTACTAAAATTTATGTTTTGATTATCTATGATGACAAAATGCATCAGAATTTCATGTTCAAAATGCACCTAAATGTGCACTGTGTAACTTTAGGATAGTCTGTTGCCTCCTTGCCTCTATGGAGATGTTATTGTTTTGTCCAGAATGCTCCACAGTTTTGCATTAAACATACAGTGTCTATCTCCATGGAGACAAAAAAGTAACATCACAAAGCCGAGTTACATGTCAGATCTGTGGAGAGACGACCCTGTTCATGCTTTTTAAGCAATAAAAACAAAGGCAATTGAATAAATGCAAGATAAATACTGTATGTTTAATGTTAATGCTACTGTGGAACATTTCAGGCAAAGCTTTAAAATATCCATGGAAAAAAATCTGAAAAACACCAGAAAAGTTAAACAATGCTGTTAATTTAAGATACATATTTTTAAGATAAATTTTTATTTGAATGAATAAGAACACATCAATTTCTTGAAAGGGGTGCGTTGGAGGAGAGGGAGCAGTCCAACTCCAACAATAGTATTTACAGAAAAAAATCACGTACATCGCCTTTCTTGCATTTGCAATTGTGAATTTAATTTGGACATCAGGGACGTTTTGGTGCTGGGCCTTCATCAGGCAAAAAGATACATTTTGACAAAGTTTGTCCAAAAGTTGTTGGTGGTTGGGATATTGTTGTGTAATGTATAATTTTCAGTCAAGAGCAACTGACCAAATAATTACAATCATGCACCACTGGCCTCTCTGAACAGCACACACGCACACACACCTCGCATTTACATGAGGCAAGGTGTGTAAATGTCTTGCCTAAGGACACAACAACAGTATACAGTAAAGCCCAAATGTGTCCAACTGAGACAAAATAACACACTTCCTCTGTTTAACCAAAACCAAACATACAAAACCTGATAATTTATTTGCTATTCTTGGGTTTCCTGCTTTATGATGCCATTTTGATGACTATATTTTCCATTGCTATAGTAACAGCTTGAACTTCCCATTGTTTGGAAACCCATATATAGCCGTGTAGGGTGTATAGATTCTAAATAACAATAGCTGAGGGCCATTGTCGATCTTGTTTCATTTTTCTCTGCAGCGTTGTCTGGATTTTACTGTTTTAAAAAGTGATGATTCAGGGCCATCCCTTAAAGAAATCTAATTCAGTCTCTCATTCGTCATGGTCTGAAGTTACTGATCAAATCTCGGACAGGGCATCTGGGCTTTACCCCCATGTCTCACAGGAAGCTCTTATAGCTCATGATACTTTCACTGCACTGTACCAGAGTTCTGGAGTATAAGTATAACTCGACTTTGTGCTTGTCCTTCAGAAGTGGGCCTTTCTATTGCATATACTGTACTATCATAATTATTATTGTGTAGTTTGTGTTTTTGTGTCCATGCAAGTTAATTTGCCAAACCATTTCACTAGGGCAGCATGATTTAGGAAAAATATAAAATAGTGTTTTTTCTGAAGTATTGCAGTTACATTTGTATGTTTTTAATAGTGGATTCTGTTCAAAGTTCACATTTTAAACCAGATGAATTGACAAAAAGGCTGAACAATATAACAAACTAATACATAAATTCACATTTCAGAACAAGAATATGCAGAATAAGACAGGATATTTAATTGTTTGTGGAGGAAATTATGGTACTTTGCGATTTACGTCTATTTACTTTTGGATAATTGTTCATTTTCTTCCTATCTTCTCCTCACATTATGCAATAAAATTAAGTTAACTGGATTTAATTGGATCAAAAAGGGATTGCGTCATAGCTTTACAACATTAAACAGATTTGTCTTTGGAAAATGGTGAGTAAATTGCCAATTAACTGCTGATTAAATTAAATGGCAATTGTAAATTAACTCAACACACACATACTATAAAAGGAAAAACAGAAGCCAATTCTATTTATTTTAACCAATCACCAATGGTTCAATCGCTTCTTATCTATGCAGAAGAGTGGATTTCTAAACTTTTATTAGAAGTCTTGTTCTATTTACTATACTGTTTTCTCTGCAGCAGGTTTTAGCACAAATGCAATTATCTCAATTTCGCTAAGTCTGCTGTATTACAATATGGTGCAGACAACGCGCCAGTGCAGTGTAAACAGTCTGCTCTTCTCTAATGAGGATGAGTGCCGTCAATGCTCTGTAATACTGTTTAATACTGTTTTACATGATTAGCCACATGACCCACGCCTCTGCAGCATGGATACAAACTAAACTAATAATTACATCACTCTTTAATCTTTTATAATAACAGTTTAGGAACACCAACTCCTACATAAATGTAAATAAAATAATAGGCAACTTGTTTTGGTGATCAAGCTCGAGTCTAGACTTGGTTTAGGCCTGTTCTAGTCCTGATTTAGTCATGGTCTAGTCCAGTTTTTTTTTTTTTTTTTTTATTAATCTATTAAAGACAACAGAATATAACATTTATATTTCCAAATGCACCAACACAAATTTAGTTAAATAAAACAAAAGTAATGTGGTAGTGCAGCATAAACACACCGCTAGTCCCCCTTACATTGATATTTTGGCCAATTTATAATATCAATGCCTTTTCTTGGTCTCTTCCATTTTTTAATAAACATTTTTTGTCACTATACTTAACTAGTATTATTTTCACAATCATCATTTCCTTTCATCATCTTTTACTATTTATTACAACCTCAAAGCATAATTTTAAAGGCATTTCCTTTCTAGCAGTCTTAACATACAATGATTACAAAATGTTATCAATAACACTTTTTAATAACTACCTTAAAGGGCCCATAGTATGCTATTTTCTGATCTATGTTATAATGTTGTTTCCTCATCAAAAACAGACCTGGAGCTGTGTTTTGTTTCATTCACACATGTTTAACACACAAACCCTGCATATTTACTCTGAGTTTTTATCTCACTTCTTTTGTAATATTGAGGTTTTGATAGATTTAATGTTAGAAATACTGTTTAGTGTTTGAAGATCATTTTTTATGTCGAGGATATTGATTTTAAAAAGGGAGAATTTGGATTTATGGAAATTAAATTTTCCCAACAGAAGGCACTGGTTTACCAAATATTAAATGTTATATTGTTTATGATGGAAGTAGGTTATTATACTTGAGCAGTACAACTTAATTCTGATGGATGTTTTTTGTAGGATAAGTGTTTCTAAATTTGACCAGAGTTCCTTTGAGTATTTACAATAATAAAAGAGATGGCGGATGGTTTCTTCTTCACTATGGCTAAAGGTGCAATACGTTTCAGTTTCCTTGAATTTGGCTATAAGTAAATTGGTAGGGTAGATTTTGTGAATTATTTTCCAATGTTGTTGTAGTAGATGTTCTCTCAAACACTATTGCACTTTGTGATGTCATGTGGTAACACAGGAAGTGCTTCCCTGTGTTTTTAAACTCCATACACCTTCACTAGATCATTTGCATTTTTAATTTCAGCACTATAATTGCCATTCTATACTTAACTAAAGGTGGAACAGAGCACTTTAGAAATGTAGACAAAATAAACCAGGATTACTCAAATATGTATGAATGAACAAAACGCAAATCAAAATTTTTTTGATGAGTTAACAACTTTCTAACATGGCTCAAAGCTCACAAGAGTCAATTTTGTGTAGTATTGTACCTTTAAGTAGTTCCTATGCCTGAATCATTCATCTGTTCATTATGAATTAAGTCTTTGTCCATGCTTTATTGCAGCTAATTAAAGTTTTTATATTGTGTGACCAGGTTATCCAAGAACAGCTATAGATTTTTCCCTGTAGACATTTTCCCATATAGTATTCATCTAAAAATAACCTAATTGCTGCTATTGAAAGTGGCCTGTATTGCTGCAGTGTGAAATATCGACCGGTTCCATAAAGATCGTCGTCGTCAGGATTTGGCTCCAAGCGGCGTCATTAAAGAGCTGATAAATCTTACGAACGAAACAAGTGTGTGAGGCAATAAAAGAGATTATAATGCCGTTCGAAACCAAGCCTGCAATTATAAAGATTAATGCGTGATAAAAAACTAGTATTACAAGTGAAATTTGCATATTTTAGCTTTACAATTATTGTGAGAAAAAAGAAGTGATGATGTTAATTTTCTGTTTATCTTCATTTACACACAGGCTTGAAACGTCATTGTTAAGTTTCTGAATGTTAAGTTATCATTCATAAACTTTATAGATTATCTACTAGGGATGTAACAATAACCGAAATACTGTGATATTGTCAAAAGTCTCACAATAATATCGTGGGCTGTTACAATATATTGCATTACAAGTTTCTTTGCTTAAATGCATGGTTTTATAGTAGCAGCAGCTTATAATCACAGGGAACGACATATCCCATGATTCATTTCAGTGCAGACAGCATGAAGAGATATGTTTTTTACTTGAATTCTTGAATTATGATGGAAATAATTCACACCAAAATCTTGTCAAGGTATTCTAAAAGCAAAACAGTATCATATCAACAATTATATAAGCCTCTTTAAAATATTGCAATAAATATCGTACCGTGAGATGCATATCGTGATAATATCATACCCAAAGATTTGGATATTGTTACATTCCTATAATCTACTATAAAAGCCAAATAAAAAGCCTGAATGACTTAGTTTTGCTTACTAGTACAATTTTTTTATCTTTATAATTTTATTGGGACCTGAATAATTATGATTATTTATTAACTGGATAATCTTAAGTACTGATAGTTGATTGGTTTGGCACATGACAGACACTCATTGAATACTGTCTATGCCTTTTCCTTTCCTTAGTTAAGCGTTTGAGTATCGATTGAAGTATCAACAATCATTATTTATAAAGTTGACACAAATTTAAACCAAAAATGTACACAATTTAGGAGAGATGTAATGATATTCAGATCTCTCGATACATTATTTTCACATTATACATCCCACGGTATGATATTTAATGTGATATTTTGTAGATGCTTACAAAAATGTGAAAATTACTTTTGTTTCAAGACTTTTGTTCTGTCATAAACCAAAGAATTAAGATTTAAATGTGCTTACAAATTATGATTCTTATTATTATTTTTATTACTTTTCATGTAGTCTGTACTGTAATGGAGCAAAGGATCATGGTATATGTAGTTCACTCTGCTTTTTTTAGCTATTACTGCACTAAAAAATAAATTTTATGTAAAGAGACTTGTGATTCCATATATTGTGACAGCTCACGGTATTATTATGAGACTTTTCTCTACAATTTAGTATCAGTTAGCGTTGGAGTTTTGATAGTTTTGATAACCATTCTTATGAAAGCAGAAAGAATGAGTGGAACAACAATCAAAACAACTCTTTGTACACATAATTGCTCTAGAAAAGCTCCTTGGACATTTCATTCTTGTCCGTCTTCTTCTTCTTCTTCACATAACGCTCCAAACACTGACCCAGAGCTGTGAAAAGAAGTGGGCCATGACACCTTCAGTGACTCACTTCCTCCAAGAATCTGCAAACAACTCAAGTGTTACTGAGGCTGAACTGCGGACCATGACGACCACTAGCCAACATTACAGACTATTTTATTGTTGTATTTTAAGTGATACAAATCTTAAAATGTGTGAAAAATAAATAGACCTGCCAAGTATGTCATATTCTCTAATCGGATATAGTAACACCAAATAAAACAGCTGATATTAAGTTGTGTCTGCCAGTGTGTTGGCAGATTATACAAGTTTAATGCCATATTGTTTAACATTTCAGCCAAAGCAATAACTTCTCCATAACCAGGTGACTTACCCTCCTCCCAAAAGGTTACACAGTGCACCTTTAATACCGTATTTTAACACATAAAAAATGCTAGAATGTGATTTAGAATATACCCAATATGTTCAGTTATTGTAAAGGGCAGCAGCAGGATGGTCATTTAAGTGTTTAAATGGGCTCTTATCCAACTCACACTGTTTTTGTGTCCTTGGGCAAGATGCTTCACGCATTATGTATGTAAATGTTACGCAGCGTCTGTCCCAGAGGAGCTGTGTTGATCAGAAGTACTATTTTACCACATTGAATATAGAGAGTGAGTGAATAACACATTAAATTTATGTCTATAAAACTGTAACACACATTTCTATTATTATTTTCACTGCTACATAATGATCTTGTTTGTGTTTTTGTATTTCAGGAGCTGGAAAACCTGAGGAAACAGGCGGAGATCATCCCACAGCTGATGGGCGAGTGTGAGAGCATCACCACAAAACTACAGGTGAAACAACACAACACAAACACAAATCTTTGTTTTGCTCTGATGTTAGAGGTTAGAGGATGGATCAAGGATGTTTTTCCATTCAAAAGGCATAATATTTTGTTTTGTTTGTTGTTGTTAATCGCTATAGCAACTGTTTTATCATTCAGAAACGCATGGGTAATTGTTGTTTTGAAGAAATGCAAAGTTAAATGATCAAGTTATACAGTATATTATGGCTAGATTTCAGCAATTTTATGATCCATTTACATTTTATGCCAAACTTTAACCTCAACTTAAACCGTAAACAGGCACATTTTACCACATTTCTGATGCATTGAGAAAATATTGTCTTAATATCTTTATTGGGATAATGCAAAAAAAAAAAAAAAAAAGAGAGAGAGAGAGTTTTTTTGTTATATCTAACGTCTTATCTAACGTCTCAGCACATATTCATGGGTTGAGAATGATGGCACAAGGGCTGCTGCCATAGCGATTAACAACTCAAAACCAAATATTATGTCTAAAAAAAATCCTCAAAATGTCGCATACATACACTGTACACACAAGCTGGACCCCACGTATACCACGGTCACGAGTCCCCGCGCACACGTGACTGATTCTGCTCTGACTCCTCTGAAGTAACCACGGCGACCCCTGCCTCCTCCTCTCGCTGCTCTGACGCGGCGACAACACATGTTTCTGCTGCCTTCACATGCTATGGAAAAAAGGAGCTCATTTATGTATTTATTTTAAAGACGCCATAGACGATAATCATTACTGGAGATATAACAATGAGGAGACAATGATGTTTTTATTGTATTTATTTAATGGGATAGAGAAAGTGCACAGTATATATTAACCTTAAAGAGATTGGTCTGGATTCTTTCATGTAATAAAATGATATGGCCCCCAGTACATACATATACGTAATTATGAAAAGAGCTCTTAGGGTCAAATGAGACCACTGTGTGTTGTCTGCAGCTAATTATAAAGCATTTTTATCTTATCCAAACCAGGAGGTAAGGCTGGTGCGCTGTCAACACTCTGGTTGTTGTTGGCATTACCATAATGGCCTTTGAAAGTTGAGAAAAATCCCTATATAAAACTCATCGCAGTGAATAATTAAGATGCTAGGATGTGTTAGAAATGTGAGGAATACACTGAGACTGCTGAAGGTATTTTTAAATTAACTAGTTTTTCACGTTTTTAAGACAATAAAACTCATGAAAGAGCGAGAAGAGGAGACATAGATTGTACCAAGTTGTAGTACAAATGCTAACAAGTGTGATGTAACAATTCAGAAAATCAAACACTGAAGGGAGAATGACTCAATAACCAGTCTATTATAACACATTGGTGGTAGATATCATGATTGAAAAAAATATAATAGTAAGTCTTACTGCAAATGATGGGTATGGGTGATCAGATTTTCAAAATAATAATGGTAATAATAAAATTGTGAAACGAGTGCATAATTAAGGAAAATTGTTATCCACTCGGAGCTAATGTGAGTCAGTATAGTCACATTTTCTTTGTGTTTTTGTCATTTTTCAGCAGCTTTTCTGTATTTTACCTAAACAAATGAAAATATATGCCTCTCTTTACTGTTGGCAGGTGTCAGACTGCTCAAAAACAGGGACACCTGGGATATTTCTTGTATAAAACTGGGACAAATCACCAGTTTCAGATAAATCTGCTGGGACAGGGGACACCGGGGTCAAAAACTGCGACTGTCCTGGGTAAATAGGGAAGTCTGGTCACCCTACCCTCGGGGTGTGATGCTAACTTGAGGCTCTGCTCTGTTTTAGACTCTGTAACTCAAGATAGACTTTAATGTGAGGTTTATTTTAACACAATCTGACCAGAAAGAGCTGACTTAGTTGGAACAACTATAACTATAACAATAATATGTGAGCTGATTTGTGCTCTTAAACAAGTCTTTCACTCATAAAATTACTACCAACAGTTCTTCAGTAAGTCTTTTTTTTCTTGAGTTTTCAAACCATCTTAACACTTTTTAGAGAGATTTTTGCTAATCTGTGCATTGTGTCTCCATGGTGACTTCTAAACATTCCACCACAGAGATACATGTAGAACACCCCCAGCATAATGTCACACAATCATACTGTGAGATAAAGTAAGCAATAACATGTCCATGCTGACAAAGCGCTGGCTGACCCTCCTCTATAAAAGTTACGTAGTGCATCTTTTAAGTATAGCTCACATGGCAGCATCACAACAGCATCACGTGCCTTCTCATTGTGCAAACTCTGCCTCCTAATAAAGAGGGTCCCTGTGCGGCCGTGTGCAGCTTATTGCCTCTTTGAAAAGGTATTCTCTGCGTCAGCCAATAGGAATGCAGCAAAGAACCAGCTCTGTGTCCAGGCTTATTAGTGCAGCGATGCTTGTGATGATAAAAGCTCTTTCAGGGAGAGGAGCACAAATAAATGCACACATCGCCCACAGTGTGTAGGCTAATATAAAACACGAGTGAAATCTGAAAGAAAGAAATGCCTTGGGTCTCAATTTGGATTGTATGATTTTTGTTATATAATGTTTTCTCTCACTAGGAAGCTTTATTTTCAGTTTTAGTGTTGCTTAATTAGAAGAACTGAGTTATAAACTACGCTTCAGAAATAAATAGCCTATAATTTTATTTTACATTTCTTTTTTATAAATCTTTTTTTTTTTTTTTTTTTCAAAATTTTCAGATTGCCTGTGATATCCGGCTTAATTCGTAAATAAAAAAATTAAATTTAAATGTATACTTTTCCTATGAAGAGGAGACCCTAGTGCAACATCCACAAAACTCAGAGTCCCAAGATCTAGAATGAATCGTTTTAAAAGGAGCTTCGTTCCAGCTGCTATCATACTTTTGAATAAATAGTAATCTATTTATCTGTCAATTTTAGGATGTTGTCTTGAAAAATCTAGTTTTTAATATTTATTTAATATTTATTGTAATCTTAGCCAAGTGTGATTGATGAATTTATTGAATTGTTTATGGAACAAACCATTCTGCACTGGAGCACTGTAACACTTAATGTGGATGACTGAAATGTGGGACCAGCCTCTCAAATCTGCAAAACATATTTACCCACGGGTACGAATAAAGCAACCTAATCTAACTAACCTAACCTACCTTTGTAGCCAAATTTACCTTTTGGCTCCTTGCATTTATCACCATAAGCACATGCTATACCAAAATGATTACTTATAATATCAGTACATCAGGCAGTAAGTAAATTCATTGATATAACATAAAATAATTCAGAGTAGGATTGCCTGTGCCTGTGCATTTGCAGTGTAAATGTGTGCTAGCCCTGTTCCATTCTCTGTGTTTGTTTTTGTGCTGTTGAAGCTCTTCAGTTTAGAGACTGGACTCTGAATGGACCAGTTGGTGTTTGTATCACATCACGACTCACCACACACTTCACCAAAACTGTTCAATCTGCCATTTTACATAATCTTTGTCAAGTCAGAGAGAGATGGGCTTGTGTTATTTACTATGTCAATGTAAATATTTACAGCGATAGTATTTTTTTGACGTAGCTCTAATGAAACAGAGATGTTGAACAGGGTTGGGCCATATGACAAATCATGATCCGCTTCTGTTGTTTCAGGGCTTCTGTTATATGCGGCTCTCTTAAAAAGACAAATGTCATCAACTTTTCTTTATTTACATATTTTGGATAGGCCCTTCAGCATCCCCACCCACTTCTAACCACACCTTTAGTTACTTCTTAAAGCAATGAAAACATCCTATGTGCAGACGAATCATGACTCAGTTGAAATCATAATTGCAATATGTACGTTTTGCACCCTCCCCTGTTGTTAAAGGTGCATTACGTAATTTTTCAGATGAAGGGTCTGCTGCATCCTTGTCTCCACTGTTTGGCCTGGATTGTGCACAGTATGGAGACAAGCTGGACATGTCACAGGTCAGATCTGTGAGAGAGGCGAGCAGCAAGAAGTCAGAAGTTTCTCTAGATGTTTTTGTGCAATAAAACTGTAATTGTATGTTTAATGCTATACTGTGGAACATTCCAGTTACATTTATGTCACGACAGGCCAACCCAACCCACTTCCTTAATCTCGAACATAATGGTTTGACGCAAAATGAGTAGATACTTGTGTTACATAAAACACTGGTAATGATATTCTGCGGTTAAACTATGGCCATACGACTGTTCATTCACACCCTGCTCTTTTGTGAAAGTGATTTTAGCTTTCGTAAAAACCTGACGCTCCGGCTGCTGAGATGACTGTACTGTGTTTATGCCAGACTATGACAGCAGCATGTTATAGTGACGCTTGCCCATCTCTGTCTCTTTCTCTTTCTGTCTCTCTGCTCTCTATCTCTCGCTCCATCTTTGTCTCTGTCTCTGTGTATCTGTCTCTGCCTCTCTCTGTCTCCCTCTTCTTCTCTTTTTCCCTCCCTCCTGACTCACACAAGCTGCCACACACATGAGCCATCACCTAAACCACAACACAACAACAACAACACAAGTCAGGCTCAAATGTCTGAACTTAGGAGCGCTTTACCTTTTGTTCAGCAGAATAGGAGGTTTTGTAGAGGTGGAAAAGGCAGCTTAGATGAAATGTCAGAGGTGCTGTGAGGTTTAAGCCATGTTATGACACTCTTACCTCATCAAAAACTTACATAGAATTTTGTTTTCATTCACACATGTTTGAGTAATCCTTTATTATTAGTCTGTGTACATCTCCAAAGCTCAAAATGCCTTGGTTTAAGGTTTAAGTCCAGGCTTATTTCACTATTGTTATTAACTGGTTTAAGTATTTATTTGTATTTCTGCCATAAAGTTGGTGAGGGAGTTACATAATTGGGAAAATGGGACTATTGGTAACTTGGCAAACACAGTTGGTTGGCATCGGCTCACGTGGAGTATTGTACCAGCTTGTTTGTGCCAGTTAGAGCAGTGACTCATCTGATGTACCCTGAGTATTGTCTTTTGTATTTTAGTTGTTTTTGTAATGCTGCATTTTTTATCACTAATATTAGTCAGCATTCTTGGGCTGTTTATCAGTTACTTGCAAAATGAGCCATTGTAACGGCAACCATTGACTCCCAAAATCAAACTTGACAACTATTATTTATTATTATTATTTATTTCTTGCCATTGGAAAAAACTGAAACTATTCTTAAGAGTGGTAAACAGTTCAGTCAAGCATTAAATAATAAGTACCTGATTTTCAAAGTGCAAAAGGAGGAAGTACATATTTAAATCAAAACTGAACTAGTTCCTTTCTCTCACAAACACTTCAGCACATTATTCACATGCTTGAACTTTAGAGCACAGCGGTATAACAGCTTTTTCTAAGTAAAACAAGTCAAGAAGCTCTCATCCCAAAGTTAAAATGAGAGATGTATCAGCTCTTTATTTAGGGATTTGCGATGCTACCTGGTCTCCACAGAGATGTTATTAATAATTAGATGTTACTACTTAAAATGTGAACAGTGTGGCATTAAATCTATTTAAGAAAATGTGCATTCTGAGTAGGGTCACGGGGTCCAAAAAAACAAGTTTAAAGCCTTACTGCAGAACTTTCCAGACTATGCAACAACATCTCCATGGAGACGAGCAGGTGACAAAACCTCCATCAGAAAAGTTACATAGTGCAACTACAGCAGTAGTGCTTATTTGAAAAGACATTCCCCTGTTGTGTGTGTCATCGTGCATTGTTGTGCATAATGTAGTGTGTTGTGTAGTGATGTTGGTGTGTGTGTGTGTCACTGTGTGTGTCTGTGTGTGTGTAGTGTGTCTCTGTGTGTGTGTCTGTGTGTGTAGTGTGTGTGTCACTGTGTCGGTCTGTGTGTGTGTGTGTATGCTATAGTGTATGTAGTGTGTGTGTTGCTCTGTATGCTATAGTGTGTGTGTAATATGTGTGTCGCTGTGTCACTCTGTGTGTGTGTGTGTGTGTGTAGTGTGTGTCGTTGTGTATGCTATTGCGTGTGTGTAGTGTATGTGTCGCTCTGTATGCTGTATTGTGTCTGTATCTGTGTGTGTGTGTGTGCGTGTGTGTGTGTCACTTTGTGTGCTGGGGTGTGTCTGTGTGTGTGTGTCGCTGTGTATGCTATAGTGTGTGTGTGTGTGTGTGGGGGGGGGGGGGGTGTGTGTGTGCTGTGTGTGTGTAGTGTGTGTGCTACTGTGTATGCTATAGTGTGTGTGTATCTGTCTGTTTGTAGGTTTAGTGTGTGTGTCACTGTGCCTGTGTGTGTAGAGCAGGCATGTCCAAACTATGGCCCGGGGCCAAATGCGGCCCTCAGACAAATTTTTTTGGCCCTCAGGCTTCCAGGTGAATTGGCCCAAATTATCTTGCATCAATTAAAAATGAGCTTTTTACTGCAAGTTTTTTTGAAAATCTATGTTGATAAAGCAAATATTTAATAATTAGTGTGGTTAGGTTTTAAGGATCTTAGCCTGAATAAAGACTGATGGCTCTTTCTAACTTGTTAAACATGCACATATTTCAATTTTTCTCTATATTGAGCACCAGTCTATGGCCCTCGATCGGCCCTCTGCTTCGTCTGTGTTTAGAAATGTGGCCCTTGTGAAAAAAGTTTGGACACCCCTGGTGTAGAGTGTGTGTATGCTACAATGTGTGTGTCACTTTGTCTTTCGGTCTCTGTGTGTCTGTGTGTAGTGTGTGTGTGTGTGTGTGTGTGTGTGTGTGTGTGTGTGTGTGTGTGTGTCTGTCGCTGTGTATGCTATAGTGTGTGTGTGGTGTGTGTGTCGCTCTGTCTGTGTGTGTAGTGTGTGTGTCGCTGTATCTATCTGTATGTGTGTGTGTGTGTGTTGTGTTGTGGTCATTCTATTTTTACTTGCACCACATGGGTCAGGTTCAGGAGTCAGCTGGAGCCTCTTTTAGCTCGCTCATGTTTAAAGCCTCCTCTGCAGACTAAAGCTTTAACCTGTCACTTCTGTCGCCAACGTGTCTCACTAAAACTATGGCAACTACGCGCCATGGCAACTAATCCTGCGAGGGAGACGGAGAGGAGGGAACAGATATCTTCATATTATTTGGATTATTTTAAGAACATCATTGCAGAATTTTGTGGATGCACATTCTGATAAACCTCACACAGTATTCAGGTGCTTTAATAAATGATTCGATGTGTATTTGTAAATTAGATTTCATTTAATTTATAAAGCTGATTGTCCTGTAAAATCATGGACCTTCATCTTAACTTGTATTTACTAAAGACAACTGATAATTTTAGGTTTTCTTTTTCTAATAATTAGTTTGTTTGGTGGATTGTACCTGTGGTAAATGTATTTGTAAATAGTGGTTTACAGTATGGTTGCTAGGTAACAGTTATGGCATTACCTCTATGTACCTCTATTTTCTGTCTGTTGCATCTGTCTGCTGCCCATGTCTAAAGAAAGATAGAAGATAGAAAAATCATAGAAATTATGTCACACACTGTAATGGTACTTTAATTGATTAGGCTCTTAATGGGGCTTTATAGGCGAGAGATTTCCGTGTATTTGAGCAATACTTGCCCCAGTACAGATATATTGAACAGAATACAGAATATTTAAGCAGCTCGTGAGGTAAAAAAAAGAAAAAAAGTCTGCTGTATCAAATTAGAAAGCATTTTATTGTGTGAGAATCATGAAGTGCGTGTTAGCATGTTAGTGGATGGCAAAAGTTAGAAATTTAATTCTGTCAAATGGACATTGAAGTTTTTTGGATCAAATATGTTTCACAGCTCATCCAATCTGCTTCTCCAGGTTTGTTCTTCAGTCATGTTAATTGATGTTGACTTTACCAGCAAAACTCCACACTAGCCTCTGAAAGTTGTGAAAAGCGCTTCTAAAGTCATCGCAATGAATAATCAGATAAGTGAGGAATAACTTTGGACCACTGCTCACTCTAGACATGGGGCAAGATCTCATACCTCCAGATCTCTTAAGACAAAATTGCCACAAAATTGTGCACACATAAGGAAAATGCTCCTGTGAGATTTTTTTTCCTGTGTATTTAGTTTTAGATTTGACAAAACGGGGCTTAAGTGAGTCACATTTCGTAAGAAGCTTAAATCCACCTGCATGACTGAAAAATATTAAATACATTAAATCAAAAATGGTGAAGCCAAAATTGTACTGTACAGTTTATTTTAAGAAATTATGATTATTATTACTGAGCTCATTCTCGTGGACCCAGCCATGTGTCTTTTCTCGTTTCATGGAAATCGTGTCTCATCCCACCTCTACTACACTGTTTAAAATTAACGAGTTGTGTTTTTTTACATTTTTAACAGTAAAAATCAAGAGCAGTGAAATACCTTTTAACTTTTTTACTTTTATTTAGGTTCCTGCGCATGTTCTATTATGTGTAAGTCCTGGTTAGTTTGTACTTATGTCCTAGTTTAATACTGAAATACTACCTGGTTTAGTCCTGATTTGCCAGAGTAGGAATTGTACCTTTCTAGCCCAAAGCTGCACAGTGTTTTGTTGTTGTTGTTGTTTTTTTTCTGGTTTATGAAAGCTAAGTATTTTCTGTGGGGGTTGAAAAGATCCCATTCTCACTTTAAACATCAAATAATCCCATGAAAAGCGTTTGTGAAAAAGGTTACATCGATCGGAGAAAGCAGCGGGCGGCGGTCTCCTGCAGAGAAAGTGTCAATGATATGAATTATGCAAAACCAGCTCAAATGCATGATTAAAACTCACCTCAATAAGAAGACCACTGTGGAGAAAATTACTCATGACCTTTATATTTATGATTGTAACGCTAAAATTAGAACACATCTCAACTGTTGAATGCAATTTGTTCATTACGAAGAAGCAACAGCCCAAACCATAAAATAACCATGAAACAGTCTAGAAGCTGTGAAATTTACAACAATACAGCGATGACTCACAAACTGTATCGCCTTCAAATAATATTTCCTTTATAGAGAACAAACTTTAACATAACAAAGTTTTATTCACAAGCTCATTGTGCCAAGAAAAACTTTTGTATTTTGATTTAAAAGGAATTTGCAACATTATTTTGCTACTGTCTAATATGTTGTTTTCACACAAAAATATAGTAGCCTCTTTTATATTGGCATGTGGTCTTACATTATAGTTCTAATCTAGATCAGGACCTTTTAAAATCTATTCAGAAATGATTCGTTTGATTTTTTTTCAGTGTTTATTCCCATTCAAAATAGTGTTAAGGTTTTTTTTGTAAAAGTTGTATTATTGATTAGGGATGTAATGATATGCAAGTCTCACGATACGATATCATCACGGTATGAACCTCATGGTATGATATTTATTGCGATATTTTCTTGAGGTTAACAAAACTGTTAATATGCTACTTTTTCCTCTTAAAATCCCTTGGCAAGACTTAAAGAACTAAGACTTAAAAGTGCTTAGAACTGTTCTTTCTTCATGTAGTCTACACTGAAATGGAGCAAAGGATCATGGTCTATGTAGTTCCCTCTGTCTGTTGCTGCACCATAGCTCTTAATTTAAGCAGAGACTTGTGATTCGATATATTGTGATGGTCCACGATATTATTGTGAGAACTTTGACGATACGATATCACGATTTCAGTTACTGTTACATCCCTAGTATTGATTATTAGCAGAGTTTACCAAATAAGCTTCAAGATAAGAAAAAAACCCTACTTTTTCTCTTTTTTCTTGTGTGGCATAGATTTTACAGTCCCCATCTGTATTTAATATTACTTCCCAATAAAATCTTGTGATTTCACCTGAAATTGCGATCAAGCTTTTTGAAATTTTAGCACCATGAAAACAATAGTGTACCAAAAAAAAAAAATAACCATGAATACCTCCTTCACTAGGACTGTTGGTGTTTTTCTAGGATGTCATAATCTCAGATGAGGGGCAAGAGACAGTTTTTTTTATTGATTACTAGGGGTGTCAAATTATCGCTTTAATTGCGATTAATTAATTACAGTCATATTTAGCGCGTTATGTTTTTTAATCGCGTTAATCTAATTTTTATCTCTAACTTTGCTGTTTCTGTACGTGAGTTGCCTTATTATAAAATCTGTTTTTATGTGTTGTTGGGACAATAACACATCGCTTCCGCAAACAATTGTGATTTTCTTTCTCGTTCTCGCCGCATGTGCGATAAACCTGCACATGTCTGATCTCTGAAAACATCACGACACAAACACAGAACAGACTCACCTTCACCTTCAACACTCTGTCAGAACACTCATATTCCACTGAGTCGTGTCCTTCAGTCACAGAAGCTGAACCGCATCAGCGACACAAGAGCTTTTTTTTTTTTTCTCGCTTAGTTTATGCAAATTAGCCATGCGGTTTTTAATTTTCGTTTCTGTGAGACTTGCGCAAATCAGCATTAAACACATTATAATTTCAAACGAGCTGATGTGGCTCTAGAGTGTTCATGGTTTATATGTAATAATAATAAAGTAATAATGAATTTAAATGAAAATACTTAAAGTTGAAGGCTTTTCTCAGCAATTTTTAGGTGAGATTAAAAAGAAATTAATAAATTAATTAATTACAGATCATAATTAATTAATCTCTCAATTTTTTTAATCGCCTGACAGCACTATTGATTACATTACAGTACTTTGTGAATTTACCTTTTGGGATATTTCACAACAAATGTTAAATCTGATCATTTCAAATACTGACTAGGCCCTCATTATGTAACCACAGAAACCTGCATGTCAACAGTATAAACTTTAGCTGCCCACCATCTGTATTAAACAGTTTGTCTTATCTGAAACCCAGCTATTCAATATATATATATATTTAATTCACTTTTCACACTTTCTTTTTTTTCTTTTCTTGTGTTCTTAGGCTGCGGAGTCAAAGAACAAAGAGCTGGAGGGGCGGATAGGAGTGCTGAGTCTGGACATCGACGAGAGCCGACAGAAACAGGGAAACATGAAGGGGGAGCTCAAGAAGTTTATGGACATCCTGGACGGAAAGATCGATGAACTTCACGAATTCAGACAGGGCCTCTCCAAGTTAGGCGCAGATAACTAACCTAAACACTAACTAACATCTCTACTGCAAGGTGAGCTACCCCACACAGCAGAAACATGCGCCACTGCTCCCCCTAGAGGTGAATCCAACAACTGCGGCTGCTATTAACAACAACGTACAAGACTATTTTTTCAGTCGGGGGTTTCAAAATGGCTACTGTCATTCACACTGGCTTTCGAAAGTCACTTACTATTACATGGTGGTGGTGGTGGGTTTCTTACTGTTCGTCTCTTTTGGCTCGTCTCGCCATAGGTTTCTAACTAAACAAGGGGTCTAAAAGGGCTACACCTACAACCAGTATCGTCCAATCAGTGCGGCTCCTCGGAAGCTGGTCCCGCCCCCTTTTTGTCGCCCCTTGTCGATCTCAGGTGTGTTAATAAATAATTATATGCACATAAATACGATATAAAAATACTGAAATGGCCATCACACCAAGTGCCTGTAATAGGAGCAATTTCTGCTTGGCAAGAAATCTGGCCGAGAGTTTTGCCATAATTTAAAGGTGCACTGTGTAACTTTTCTGGTAAAGGACCGCCGGTTACTTGTCTCCATGGAGATGTTACGGCATTAAACTTTTCAGTCTCCATAGAAACAAGCAGGAGACACCACCAGGCCAATTTACAGGTGAGATCTGTGAAGCGGTGATTTTATTTTGAGCAATAAAAACACCCATAATGGAATAAATGCGTCTTATATAAGTTTAATACCATATTGCGGAACATTACAGGTAAAGCAATAGCATCGCCATGGAAGCGGACCCCCACAACCTGAAAAGTTACGCAGCGCACCTTTGAAAGCAAATATCTTCAAGTTATCCCACAAATAAAAGGCACAACTAACTTCTTTTTGGGGATTTTTTTGTAATTTCAAATTGGGAAAACAACTAGCCATCCAAAAATGATAATATTCTGAGTCCTGTGATGTAGACTTGTGTGCGATTGTGTTGAAAAATGTTTGTTTGTGAAATCTGATCAAAAGCGTAACTTCACTAAATTTCGTTATTTTTGGTGGTGGTTAAAATTTGGACAACGGGAATGTGGTGCTGCTGCTCACCGGGAATCATGGGACATTTAAGAGACTTTAAGAAAAACTTTTCTGGTTTTGTTTTTGTTTTTTTTGACATATTTATTTATTTTTGGTGCCTCTCTGAACACGTTTTGGATCTCTGCTGTTTCCATCACTGTACAAAAGTATATACCAAATGGAGTATTGAAGGGAACTGTGAGTGTTAAAATCATTGTAATATTAAAATTAAGTTGGGATTACTCAAAATGTGGTCACAAAAGGAGTCTATATATAGTCCCTATGTAGTTTTGCAACCATCCATACTTAAAAATGGTTTAATTTGGCCTATTTAGTCGTCAACATTACAGGAAATATTTCACTTTCTAGTCTTTAATTATTATTTATGTGGGATCATTACATCAGATGTCCTTTGTTTTCCTACCCTTCCTCTCTTACATCTTGACTTGAAATTAGTTCTGTGGGAAATTACCTTTTTTCCGTGTTCAATTGTTCATGATTTTTATTTGATTTGACAAAAAAACAACACAAAAATGGCTTTCAGTATTACTTTCCTGCATATAGACTATGCCTTTAATAATATAACACACAAAAAATAGTCAAATTTCTTCCTTTAAAGTTTGACAGAAGATCGGCTGTGGACCTCTGGATTTAAAACGGAACAAAAACAAGCTGATCATAGATGAATAGAAAATAATAAATTAGATTATTTGCACAGCTCTAGTTGAAATACTTAATGTCTCTGTAGCCTGCTGCTAGACACACTGACAATCTATAGCTAGACTTGATTTATGTTTAAAAAAGATCTCTATGAATATACGCAATTAATTATTTTTTCCAAGTTGTGAAAAACACTGAGACAAGATCAAGTGTGTTGCCAAAAATGTATCTATTAATAATATAATGAATGTGAGAATCCGTATGTGCTGGAAATGCTACAGTTAACAGAATAATTTGACTAGTATTAGTTATAAAAGATAATTTAAGAACATATTTAAATGACCAAAATTGCATTAAATGACGTGAAAATCTCATTACAGGGTCCGTCGAACACTTTTCTCTGTGGAGATGTTGTTGCTTTGTCTGGAATGTTTCACAGTATGGCATTAAACCTTTCTTATCTTCATGGAGACCAAGCCAGGCCAAGTTACAGGTCAGATCTGTGGCGAGGTAAGCCCTGCTCACAATCAAAAGATCTGTTTTTTAAGGTTTTTTGAGCTATAAAACCACCTGCGATTGAATAAATGTAAGGTAGAGCTCTTTAAAGTCATACTGTGGAACATTCCAGACAGAGCAATGGTGTATCCATATAAACAAGCAGATGACGGACCCCCAACCAAAACGTTCCACCTTTATTGCACGTTTAAAACAATTATTAATCACATTTTCTGCACTCCCAAACAACAATTTACATTTTCGTAGCCATAAACTGTATTTTCTGACTTTTGAAGAGTCCTTTACACAACCACAGTTTTTGAGTAAATCCAAATTAAACTTTTTGAGAGACAAATTTCCTGTTTAATTCATGTCTTTGTTTTGGTTTTGTCTTGAAATATCGATGAAGGGACTTCTGCTTCTTGTTTTTGTCGTTTGTTTTGACCCAAATGTGGAACCTCTTTGAACAAATGCCTCCTGTGCACTTTTGTGTGTCCTCGATATTGTAAAATAACTGTCAAATCTATAGTTTAATAATAATTTTGTCTTGTTTTTTTCTTACTTTTAGCCGTTCAGAGCTTAAATCCTACCGCAACAGACTGTAGCACTGCAGAGATTTTCGGTTGTTTTGCATTTTGGGAAAGGTAGGAGGGCTGAGATAGTCCGCCACCGCACACCATCTTAATGTTGAGTTACATAACCAACAGAAGTAGGTGCTTTAAATACGAACTTATAAAGAAGACACAGGCACATTTCACATGGTTTAAAGGGCCAATATTACACTGTTTAAACTATTCTGTTATAATGTTTCCTCATCACAAACAGACCTGGACTGTGTGTAGTGGGGATTATTTAAGTGGGGTACGCGATTTGTGACGTCATTGATGTGATGACTAAACCAGGACTAAACCAGGACTAAACCAGGACTAAACCAAGACTAAACCAGGACAAAACCAGAATGAAAATAGGACTAAAACAGCACTAAACCAAATCTAAACCAGTACTAAACCAAGTCTAAACCAGTACTAAACCAAGTCTAAACCAGGACTAAAACAGGACTAAACCAAGTCTAAAACAGGACTAAACCAAGTCTAAACCAGTACTAAACCAGGACTAAAACAGGAGTAAACCAAGTCTAAAGCAGGAGTAAACCAACTCTAAACAAGGAATAAAGCAGGTCTCAATCAGGCCTAAACCAGGATTGAACCAGGTCTAAACCAAGACTGAACCAGGTCTAAACCAGGACTAACCTTGGATTTGAGAGAGAGGGAGAACCCTGAGCCCACGGAGGAGGGCGTCTGCAAAGTGCTATCAGGCGACTGCTGCGTTTATCCCCGTGGAGCGTGGAACTTTGAGGTCCTTTCAGTCTACGTGGGCGCACCTCTGACCCGTCCTGACATTCAGAAACACAGAACTTCATGTATGTTTTTGATGAGGAAACAACATTATAATGCGACTTAAACCTCACAAGAGGCGATTTTGTGTGAATATTGGACCTTTAACAAATTCACAACAAGAAGAAGATAATAGACGTCTGCAATTCTGAACTCAACACCGGTATGTTTTTAGTATCGGTGTAAAAACATCAATTTGGTGGTTCAATCCCCTAAACTATAACTATATAGGAAGGCACTTTCCTCATTGTGCATGTATGCATGTATGTGTTTGTAGTCGGGATGTAACGATATCCAAATCTCTCGGTATGATATTTATTGCGGTATTTTGGAGATAGGATACTTTTTTGCTTTTAAAATACCTTAACAAGATTTTGGTGTGAATTATTTCCATCATAATCCCAAGAATTCAAGTCAAAAACATATTTCTTCACGTTGTCTGCACTGAAATGAATCATGGGATATGTAGTTTCCCATGTTCATAAGCTGTTGCTACTATAAAACCATGCATATAAGCAAAGGAACTTGTAATTTGATATATTGTGACAGCCCAAGATATTATTGTGAGACTTTTGACGATACAATATCACGATATTTTGGTTATTGTTACATCCCTGGTTTTTAGCTTTAATTGCCTGAAGAATTAAGTGAAATGGTTAAAGAATCAAATCACAACAGTGAAAACCAAATTAATCAGTCATACATATTCACATATTCTAATACATCTTGAGAAATAAAGCAAAGCAATCAACAGTTCTCAAACTATAATGTCATAATTTTAGAATATTACTTTGAATTAAATATTAATTTTGTAGAAATATTTTAATATCATAAATCTTTCTTACCACTTGGCATGCACAAAACAAAACAAATGAGTAAAATGGGACTTTTTAAACTAATTAAAGGTGCTCTATGTAACTTTTCTCATGGAGGGTTTGCCGCAGTTCATGTATCTCCATAGAGACAAGCAGATGACTCTATCAGGCTAAGTTACAGGTCAGATCTGTGGAGAGTCGACCCAACCCACAATAAAAATGCAATCGTTTTTCTTACAAATTAACAACTGCAATTTATTATTTATAAGATAGTGTATAATGTCATATTGTTGAATATCCACAGCCAGCAAAGCAATAACATCGTCATGGAAACAAGCAGATGGCATGTAGAAAAGTTACATAGTGCACCTTTAACTCAGCTGAAATGCATCAAGATGGATTTGTTGCATTTTGGATCCAGTTTTCCAACACCCCTGCTGCTGAGAAAGAGAGATCAAGATTCAAGACTCAAGACTGTTACTGCTACAATGAGAAGACCTGATATCCGGAGGTGTAACTTGACATGTAGGTAACTTTGTGTTAGTTTTTGGAGATTTTTTTGTTTTTTTTACACAGAAAAAAGGGGACAAAGACATCCACAATAAAATCAAACAAACAAAAAATGGGTGTAAATAAAATAGTACAGGATTAAACATACTTTGGCCTTCTAAGCAGAACATAGGACTTCTATTTATTTCTGACAACAAGATTTAAGAAACATAATGCAGTCTTCCATAAATAATTAACAAATACCATAATATATGAGCCCCTGGAACCATCCTCCTTAAAGTGAAGACACAGACAAAAGATCGATGCGTCCTTTTGTAGACTGATTTAAAAAACAATAACTCAATAAGTCTCAGATCCTGTGTATTTGTTCTTGAAATTTTGATTTTAGTTGTTTGAAAGTGATCTTTTGTTTGATATCACACATTCACAAACAATTCTGGTACAGTATTTAGCATCTTAAAGGCATAAAGACTACATAAAGACTCCAATATTTTTAGCACTTTAAACAGGAGATCTAAAATTAAGTAAGTACCCTATTTAAAGGTCCTGTACCTGAACTTTGTCCTGCCCCAGTGCAGATATAAGCATCTCTCTAGGCCAAAATAAGTCTGCCGTGTGCTATTTGCATCTAATTATAACGCATTTTCATATGGGATAAACAGGAATTGCACCTTAGAATGCTAGTTGTTGTGATCTTTACTGTGACTGAGGTCTTTGATAGCTGTGAAAAGCGATTATAAACTCATTATCGTGAATAATTAGGATGCTTTTTATGTTTTTAAGATGGTAAATCAAGTACAGCACCATTAATAAACAACAGATAAATTAAAGGGTGTTTCATATCAGATTATTTTATACATTTGTGAGATTTGTTTCCCTACAGAGAGCAGTTATTTCTTGTTATTAAATTTTGCAGAAATAATCTATCAAATGTTAAAACCGTTTCTCGGACGATTTTCTAAATGAATGTAGGTAAAGGACACTGTGATTAGATAGACATTTACCTCCTGCTCTCGTCCAATCAGATCACAGCACGCCGTCACCCTGGAAACGCCATTAAACCACTTTAAGATTTGCAGTTCGCGTAATTTTTTTAATTTAGACCAGGGGTTGTTGGGTAATAGACCAATTAAATCACCCCAATGATAAAATGGCACATGGGGTATTACTGTCATTTACTTTAATTAGCAGTGTATTATCATTTTGATTGGGCAATTAAAATGCTTTGAATACATCCCTAACAATATAAGAGTGTGCTACGCCATGAAATTAAAAACACGCCTTGAAAATTAATCACCTAGAGTCTACACTGTAAAACTAACTTGTAAACTGTAAAAAATTATTATATTTTAAAGGAATTGACTCTTGAGAGCTTTAAGTCACGTTATAATGTTGTTACCTCATCAAAAACAGACCTAGAGTTGTGTTTTGTTTCATTCACACTTGGAGTAATCTTGTATTATTCGTATTATTTTATTATTATTAGTCCTGACTGTGATGGGGGGTCATTGGCCGTAAAACAGAATTGTTTGACCCTGACGACGCAGATTATATTCTTTGAAAACCGTCAGTTTCTTGACATATTAGACAAACTGCACAGTCCTCACACTGAACAAAAAAAATAATCAGTCGTCCACTGTTCTTTGAAAACTCTGCACTCTCTGTCAACGTTTTGTACTTTAACACTGGCCGTTCTGCTGTCCTTAACTGCACTACAGAACTCTGTGCGTGCACTGACTGTCACTGTTTGATCTCGAGCTTGTCAGGTGACGAAAATTAGGTGGCAAAAGTAAATACATCATATAATTATTTAATACAAATACTTCATGTAAAAATATATTTTTTTAAATTGAAAAAAATCAACAAAATACAAGACACAGGTGTGTTATTATTTGCCAAAAATCAATTTTAAAAATAGGCTACGACAACTTTCGATGATTGCCTCATGGGGCCAGTTCAAGCGGTGGGGGGTAGAGGGGCTGGGGGGCCGGTCAAAGGGGCATGGAGGGCCGGAGTCCCCTGGTCTACATCTTCAAAGCTCAAATGCTCTGTTCCACCTTGTGATGTCATGAAGTGGTAGTTTTCAAGTTAAATTCCTTTCACATTTAGTTGTAGCAAAATTGGCAATTCCAGGACTGAAATAATCTAAATGGTTCTAGCTTAAGTGTATGGAATTTAAAAACACAGTGGAGCACTTCCTGTATTACCACATGACATCACAAGGTGGAACAGAGTGTTTTCTGTTTGAAGGAAGAAGTCAGCCTAAATATGTAGGGTTTATGTGTTAAACATGTGTGAATGAAACAAAACACAACTCCAGGTTTGTTTGTGGTGAGGAAACAACATTATCACAGAAATTTGTGTAATATGAGCCCTTTAAAATTATTTAGTTTTTTTTTTTTTTTTTAACCTAGATTGTTTGGCTTGTTCATGTTAATTCATGTTAAAAGTGCGCTATGTAACTTTTCCTTCTTTTCTCCTTGAATATGTTATTGTATTACCTTAAATGTTCCAAGGTATGGCATTAAACTAAAAAAACAGAAAACAAAATCATGTCTGGTAAAGCTTTGGAGAGTCGAGTCCACTGTAAAACATGTTCTTCAAGGTATTTTTTTACACCTGGAATTAAATAAATACAAGACAGACGAGGTGTTGACAGACATTCCAGAAAACATCTCCATGGAGACAAACAGATGGCAGATGTTCCACCAGAAAAGTTACACAGTGCCTCTTTAATTTTTTATTTGCCATCGGGGAAGAAAATTGCACTTGTTCTAGTGATATATTTATGTTCTTAATTCAAGCTAAATTGAAGCCAGTCAGAAGTGTCACAGAACAAGTCAAACATAATGTGGTATCTCCTGGTTAGAATAAATAAATAAACCTAAAATAGATTCATCCTGAAGAATAAAAGGGATTTTAAAGTGCATGTGACAGATTTTCATGTTTTAATTATGGCTTGGTTTGGTGGGATAGTGACTGTACTAAATATTTAACGTAGTTGTACATCAGTTAAGTGGAAGTTTGTGGAAAAAGTTGACAAGAAAAGTACAAAAATACAGGAAGTAGCAGTGAGATCTAAAAATGAATACCTCCACTTGTCAGCATTGAAAATCCTTTGTAACATTTGTACTATTTGCTGGTACAAATTACACACAAAGAAGGCATTTTTCTGGCAGTTTAGACCTGGCTTAATTTACCAAAATAAAGCTGTTATTTATTTTTATTTTTATTTCTAAAGTCATAACAATTGTATAATTTTTAGGTTTTGTTTCTTGTGAACATTATGGTTCCTAGGTAACAGTTATGGGCGCCCCTCTACGTCACATCCACTGCCTGTGTCCTACCAAGAAGAAAAATATATTATTTATTATAAACTTCATCAAAATATAAACAGTAAGTAAAAAATAGACAACATTTTTAATAAAACCTTGTCAGCTGCACTTTAAATGTGCATTGTGTAACATTTCTCCATTGAGATGTTATTGCTTTGTCTGGAAAGCTTCACAGTTTGGTTTTAAATCTTTTTATCTTCATGGAGACCAAACCAAACCAAGTTACAGGTCAGATTTGCGGAGAGGCGACCCCCGCTCACAGTCTGAATGCCTTTTCTTTGTATTTTTTGAGCAATAAAATCACCTGTAACTGAATAAATGTAAGGTAGAGCTGTTTAATGTCATACTGTGGAACATTCAAGGCAATCCTAAGGTGACAGTAGCCTGATTCATCAGCCGGTTTCACTTTCACCGTCAGAGCATTAGGATTAGTTCGCTTGATGGTAGGCAGGTACTTTTTAAATTTAACCTACTATTTGGTTGTGATGTATGTAATGCGCCAAATCCCGTAGGAAGAACGTCTTTCCCCTTGATAAAATTCACCAAACATTCTCTTTGTTTCAGCTTTAAATCCTTGATCTCAGGAATCGTTGACAACACAGAATGTCTGGCTTCGTCTACATCCATCTCGACCGCTTTGTTTACTGTTGTGTTGTGCCACAAAATGGACCCAGACAGGCTTTGAGTTTGACATAATGGCTTCACAGCTCTTCACTGAGTGGTCGGTGCGCGGTCTACAACTTTCAGGGTTCTTGCAAACCGTCTAGAGTATTCCGATTTCTGACCTAGTCGCTGGAGAGAAGTGAAATTGAGTGGAGGCACTAGGTGGCGCCAGCCTGGCTATGGTGACAGAGCCCCAATCAAAAGTTATATAGTGTATGCTTAAATCTTTTCTTTTTGTTGTTTGTTTGTTTCTTGTAGTTTAAAGTTTGAGCACTTAGTCCATCTGAGGCGTACCAGTCGTAGTATTTGAATAGGCCTTTGTTGTCGTCTCTTATGTAAATAAAGCCTTGATTATGACGAGCGTCTGACTGCTCTGTGAACATACAGTATGGTATTGTTTGGGCTTGACTCATTTGTTTTGGATTTTCAGCTAAAAAAAAAAAACAGGCTTTTGTCAAACTGCAATAATCAGCTATTGTTTTTTTGTTTACTGTTCAGACGTTATTGTGAATATGCGCAGTACTGCTAAATGTAGAGGTAGAGGTAGACCATTATTTATAAAAACCTTCAGATAATAATATAAACCTGGTTGGAAACAGTTGACAAAAAAATAAAGCAAAATCAAATTACAAACAAACAACAAAACAAAACTTGACTGAAAAAAAAAAAGACTTATTATATACTTGTAGTGTAGTTTAATGAGTGAGTTTGGGACCTAATCTTATTATCGGAAAAAAATAGGCAGAAAAACTTAACATAAAGAGTCAGTACAGCAAATTACATTTTATACGAGATGTCTTTTCACACTCAACAAACCTTAGCTCCTTTATGTGGGCTGGAAGTTAAATTTGGACTCTTTGCCCCAGAATTTAACCCAATATTTATTCTAGCATTAAAGCATAAAAGCGCCACAAAAACAAGAAAGCTCCAGAAATCACATTGTATGATAAATGTACACCTAATTTTTTCAGTTATTTATTGTAATTCAAGTCATGCAAGTCCAATGAAGAAGCTTGAAATGGTACAAAGGTAAGAACTGAACAGCCAGAGGTTAAAAAAATAACATAATAAATAAAATAATAAATAACAAAACTCAAGTCCAAGCTCTGCCAAAGCTACCTCAGGAAAAAAGAACAAGATGGTAAACTTGAAAACATGGAGAGTCCAGCACAGTGTCCAGACTTAATCCCCATGGAGCTGGTTTGGGATGAACTGGACAGAAGAGTGAAAGCCAAGAAACCTACAAGTGCCACACATTTATGGGAACTTCTGCAACAGACTTGGGAAGAACTTTCTGTAGAATATTTGATTTCTATTGTAAAAATAACGAGCTACGAGTGTGTTCAGCTGTTATATCTGCCAAAGGTGGACACTTTCATGAATCAAAAGATTAGGATATGTTTTAGTCAACAGTAAAGCGTAAAAAACTGGAAAAAGTGTGGTGTTCTAAAACTTTTAACCGGTAGTGTACGTTGTTTTATACCAGATGCCTTTCCACACTCAACTATAGCTCCCATTCAGATCCTTTTACAGTTTACATCCTGCAGATAAGATATTTTTTGTTGTCCCAAGAGTTAAAAAAACAAATAAGAAAACACACCCAAGCAGCGTTACCAACTTTTCATTAACTTCTGTCATTTAAAAATGCTCTGGTTCAATATTTACATAACGGTGTAATTGTTTTGGATCATCTTGTTGAATTTTGTGACTATATTTGAACTCTGTCTTAGTTTTTGTTCAAATTTTATTTATTCTGTGTCTGCAGTCATGTGTGAGTGAGTGAGTGTGTGTGTGTGGTTGTGCTGATTTTGTTGTTTTGTTTTTTCTATGTTTATTTGAATTTATGTAGCTTCCTATGTAGCCTGCCCTGCTGTATCTGTCTTGTTGTTGTGACTATAAAGACCCCCTTAAAAAAACGAGATGACAAGACCTCTCAAGGAACTTATCCTCCAAACAAATTATTTCAGATCCTTTATACTGGGAGTTAACTTTGGACAGGGAACTGTACATGGGAACTGAACACCCAACTTATCTCTGCATCAGAACAGGAAAGCTTATCAAATTGCATTATCTTGTATGTTAAATGCATGTTTTTTGTTTTTGTTATTAAGATCAGATGCCTTTCCACACTCCACTGTCTCTATAGCTCCTTATATATATATATATATATATATATATATATATATATATATATATATATATATATATATATATATATATATATATATATATATATATATATATATATATCCCCTTATCTGGACTGGACCCAGCGCTTATTCTCATCAAAGCTCTTCAAAAACTGTTGTCTCTTCATCAGGTTTACCAACTACATGGACTGACTTTACACTACCATACCCAGCATCATTTTTTTACAGTGTACTGGGGGCTTTCCTCGGCTCTGTGCAGGTGGAGCTGTGCTGCCGTGGGCGAAGAGTGGGCGATTCGCTCTGACTCAGGCTGTGAGCTCCGGTCTGACGCACACACACAAACACACACACAGACACGCTTTTGTTATGGTTACATGTTTGTGGGGACATTACATCGACTTATATAAAATTCCTGGAGACTGATTCTAACCTGAGTCTATTTTAACCCATATCTGAATTGTAAATTAGCTGGTAGAGTGTTCTCCCTCTGATCCAAAGCTTGGCACTGTGAATCCAGCTCCCACAGATGAATGCTGTCATTGTGTCCTTGGGCAAGACACTTAACTCCCCTCGCCCCCAGTGTGTGTGCACACTGATGTATGAATGTGTGTGTGAATGGGTCAGTGATTCCCTGATGTAAAGCACTTTGATGGTAGCCTGATTCATCAGCTGGTTTCACTTCATGGACTGAACTCGCAGCATTAGCATTTGTTCGCTTGACAGTAGGCAGGTACTTTTTTTATTTAACCAGTTGCTGCTATTTGGTTGTGACGTATGTAATGTGCCAAATCCCATATGAAGAAGGGCTAAAAATGCCTTTCCCTTGATAAAATTCACCAAACATTCTCTTTGTTCCTGCTTTAAATCCTTGATCTCAGGAATCGTTGCCAACACAGAATATTTGGCTTCCTCTACATCCATCTCGACCGCTTTGTTTACTCTTGTGTTGTATCACAAAAGGGACCCAGACAAGCTCTTCACAGCTCTTTGCTGACTGGACGGTGTGCAGTCTACAACTTCTGGGGTTCTTGCAAACTGTCTTTTGTATTCCGATTCCTGACCTAGTCACAGGAGAGAAATGAAATTGAGCGGAGACCCTAGGGGCACCAGCCCGAATACTTTGAAGGTAGAAAAGCTCCTTTTTTCCCCATCCAGTTTACTGAATGTCAAATGTCTAATAATAAATATGTAGATGAAATGTTGTTAATTGTAGGGGTACGATTAAAGTACTCCTTTCCTACTCCTTTTTTTGAACATTGAATGTTTTTAACAATGTTGTTTTTCTCTGCTAAAAGTAAATATTCTGAGAGTATGGAAATAAAATTTAAAATGTGACCGTTTACCAGTAAAAATAAAGGATTTACATCGGGGGGACCTGATTCTTAGTTAAGTTTACAGATTTTAATCCCCACGAAGCCCAAATACTGTTGTCATGTTTTTGTGTTTGTGGGGTCATTACTTTGACTTTGTGAATTACTTGGAATGAATTACTTTATGGGGTCATTAATTTCCTAGAGACTGATCTTAACCATAATCACAACTTGTACTTTCCTAACCTTGACCTAAATTAAACTTCTCTCTTAATTTTAAAGGTCCACTATGTAACTTTTCTAGAGGTGGATCGATTACTTAGGTGTTAGTGTTTTGCCTGGAATGTTCCACAGTGTGTCATTAAACTTGCCTAACTCCATGAAGATCAGCAGATGATGCCAGAGGAGCAAGTTTAAGATCTGCAGACAGATGCTTTTCATTATATTGTTTGAGAAATAAAAACCCTGTGTCTTGAACAGATGTGATTAGGTAGATAAGTTTGATGTCACACGGTGGAACATTTCAGGCAGAGTATTAACATCTCTATGGAGACAAGCCGTTAACAGCTCCTCAACCATGAGCAGCTAATTAGATTTTTGGGTCCATCAGGTTATTGTGCAAATTTTAGTCCCCACAGTGTAATAAATTACTGTCCGCACACAAACAGATACGGGAGGAGACTGCGGGCCACGACAGGCTACACGAGGCTGCCTGTTGCCATAGAAACGGGAATCTCACACAGACGGCCGGCGTTTTAGACGAGGTCCGCCCACGCGTCCCCAGTGTGAAATACCTGGGCTTCACCGGGGAGAAAAGAGGCCACTGCAGAAATACATGTGGTTTTGCCTTTTGAATCTGACATGGGCGAAGTAACAGGATTATGTTTTCTCTCAGAGGGTTAAAGGTCCACTATGGAACTTTTCTACTTGAGGATCCACCACTTGCTTGTCTCCATGGAGATGCCCGATATGTTCCACAGGTCTCTCTTGCTTTTATTGAATTACAGGTATTTTATTGTGAAAAAATACCTTCAAAAACAACTCGTCTTTACAGTGAGCGGCGTCGCTTTTCCACAAATTTGACCTGTACCTTGGTCTCCCAGCGCCACCTGCTTGTAACTATAAAATTTAATGCCATATTGTGGAACATTCCAGGCAAAGTAATAACATCTACATCGGGACAAGCACATGGCAGATTCTCCACTAGGAAATGTACATATAGTTCACCTTTTAACAAACAACAAATGACATTTTAAGGATTTTTATTTTTTTTTTGCCAGATGCTTTCTTTCTCACTCAGTAACCAAGAATTTAGTCTTCAAATTAAACACAAAATGCAAATATAGCCGGGTTTGGGTTTAAACTAGACTGTAAACCCAAATAAGTTACCAGAACTCAAAATAATTGAGGAAATCGATTGCTAGATTGATTGATGAACTTAAAAGTGACATATTTGAAATTAATGACTTATAGTTTTCTGTTAAGACAGCTCGGTTATTTTCATTTATTATGACTTAAAAATAAATTAATAATAAAATAAATATAAAATAAAATAATAAATTTAGTCCCATGTGCATTTCAGACTGTTTGCAATTTTTTTTATTATGATAGATTTTAGTATTTATTTGGTGAAGTGCTTTGAAATTGTATTGTATTTTAACAGGTACTGTATAAATTAAGTTTATTTTTAAATCATCCTTATTTGAAACAATAGAAATAACAGGACTTTATCATTCCCAGCGTTACTTAATTCTACTATGTTGTACCTCATCTATGTTTTTGAGTTATGCTCACTTATACCGACGAGTTCTTTTTAATTAAATAAAATAAAGAACATGTTACAGCAACTGGACATAGTTAAGTTAGTAGGATTATTTGTAAAGCTTTGAGTATACACAACTTAATCTATTTAATTAGTTCGAATGTTCGGGTTTACAAGAAGATCACTCCTTCATTTATTTAGCCTATTACATATTTTATTTATCTATTGGCTGGTTATAAAGGACTTGTCAAAAGCAATATAGACTATTTTACAGTCCAGAAAAATAGATTTAATATGCTTCATCTGCACCATGTGACCACAGGTACCACCATTTAACTCTACGGACGACAAACACAACTATAAGTCACATTTCTTTCATTTATTCAACAAAAACTGCATTTCAAAACCCAACTTAAATATTACATAGAAGATCTTGTATTGATTTCAATACCATTGTAACAGAATTTTCTTACACTGTAAAACATAGTATTCATTTTCATACATACAGCTTTAAATCATATTACAGTATTTTATTTGTTACAGATAATTAAAATGAAGCCATATTCCCAATAGTAACAATATGCCCAATTAGTTAATTTTAGAAGTTAATATTATATGTTTTCGTAAACTTAGTCACATGTTTAATATAATATCTTAAACTCCTTTGATATTTCTGTGTAAAAGAGTAGTATAAGTAGCTATGGGTCAGGTTACTGCATTTTTAAATAGCGAGCACTGAATGTTTTGTGAATATTCATGTTTCTGGAAGCCCAAATATTGTACAAAATTAGAAAAAAAAAATATGTGTGTTACAATGTATGGACTCATGCTGGATTTAAATGACAAAACTATTACGAATACTTTGCAGCGAAGGTCATCAACAATCCCGGGAGTGTGACGCTAACTGTAGGCATGCTCTGTCTGAGGCTTTATTAGACTTTCATTTTTGCTTTATTTTAACGCAAGCTGATCAAAAAGAACTGACTTAGGTGGAACTACAACAAGTCAGCTGATGTCTTCTATTAAACAAGTCTCCATTTTTGTTGAAAATCAAACTCAACTTAACCTAAACAGGACTATGAATGCATAAATTGATCACAGACTCCTGAAAATGTTCTGTTTTTTGTTGAGTTTTCAGACAATCTTAAAACTTTTTGGACCATTTGCGTGCATTTTGTCGCCATTACTCGTAAACATTCCACCATTAGAGATACACGTAGAACACCCCCAAAGTGACGTCGCTGCAAAGCCTGAATTAGCCTAGGGTTATATAAGGTCAGGAATATAGGACTATCAGCACAGGGCAAAGTACATTACATCGATTTAAACTGATTTAGGTGAAAGTTACAGTGATGGACATACAATACACACTGGGGACATAAAAATAGACACTGAAACGACTTCAGTGCGTCATCAAAGACACATGTCCAGAGCTACATCCAGGAAACTCCAGTGCTCTCAAAGGCAAATGTCCAAAACATTAATCTAAAAATATGAAACCTGGTCTTTTATATTAATGACAAAGTTAATTATCCTACTATGTTCACCCTAAAGACAAAATAAGTGAAAAAACAGTAACTCCATCTGCCCCCATTTCATTCAAAGGGTCCATATTACGCTATTTTCTGATCTGTTATAATGTTTTTTCCTCATCACAAACAGACCTGGAGATGTGTTTTGTTTATTAGACTTTAGTTCTTCTCTCAAACAGAAAACACTCTGTTCCATCATGTTTTTAAACTCCATACACCTTCACTAGAATCATTTGGATAATTTCAGCTCTGGATAAAATTGTCCACATACTGAACTTAAAGGTAAAAGCTGATATCCTCAAAACTACATGAGATCTCAAGGTGGAAGAGAGCATTTTGAGCTTTTGCAGATGTAAACAGACTAATAATAAAGGATAACTCAAAACACAACTCCAGGTATTGTTTTTCAGCATTATAACATGACTTAAAACTCACAAAAGTCAATTTCGCATAATATGAGTCCTTCAAACATTAAAGAGCTCAACAGTTCAGCTCACCTCTTGCAGAAGTAAAATTCACATTAATTTTATTCTTAAACTTTTCCAAAAATAACTGCGTCATGGGTAGTACTTATCACAGCTCTCTTGTACATTAAAATGATTCAATTTTGATTCATTTTAGAAAAGTCTATAAGAAAAAAAGACTGGTAAATTTACTTCTGGATCCACACTGGGCTTGGTTTTCTCCATAAAAGTCTTCAATATTAACAGTGCTCATGGTTCAGTGCTACAGTTTTATTCCCCTTATAAACAACTCTTCATTCATTTTAACTTCACTGGTCAAAAAACAAAAGCTGCGAATTTGACAAACTGAGACAGAAATGTGCTACAAACAACCATTCTGCATTTCAACACAAATACAGAAATATAAAAAGACACAATTTTGACTATTTCATTCAAAAGTGTTAAAGCTCCTATATTACTTAAAATGGACACTCATGAGGATTAAACCCTGTTATAATGCTGTGACCTCAACAAAGTTCATTCACACATGTTTGAGTAACCTTTAATTATTAGTCTGTCCACATCTCCAAAGCTCAAAAAACTCTGTTCCACCTCGTGATGTCATCAAGTGGTAGTTATCAAGTTAACAGCAAATTTTTACCTTTGAGTTGACAGCCCTAAACTGTAAATACACACATGCAAACACTGCACTTAGAAACTCTACTTTTTTCTTTCTTCCTCTCTTCTTTTTATTTACTTATTGTTCTTTTGTTGTTGTGTTTTTTCTTTTTGTTTGTGTGCTAGTCTTATATTTTGTTATTAATGTGCTCGGTATCCATTCCCTCAATAATGAAAAACAAAGTGGAGCACTTCCTGTATTACCACATGACATCACAAGGTGGAACAGTGTTTTCTGAAGAGAAGAACTCAGTACTGATAGACATGCACATCCAATAAAATTTGTGACTGTGTGCTGGGGTCCAAAGACAAAAATTGTGCAAAAGAAAAAACAAACAAAACATATCTGCACTCCACACTGCAGTTCTTTGGAGCTCTCATATTTTTTATTTAATGACACCACAATGTGATGTTTTGGGGTCAAGCCCGGCCTGAATAAGGGCTTGACCCTGAAACGTCACATTGTGGTGTCATTAAACTGATTAAACTACAGTGTGGATCTGTTTTTTTTCTTATGCACAATAAGAAAACTCATCTTAAATATGCAGGGTTTGTGTGTTAAAAATGTGTGAATGAAACAAAACACAACTCCAGGTATGTTTGTGATGAGGAAACAACATTATAACATAGACTGGAAAATAGTATAATATGGGCCCTTTTTCATTATAAATAAATACAAGTGAAAAGTACAATTGTCTATTCTAAAGTTAATAGGATTGTTCAGTATTTTATAATCAGCTCTCTTCAGAGTTTATTTAGATATTTAAAAAAACAGCAGTGATTAAAATATGGTACTAACAAAACAAAACTTTTAGCTCGACGGGAAGTTCACGAACTTCAGTCTGTAAATAAAACACTGAACTCTCCATTTAAAGGTGTACTATGTAACATTTCTGGTGGAGGGTTCGTGACCAGCTCGTCTTCATCGAGATGTTTTTGCTTTGCCTGGAATATTTCACATTTCATTACCGTATTTTATGGACTATAAAGAACATGTAAAATCCCTTAATTTTCTGAAAAATTGACAGTGCACCTTATGTATTAATTCTGGTTGTGCTGGTTGATTTTCACAGATATTCCACTGAGTCATGTTCTTTAGTCCGACAGAAGATGACCAGCACACAAGGAGCAAGATGTTGTTTTTTTTTTTAATGGCTTAGAGTTTATGTAAATTAGCCAAGTGTTTTTTAAGTTTCGTTTCTGTAAAATGTAAACAAATGTGCGCAAAACTGCATTAAACTCGTTACTCAATCTATATTTGAGTCCTCCTTGTTGGAAAAAAAAAAAGTCTCAAGTCTCAAGTGTCATCAGTTTGTTTCGCTTAATGCACCTTATAATCCCGTGCGCCCTATGTATGAAAATAAACATGAGAATTCAACATTACTGATATTGTGCCTTATAATACGGTGTGCTTTATAGTCCGTAAAATACGGTACACGTGTTTTCAGAACCTTAAAACATGTGTTCTCAGTGTGAGTGTGGTCACATCGTCACAGTCCTGATATGTAACTTGTAACTGTTACAATAATTACTATATGGACTTACTAATTTATTATTCAATATATGAAAGATGGAATAATATGTTTTGGGGCTCAATATTTATTGTATGTACAATATTAGTGCAAAAAACTGCAAGATTTTATTTTATTTTTTCTTGTAATACTATAAGATCTGAGCTGTAGAGAGCAAAATAAATAACTTCTATTTATTCTTCTAATTATTACTTAATTCTGCTGTGTATTTGTTGCAGCTCAGGCCTTTTAATGGTACTTTATATTTTAAAAAAACAGGTTTACTGGGATTATTCTGCTTTATGATCTTTTATCACAACAATTCTCTATAGCAATACAATTTGTCATGCTTCAGAATGTGTTATCATAAGAGGTTTAGTAATTTCTGGTGAAGCTACCTGCCTGTGTCCATGGAAACAGATGCCCACTGTGGAAAATTTCAGGCAAAACGGTAATATCTCCATGGAGACAAACACGCGTGGCGGACTCTCCATCAGAAAAGTTACACAGTGCATCTTTAGCAGATATATTTTTGCACTGTTTTATAAAAAGCACAGGTTTGTGATATCGTAGTGGCACTGTTGGTTGAGTTTGAGACAGCCCTCTTCAACTGTCCCAGTCTCTGTCGCTCTGAGCCTCGTCTTCATCAGAATCAGAGGAAACCTTCTTCATCCTCAACATGGCGGCTTTTATGCTCCTCTCCAGCTCGTTGTCAGGACTGCTCTGGCCCTCACACCGAACAGGAACCACCTACAAGGACAAGACATGACAACTAAATGAAACAAAATGGTGATTTGTGTGAAAGAGATTGCAGTGTTTGGTGATGCAGAGTGTTGGGGTTCAGTTGCATCAGATTTTGTGCAGAGTAAAAGACGCAGAAATGCTGACAGCAAAAGTGAATGAAACAAAATTGTGTTCAAAGTCAAAGACATTTTATTCTGTCTTTGAGCTAAATGAAAAGTAATTTAGCTCAAAGATGGAATACAATATTTTACACATGGATACTTTTCTACTTATTAAAAAGTATTTAAAACTATTTAGCAGTTTAGTAGTTAAGTTTACACTCAAATTCTGTTTCTTTGGGAGGGACTTTGCAGTGGTACCAGTCAGGAGCTTACATATATACATTCATATTACCCATTTATCTCTTGTAGGTTTAAAGCTTTGTTTAAATCCTCTGAAGTTTGTCGTTTTTTTATACCTGGCAGAGTAAAGAGTGTAGAGCAGCCATTTCCAGCCCAATTTCAGTCCCCAAAGATTTTCAAGGGGCCCCCAGGGGTTCTCAGAAAAGAGGTTCAAGCTCAATTATGAGAATTTTAATGAAGATATACCAAGTTAATTGCCACTATGAAGTATTTTATAGCCAGTACTGTTCTATAATATGTTTAGTAACCAGAAAAAATGTTTTGTTTTGTCTGGAAGAATGATGTAGTGGGTGCCAATGTACCCACGGAAAAAATAGGGGTCACTGAGAGAAAAAGCTGCTGGTCTAGAGCTGAACTTTAGTCGTTCAGTCAATTAATATGTCACTGGTACAAAGTTTGTGTCAGTCAACTAATTATTTTATTCAGATTAAAAGATTTTATCCACAACTGCAGAAAGGGCATGGAATGAGCAAGCTGAAGGTTTCAGAGTGAATCCTGAGCTTAATTAACATTTTTTAACCCATAAATACACTTTAATTTTAGAACTTTTCTATTTAAAAAGTTATTTTTGCATGAACTCCTGTCCTGTTAGTGTCTTTTGAGTGCAGTTTGGGTCAGATACAGGGTCAGATATCTGACCCTGAGAGTTTTTAGTTTTGAGAGTTTTTAGTTAAAGTTCAAGGCTTTTGTACCTGTAAATTTATCATTTAAAAAGTGCTCACATAAGTGCACAGTCCTGGTTCATGTCCTGGTTTAATTCTTAGTTTTATCTCCTACCTTTATGGTTTTATTATTGAAGCCTCTGCGGTGCTAAAGTGTTATAAGTGGTGACAGTTAAATCAGAGAAAGTCAAAGGCATAAAAGGGCCCATATTACACAATTTCTGATCTATGTTATAATGTTGTTTCCTATTCACAAATTTACCTGGAGTTTTGTTTTGCTTCATTCACACTTGCTTAACACACACACAGAATATTTAAAATTTGTTTATCTCTCAAACAGAAAACACTCTGTTTGACCTTGTGATGTGATAATCCAGAAGTGCCCCACATTGTTTTTATACTCCATACACCTTCACTAGAATCATGAGGATCATTTTAGCCCTGGAATTGCCAATCTCTACTGAACTAAAGGAAAAAGATGGCTGTAAACTTGAAAACCTCTTGACATCAGATCATTGTGACCTTTGGAAATGTGAGTAATCCTGCATTATTAAACATGTGTGAATGAAAAACAAAACAAAACACAACTCTGGATATGTTTTTGATGAGGTAATAACATTCTAACATGGCTTAAAGCTGAAAGATTTTATTTTGCAGAACCTTTAAAGTTGTCAGAGAGCAAATGGATGTGGAATAGAAGTATTTATTTGTGGCTATTAAACTTGTATTAGTCATACAGTGATTCAAAGATTCAAAGTTTGTATTTTCAAATCTCAAACACGTAACAGTGACTCACCTTCTTCAGAGTGACTCCTTGTCGAATTGCAGACATCAGGTTGCTCCTCAGGTCGCCCACAGGAGGCGCTGTCCCGGGAGCAGGAGTTTTTCTGAGCTGGATCTGCCCACGCTGCAGTGACGCCAACACCTCGTCCATGGTGCCTAAAAATACAAACAACATTTATTAAGAACTGATAAATGCTGCAATAACTCAGATGACAGCACAATATTAGAAAACAATAAACCACACTAATAACCTTTTGTATAATCATTCATAAAGTTTCTTCACACAATAACTGTAACTTGAGAGTTTTGTCTTGTCTTTAAAATCAAATATACTGGAGGATTCGTTACCTTCTTAGTTCCATGGAAAAGTTATTGCTCTGTCTAGAATGTTCCACAGTACAGATTAGGGCTGCTCGATTATGAAAAAAATCATTATCCCGATTATTTTGGTCAATATCGAAATCACAATTATTCAAATGACGCATTTATTCAGCAATTCTCTCTCTCAAAAGAAAACAAACCTTTTTTTATCATTTTTGCAAAACTTTCAAACTGAAAATAAATATAGCCTACAAATATGTACCTTAGAGCAGTTTTGCGATGTTTAAAACTAAATTAATAAAATATACTTTGAACATGAAATAAGGCATAGAAAAACAAATGTATCCAAAATAAACTATATATCCAGCTGTTCACATTCTCTATACTAAATAAATAAATAAATAAATAAATACACTTATTTATATAAAAAATATCCCAAAATAAACTTTGTTAAGCTTTTATTGTTTCAACTCGATTATATGAGTTTAGAGATCGTTTAACACACAAATCGAAATCGCAATCAAATCAATTAACTGCACAGCCTTAGTACAGATTAAACCTACATATCATGAGAAAGACAAGCGGGTTACAGCACTACGCTACATTACAGTTCAGATCTGTGGAGAGTCGCCCTATTCACAGAAGGAATTGTTTTTGTATTGTATTGTATTTTTGAGCAATAGAAACACCTGTAATGAATGAATAAATGCTAGATCAATATGTTTAATGTCAAACAAATGGACAGACCTCCACCAGAAAAGTTGCAGAGTGCAGCTTTAATTAGGGGTGTGCAAAAATATCGATATATATATCACTATATCATATCGTTTAATGTGATGAAACAGTATTGATATCATGGGCCGCTGTATCGATATCTCGCCAAGAGTATTTTTTTGGTATATTTTACTCAATTTACTCAACTCGTTTATGCAACACATTTGATATTTTCATTGGTTTTATGATTAAAATGTTTGTGTTTCATATGAACTTTGCATAAACTTAGTGATTTAACAAAGAGCATCACAGCCTTGATTTAGCCTTAGTTTTTTTTATTGAACCATATGGAAACAATTTGAAATATATCGTATCGAACCAAAAGTGCACTGTATCAAGATGCATATCATATCATGGCCTATGTATCGAGGTATGTATTAGAGGTCTGCATGGGAATTTCAGTCTCGCTCCCACCTGCACCTACAAAGGACTGTAATTTTCATTCCCGCTCCTGCCCACAAATCCCACAAGACGGGGACGTTCACTTTCTTAAGCTCTATCAAACACTGAGAAGGGGAAAGGAATTGTCTAAAATGTGGGCGAGATTAGACCACATCAGCAAATTTAGGCAGTTTAAAATGTTTTTATTAATGCCAAATAAAATATCTACCACAAGTTATGCATGATAGGAATACATTAATCATTTGCATATTTTACTTTACACTCATATTTACTTTGTGGGACTGCAATGAGCTTTCAAAATGTGTCCTGCGCCACACTGTTTTGTATCGGGAGTGCAGGGATCCAGTTCGTATTGGCAACTTCTTAATGACACCCAGCTCTACCTTTAATAGTCTTTAATAGTCTAACAAAAAACACAACTGATAATAGCATTTGATTTATTTAGTGCTTTTTAAGACACACAAAGCGCCCTGGGGCAGACTAACAGAAACAAGCCTGCCAATCTGCATTATTGGCCTCTCCGTCCACGAACACCCCTCCCTCGCAAACCACGTTTATAATTGGCAATGTGGGGGAAGTGTCTTGCCTAAAAGCACATGAACAGTTTCCACAAGAGCCACTGCTGCCCCTCTTGATTTTCCCATCCAAGTCCTAACCAGACCCAACCCGGCTTAGCTTCTGAGATCAGACAAGGATCAAGAGGGTACAGCTACAATCTTTAACATTTTACAATTCCTGTTAGGCCTGGCACAATAATTACTATATTGAGTTATTATTCAATACACGAAAGATGGAACAATCATTTTTGGGTGTCAATATTTATCGTGGGGACTTTTTATTTTGTACTAGTGGGGAACCTTTTGTCATTTTTCTGTACTATGATAACATTTGAGGAGAAGCGGTTTCATTCTGCGATTTATTTATTTATTACAGTTAAAGTTTTTAAACTATATTATACATTTAGAATAGTTTTTGTGGCATAAATTAATTCCAACATCACCATTTATCATTTATATTTACTTAAGCAGTATACCATTCATCATTTGTCGTGACAGGCCAAAGTTGTGGGAGTTTTTTTAATGGGGTTATGCTAAAAAGCAGTAGCGTTAAACTGCCTCACCTCCAATATATCCAGTCTATTTTCGCTTATCCTAAAATGAGTTTACTTTCCCCTTGAATGACCCCAGTTTGACAAAATCCCAGGAGCCGAGGAGAGGTAAGACAGTCCTGTGTGTGTTCTTAAAGGGAAATAACATGGATTTAGGAACAACTATTTGCAATAAAAAAGACCAGATTGATCACGACTGAATCGAAATCGCAATTTGAATGGATGTAATAATCAAATAGCAATTTTTGAAGTACGATAATTTCCTCCAGAGCAAAACACCCTGTCTTATTCTGCATAAATCTGCTAACATGTCCTGAAATGTGACTCTTGTATTAATTTATATTTCAGTCTTCTTGACAGCTCTTCTCGATGTGTTTAAAATGTGAACTTTGAACAGAATCCTATTATTGAAGCACAAGTGGATATTTTCCCCATTTAGTCCCACTTTACACACAAACTACTTCTGAGAAAAATAGTAATATCTCTGACAGTTTGACAGGGCTGTATCTGCGGAGGGTTTTCACAGAGGAACAGAGCAGGAGGAAGAAGAGAAAGAATTGTAATGTAATGACCCCATATTTAGTGTCACAGTCAGTTCACTTTTTGACTCACAAACGGTTACGAACCTAAAATTTTCATTCAGAAATGTGTTACAGAATCTCAGAGAAGGTATAAAAATGGTAAAAAATATATTCATAAGCAAATCACCAAATTAACACTAAAAAAATGTGATTTAAACTGTGTAAGGAAGAAGGTATTGTAACTTGTTGCTTGCTCACAACAAACCCAATGGCACATCGCTCATTCACATGCTTAGATTTTGAGGAAAGATACATTAAAGCCTCATCTTATACATTTTCTATTCATTTTCAGAAATTTCAAACTACTTTGGGTAGATCTGTCTTTTTCTATACTGTTGCCAAAAATAAAAAAACAGAAACCACAGAATGGCAGAAGGTATGAAACAGAAGTAATAGGCAGTGAAGAAAGGGGTCTTTTCACAGGCACAGACAATTCCTGCTAACAGTGCACTAACCTAGAAAAAACGAATGAATGAATGAATAAATAAATAAATAAATAATACGAAGGAGCAGAGCCATGAGTGGAAGGGGTTTTATAACCTGACTCACTCCAGATTAATATGTGTAGCACTGAACTGATCTACACGTTATCAATTTGGAGCAGCTCTCACTGAAAGCTTTCGGAAAGTACTGAACATCATGACGACTCTTTAAATCTGATCGGTCGAAGCATCACAGCAGCAGAACAAGACGAAAATCAAACTTTGGGTAAATCCCTGTCCACAAATGCACAAAGCCAAAAAAAAAAAAGGCTGTATTGACACTAAAATAGGCTGAAATTTGTCTGCTGGCGTCACCATGTTTGTTTTGGCTCGTTTTGGCGCTTAACCTTTGGGTTCTGCACAAATCTCAGTACTGTGACGTGATTGGTCTCCCAGTTAACCCCACAGCGGCCGCACTCCAAGATGGATTCTCATAAGTTTGTGAACTCACACTTTTGAGAGAATCCATCTCACTGTGTAAGGTTCAGTGTTTTGTGCTGTGGCCAGGAAGAAAAACTAACTACATGAAGCCAGAATACAATCATTAAAAACCTTCAAAAACCTTCCCTTCAGACCAAACATACAAATCATTTTTTTGGCATTTTCTTGATAAATAAAGGCAACAAATTTGACAGATGGTTAAAAACTAAAAACAGTGCTTTTTGTCAGACATTAAAAATATATCACCACAATTTATAACAAAGTTCAAGTGCCCCCCAGACGTTTAGACAATCAATAAACGCGGTTTCACTGAGACAGGAAGAAGACAAAGATTTATGTTCAGGACAGTAGCTTATTTGTCCCCACAGACCACAATGTAAAAACCCACTTTTAAACCACCCCTATTCTGATGTTACAAAATCCAATACAATTTTAACGGTCTGTCTGTTAAGTAAGTGCTTTATTATCGTGCCAAGTTTGCCCACGACTTGGCTGCCGTCTTGTTGCTTATTCACGCGATTCAATGGGTTTAATGGAAGGAAAACAGAGGATGACAATAATATTAATCATGTTGGCAGCTATCACAAAAAGACTGTGAAAACCCATGTGTTCAAACATTAGAGATGTTACATAAATGTGCAAATGCCTAAACTAAAAAGAAAAAGACTCAAGTAACTTACAATAGGACCAATTATCTCATGTTAAGATGGCAACAAAAAGGCAGTTTCTGTTAATCTTCTGTGGGTGGTTCTTTCTTTGTTTGTTCGTGACAAAATTATTGTGAAAAGCAAAATTTGAAAATGTTTTAAATTCAGTGTTTTACAAGATTTAAAATGACAACAGTGTTTCCCAGGAGGATTTTGTTAGTTTTAAAGGTGCAGTGTGTGACTATAAAGTGGAGGGTCAGCCACTTGTCTCCATGGAGATGTTATTTCTCTGGAAAGTTCCACAGTATGGCATTAAACATATCTGTCTTGTATTTATTCAACTAAAATACCTGGAAAAACTTGAATTATTGACTTATTTATTTATGTTTAGGCTTGCTTCTCCATAGATCTGACCATTAACTTCTCCATTGTGATAACCAAGTTTATTTTCATACTGTGGAATAATCAAGGCAAAGCAGTAACATCTCCATGGAGACCAGCAGAAAAAGTTACACAGTGCACCTTTAACAAAAATCTATGGGGAACACTGGGATTCATTTTGGTCTCAATACAGATTTTTAAGGTAAACTAGAACTCTACAATTTGGAAAAGAAGCAAAAATGAACTATGTAAATTACAATCAAATTAAAGTCTTTAATTGAAATCTTTCTATTTGGGATTGCCACAGTAAAGAAATTATTTTACTGTTTCTTTTAATGCAAGATGCCTTTCCTATAGCAACCAGCCACTAACTGCAACTACAGTAAGACACAGCAACAGACCCTGAAACCACTGTTACACAATAATATGCTGGAACATTCTGTTATATGTACTTGGTGTATTTAAATATAACTTTAAGGGTACTTGTATTTAAACAGGGCTCCCACTCTTTTGGTATTATAGTTTTTTCGCATTCAGAATCCTGTCAGTGCATTTATTGTCATCTATTTTAAACAAAAGGCGCAGACATTCAGAAATAATCATAATAGTCTAATGATAACTTAACAGAACACTGTAGTTGTGCGAAAGAGACTTTTCCAAAACTTTCATTGAATTTACAACTTCTATGACTTTTCCAGGCCTGGTAAATTACATTTTTAATCTCCATGACTTTTCCAAGATTTTCATGACCATGGGAAACCTGTTTAAATATGTTGATGTCTATATTAAAAGGGGCTGTACCTAATTTCTCTCTGAGTATTTGATTAAAATGCGTTATGCCCCAGTACAGAGACATAAAGGCAGATCTCACTGTGTGCCGCCTGGATCTAATTAATTATAAATATTTTTTAATCCTCCACAAACCAGAAGGTAACGCTGGTGAGCAGTTAGCATGCTAGTTGTTGTTAGTCTTACTGTGAAGGCCAAACTCGACCCTGTCCTCTGTAAATTATGAAAAGTGCAAACAAACTCATCAAGGTGAATAATTACGATGTTGAGGAACACATCTGGACAGTAATTTTCCTTTTTTAAAACTGTAAAAAATGTGTACAATGCATTTTATCGAACAAGGAAGTGAATTTAGTTTATCTCATTCACAAAAAAATCTGCCAATCTGTTGTTAATACAAACATGCTCCTTACCTATATTCTGTTTCAGTGTGTTTTTAGCTGGAAACGGTGGCTCTCTCATCTCACTCAGCGGTTTAGGCTCATCCTCTTTGGGGGAAGTTTTTAGGAGACCACTAGAGGGCAGAGGAGGCGGAGGTGGTGGAGGAGGAGGAGGTGGCGGAGGAGGGGGAGGGCAGGTTGGGGGTGTCATTGGGGGTCCGGTGAAGATCTGAACCGGTATATCTTGAACTGGTATAGGTTTTTCCGACTCCTTCTTGGTCTTAGGGGTCTTTCTGGTTTTTGCGACAGGGCGTGTTGGAGGAGTGGAGGTGGGACCCAGGCTGATGATGGAGAGGGGCTGTGAGTCCTGTGGAGACCCAGAGGAAGGCGACTTTGTCTGGGATGTCTTCAAAATGTACTGCCCCTGACGCTTCTGGAAGAAAGGAAAGAAATGTAGACAGACTGAGTATAGCTAGATAAGAAAAACACAGTGAGTTTAATTTAATTCTAAAGAAAACGCTCAATACTTTTTTTTATCCCAAAGTTAATGCATTTTCAACCCAAAAAATGTTTCTTTAAAAGGAACTGTGTAACTTTCCTGGTGGAGGGTCCGCCACCTGCCTGTCTCCATAGTGATGTTATTGCTGTGCCTGGGATGTTCAACAATATGGCATTAAACATATCGTCAATCTATTCAATTATGAGCATTTTTATTTATCAAAACTAGCCAATAACATACATTCCTACAGTGAGCAGGCCCACTTCTCCAGAGATCTGACCTATAACTTGGATTGGTGATGTGGCCTGGTCGTCTGATTGAGATAGTTGAATTAAACGTCATACTATGGAACTTTCCAGGACCAAGCAATAAAATCTAAATGGTAAATGGTCAGATTTTTATATAGTGGTTTTTCGACCTTCAAGGCACTCAAAGCGCTTTACAAGAAGGAAACACTCAGGGGCTGTTTACGCAAGAACGCTTATGGGTAAAAAGGACAAAAATATTTTATCGGAAGTGCCTTTCATTTAGATGGCGATGCCATTTTTGGAGCTTAAAAACGCAAAAAATCTGAAACCCCCCTCCAGAGTGGAAAAGCTGATCACGCTTCGCCGTAATGTTTCTGTCTACACTGCCCAAGGCGCAAAACTCTGGTCAGATCTGCTCACGTCGCCTACGCATTTACATCACATACACACAGTACACAGAAACTTGGCATGCATACCCAATCGAATTCCACACAATTTTGCGTCACCGTATGCACGCAGATTTCCACGCTCGTCTAAACACGGAAAAAAAAGTGAGGATGTGACGTCACTTTTGCGTCTTCTGTTCAGACGGTCATCATATAAATGTAGCCCAAGTGTACACAGACACTGGGGGCGAGGAGGGTTAAGTGTCTTGCCCAAGGACACAACAACAGCGTTCATCTGTGGGAGCTGGAATCACACCAGCCAACCTGGATCTGACCACTCAACCAATGATGTTTATGTCAATAGCAGGATTCGAACTACAAACCTTCGGATCAGTGGACAAACGCGCTTAACAACTGAGCTACTCGACTCCATCGTCTACATGGTGTCGAGCAGGTGGCAGACCAGAAAAGTTACACAGTGCACCTTTAATATTACCAGAGGCTGTTACTACTTCTGAGAAGGCAAAAACAATGCAGATCAGACCACAGAAAAACTTTTTGTGATTTAGTTTAGACACTACTGATTTCAAGTGCAACCAACCAGTTTATTCTCACTGCATTTTAAATACTTTGCACATTTCATATTTTTGTTTGTGCAATGTTTGTGAGGATAATAACGCACTGTATGTTCACAAAGGGCCCACACAACAGCAGTGTTTTTAATTGGCTTTTTGAAACAATAAATGCACTTTTGTTTCCACATAAATCCGCTTTGTGTTTGTGGAGCGTGCAGTGGTTTAAGGTGAATCTTAAAAACAATATCCCTGACACAAGATGAAAAAACTCTGCTTTCATTTTCCAAAAGGCCGTCTCTAAATCTTGCATTTCCATGACAACCGAGCTCACGACTGCATCCAGGAACAAGCAGAAACGTACACATAACTGAACCTGCAGCTTTGATCGTGACGAAATGTGAAAAATATTGAGGAATAAATGGTCTGTATACAGTATGTGCCAAGAGTTTTATAGATGCCTGTGAACCACTTTCTGACAATTGTTTTTGGTAATTGCCTAAAGATATGTTGCAATGGGAAATCAGTGTAATTAAACTATTTAGACTTTCAGCTTCTACTGGGGTCTATATTTCTCAGATGAATATTATGTTTTAAAGACTTAAAAGTTATTATATTTTAAACTTGACTGTAGTTTGTTAGGGGCTAAATCCAAAAAGCTTTTCTAATGATATTATGTTCTTTACACTTAACGACAATAATCATGTCTGTGGAACTGAAAAATTCCATAACTTTTTGACACTACAAAATTCTATTAAAAGCGTCCTGTGTGATCTTTGCATCGATAGGGGGGAGCAGTACAACAGACTTTGGGAATGGCTGATTTAAACAGTAGAATGTGACTTTTCAACATTAAATCGTGGTACTTTATTTTATATTACCATGTGGTCTTATACCTGTGTAATCCCTCAGTGGTACAGGGGTGTATATTAGTCTATTTACTTTTATTCTGCTCAAGATCTTTGTGACGCTATTCAAAAAAGGTTAATTTCTGTCCTGTAAATGTGACTTTTTTTAGTATCTATGGGCTCTATTTGATCTACAGCAGGGGTGGGCAATAATTTTTTTCAATATGAGAAACAAAAAATATTGTGGAGGGCCGGGTCAAAACGTTTAACTCAATTTGCATCATATTAATTGTATTTCTCTATAAAAAGCAGTGAATATCATTGTTTTGACAAGCTGGTAAGACTGGTGAGAGTATATGTTATGAATAATCAATGAAAAAATTAGGTTGCCTTACAAAAAATGTCATTTTAAAAACACCTCTAAAATAAAAGCAATGCAGCATGAGGTAAAATGATAAAACATGTCTATTTTGTCATTCCAAATGAGCTTAAACAGGCCGGTCAGAGTCAACCAAGGGACGTATGTGGCCGAGGAGCTGGACAATGCCCAGGCCTGATCTACAGTATCGAGCTCAATTGGGTTTAATATTGATTAAACGGTAAATGGTCACGTTTTTATACAGCACTTTTCATACATCAGTGTACACAGACACTGGGGGCAAGGTGTCTTGCCAAAGGCCACAATGACAGCATTCTTCTCTGGGAGCTGGAATCACACCGCTCAACCAGTGATGTTTTATGTTGAGAGCAGGACTCAGACCTCCAACCTTCTGATCAATGGGCCAACAGAGCTCCTAGTATCTGATTTTCACTACTTCTGACAACCCTATATTCAAGTCTAGGCTCTCATTACTGTTTGAAACCAGAGTTTTCAGTCCTTGTAGTTGAACATTGCAGTGCTAAAAGCTAGAGTGTATGTGGTGTTTTTTTCATTTTTTTCATAAAGACATAAAAGACTTGTACCTCTCTGAAGGAGCGTAATCGACCAAGTGTCCTCTCTCTCTCCTGATCCACCCACTGCTTCCTCCTCTGCTCCTCCTCCTTCCTCTTCTCTCGCTTCTGCACACCAACACACAAGAGACAGGGATCATTTGAGGAAAATCTCTATTCTAAAAGCATTTCAATGGCAATACAATGGAGCCTAACCTACTTAGCAAAATCCACTTTATGTATTAGCAGAAAGGATATCAAGAGGAAAAAAATATAATCATGACAACTTTAGAAGCAAGCCCCTTTCACCCTCAAATTTTATATTGCATCCCTAATTAGTAGTGATTGGAAATAGAAGTAATATAATAATAGTAACATGAATATAAGGCTTAAAATGATCGCAAAATAACTGCTATACTCCACAAAATATTTCCATTAGTACCATTTCCTATGGTTTTCAGCCTTACATTTCAGTGGCACAGTCTTCTATTTTGTAACGATACCATCTTGTTTATGCTTATTTTTGGTTACATTTGATAAATAATTCGTACCAGGTGAACTTGATGGTGCTGTGTGAAGACCTTGGTGCTCTGTTTGGCTGTCAGCTGCTTCTGCTCGTGAGCTTCGACGCACTGGTCCTGAACAGAGGAACGACATTAAGCATTAAGATCGTTTAATAACAACCGGACGCTCAACATCACTTTATAATTTCATACATTATTCATTCACCCCATACCCCATGATGGTAAGAAGCTATAGTGAGGCTGTCAATCTGCCAACACTCATCAACACACACAATCACACAAGGCAATCACTTCTTGGGTTCTTTTTCAAGACAAAACACTAGGCGATGTAGTTACCTTGTTGACATGTTTCGGCTACTACATCTCCTACTATATTGTAATTAAAAAGAACCCAAGAAATTAATGTATAAATAAACATTTTTGGATTGATTCTTGCCAATGTGAGCCAAGTGCCAAGTGTCTTGCTTAAAGACACTATTGCAACCCGACTGTGGCTACTGATACTCCCAGTGGTCTCCCATCTAAGTAATAATCAGGCCCGGTCCTGTTTAGCGACTGAGATAGAAGAGATTAGGAGGTATGACCATTAACTGTGCCATGAAAAGCACAGAGCAATAGAGCTGTTTTTATTTTATTTTACAATGCAGTGAAGTGTTGAATTGTAGTCGCTTCATTCCACAATATACAAGATGATATAGTCGTTGAAAGGGCTCAGTTATGTTAGAATAGAAATATAGAAAAGTGGAGATGAGTAGAATTCTTTTGCACACAAGCATTTACACTTTAATACACAAGAAATACTTTGTGCAGTAGTTAAAAATACAGAATAAAGCAGAATAAAAAAGATGATATGTGAAGCAAAAAGATGAACAAAAATATCAGGACTTTATTTATAGTTAGTAGATGAATATTCGTAGTTTATCTGAAAGACGCTGGATCGGCCAGGAGGACGAGCAGACGCCAACTTGGACTGACTGAAATGAAATCACTGAAATCTAAAAATACATCAGTGCAAGAGCGTAAGTAAAAACATTAGCGAGAGAAGGAAGAGAAGGAGAGAGGAGGAAGAGGAGGAGAGACTTCCTGATTTGATTATAACTCTAATGAAATTATATTGTGATCTATGATACCGTACCCACGTACCAGGAGTGCTTTTTGTTGTTGTTTTTTGTATGATTAGTTTTATAGTGCACAGACTGCCTTAGAAGCATCCAGATTGGTACAATGTAAGTAACATTATTTCAAAACATAAAGGCTGTGTTCACAATTGTCTTGGTTTGGTCTTTGTTTGATCCAGACATAATCCTGATGGAGATTTGGTTTAGGCGGGCAAAATCCTGGTTAAGACCGTCATAGTTCCCATACAGTTGTTTAAGTCTGGATTTGGTTCTGGTTAAGTTCTGAGACAAGTTTAGTCCTGATTTGATCCCAGTGTAATCCTGATGAAGATTTGGTTTGGCCCTGGTTAAGTTCTGATTTGGTTCAATCCCAGTTGTAGATTTGGTCCATTCTAGTCTTGGTTTAATCCTAGGCTAGTCCAGGTTTAGTTCTAGATTTAGTCCAAGTGTGCTTTAGACATATCAGGTTACCTGACCTGCCAGAACCATACGCTTGTAGATCTGGAGCCATATCCTGTCCTCATGATTTCAAAGGGCATGATTGACAGGCGGACTGACCAATTAGAGAGACTCATGTTCGGCTTACATATAAAAAGGAGAAAAATCTACATAAAAGACTTGAGAAACTGTGCGTATTTTTACAGAATCAACAATCGAAGCACCACACTATTACTTAGTGCAGGTAAAAGAAGTTAAATATTTTGGGCTTAAGAATTTTTCAAGAGGATTTGTCAATTTTCAAGAGGAGATGTCTTCGAGCCACGTGATACAAACGTTTGGATGGAGGATTTTTCCCTCTATTGTCCCGAACAGAATGTAAAAGGGACTGGCTGGTCAGGCAACTTATGAGGGGCATAGGTCAAATTAGGCTTTAAATTACATTATTATGCCTAAATATAATGGAATACTCAAGTACCCAACTCCAAGTATGTTAATGACAAGAAAACAATATAACATGGTTTAAAGTTTAAAAAGTGAGATAATGAATATCCTTATCCTAACCTTCTTGTTCCTCAGATAAGCTCTCCGCGCACAGATGTTTCCTCTCTTGGTCTCCAGAGTTTGAAGGCGTTTCTTGAGCTGTCTGAGCGCTGGGCTCTCAGACTGGACCCCGGTCTGGACCAGGCTCTGCAGCTCCTCTGGGTCCTCACACACATCGTAATACACCACCTCCTCCTTCAGCTCTGTACAGAATATAACAAGGTAAGTCATTCAAGATTTTAAGGAAATTTGATTACACAATATTGCTTTATATGTCACTGCCCAATCTCAGCTGATCTGAGAAGATAAACAGGGTTGGGCTTAGTTAGACGACCGTGAACACCAGGTGCAACAGTGGGGCAGCAATGGCTCTAATGCAAATGTTATTGTGTCCTTAGGCAAGACACTTCACCCACATTGCGAAGTAGTAATGCGGCGTGTGAGAGAGTAATTGGAGGTGCAGATTGGCAGCCTCGTTTTAGTCGATCCCAGGTTACCTGTAGAGAACACTCCTTATTTATTTTATGGTGGAGTCACATTCATTGACTGCAAATTCTGAATAGTACAGCTACCATCAATGTATATTCTAGTATGTAGTATAATCTTGGCAATTGTGTTTTTATCTAGTTTACAGGACAATTCAATTTTAAATTACAGAAATGAATGTTTTTCCCCAAATGCATATACTCATGTACACATGCCATGGGATCTGCTAAATATTGTTGGCCGCTCCCTCTAGTGGAGAGGAAATGACATGGTACACCTGTTGAACAGTCATGTCACTCTGCCCTGTTGAGAGACACTGTTGTACAATGGGTCCCAAAGTGGGGGTCATGAGATGACTTATATACTAGTAATTATAGAATTTTGACAGTGTGGTTGATGTATTTTTGAATTTATACAGTATATTTTACTGAAATTAAATAAACTACTCAAATAAAAAACAATTAAATAAATGTGTTTTAAATGTGTAAAATGAAACTATTACTGTTACACCCCTCATTACAAAATGTTATTTTTCGTGGTTTCATAGTTATTTTTATTTATTTACTTAGTCAAATGAGAACAGCGTGGAGGGGGCAAGCCCATATAGAACTTCGGAAATAAAACTGGCTTTTTGCCCATATTTTCTTTTTTTTTTAGAAACTGAAAAGTTGGGACTCTTGGTTTCGTGTTAATTTTTCAGACGTAGTGTTACCTTTGATTTGTCTCCGTACAGTGTCGATCTGGGCCATAAGCAGCTGCTCCTCATTCTTCAGGATTTCAAATTTTGTGTCGTAGATTTCCAGTTGAGTCTCGTAAAACCTCAGCTCTAGTTGATCCACAGAGTCCTCCGAGTCTGGACCAGGACCAGAGTCAGGACTGACGGGGGCGGACAGGGCCTCCATCTGAAACAACAGAACACATATTATGGTAATTGACACTGGGGATGGGACAAGTAATTAACATTTAGCTTTCAAATGTTCAAATTTATTTTAAATCCAATACAACCACTGTGTTCAGGAAAAAAAAAAGAAAAAAAGAATATTTCTTGTATTTCTAGTGTTAAAGACAGAATGTTGCCTGCAGTGTTCCACAGTATGACATTACGCTTACTTATGTGGCATTTGTTCTGTAATTACGGTAATGGACACTAGGGGTGGGACCAGATGCACTTTCCACAAGTTTGGGTTCACGAGAAAAGATTTTGACATCAGTGCACTGGGTAAGTTTTCTGGTGGAGGGTCAGCCACCTGCTTGTCTCCATGGTGATGTTATTGTTGTCTGAAAAGTCCCAGTATGGCATTAAACATAACCGTGTTACATTTTTATTTATTGACCTAAAAAGTTGCTTTCTTACTGTGAGTGGGCTCGTCTCTCCACAGATCTGACGTGTCTGGCCCTGTGGTATCTATCACCTGCTGTCTCCATAGAAATAAGTAAGTGTAATGCCATAGTGTGTAACATTCAGGGCAATATCTCCATGAAGAAAAGCTGGTGATAGACTCTCCACCAGAAAAGTTACACAGTGCACCTTTAAGAAATGAACATTGAAAATCCTTTTAATTTGTTTTAATAACACAATAAGACAAAACAATAAAATAAAACAAAGATCTAATCTAATCAAATATTGTGATTGATAAATATGAGAAAAAAAACTTTGATCAAACATATCGGCCAGTCATTTTCCATTATTTTATTACCATTCAATAGACATTATTATAGATTTATTTTATGAATTTAGAACACAAAAAACTGTATCTTATTAAAACAGGTGTGATTTTGTCTGGACTGGAGAATTCAGATCTCTGTGTTAATCCAAAGCCACAACAGAAAAGCCGGAAATCTCCTCAAGGTCAGAGTAAAATGGGCAAATAAAAACAAAACAAAAACTCCCCCAGAGCTGCTGCCATAGGCCTCACAGGGCTGGGCAGAGTCAAGGTCGACAAGAGCACAAAAATAAACTAAACAGTAATGGTTTGTTTAGTCAAATGATCATGAGAAATCAAATGGAGTATGAAATTGCAACAGACAAATTCAGAGATATTAAACAGCCCATATTACGCTATTTTCTGATCTGTTCAAATGTTGTTTCCTCGTCAAAAACATACCTGCAGCTTTGTTTTGTTTCTTTTCACACATGTTTAACACATAAACCCTGCATATTTAGGCTGTGTTCTTCTCTCAAAAAATCACTCTGCTCCACCATGTGATGTCAAGTGCTACACTGTTTTTAACCTCCATGCATCTTCACTAGAACCATTTGGATTATTTCAGCCCTGGAATCATAGCCAGGCTGGTGCCACTTAGTGCCTCCCCTCAATTAAATTTCTCTCCAGTGACTAGGTCAGGAATAAAACACTACACTAGACAGTTTGCAAGAACCCTGGAAGTTGTAGACCGCACACCGGCCAATCAGCGAAAAGCTGAACCAACCCGAGTTGCCATAGCAGACTGCATACGCTATCCTCCTTTGGACTTCCTTTGTCAAATACAAACTTTGCATTTTTTACTGCACCTTTAATTTGCAAGATCACCTCACAGAAATGCCAATAGTCATTGACAGACATGTTCACTCTCTGCTTTGTTTGTTGTTGTGCTGGCAATTACTTGGACAACACTGAGCGTTCCGGGGCATTACATACATCACAACCAAATAGCAGCGATTGGTTAAATAAGAGTTTCCACAAAGTTAAACTGGCTGATGAATCAAGCTACTGGAATTGCCAATCTCCACTAAACAAAATGTTAAAGGTAACATGCTTTCCTACTGTGAACAGGTCATCTCTCATCTCGCCTGTTTGTACTACCTGCTTGTGTCTATGGAAAGTATGTCATAGTTGGAACAATCTAGTCAAAGCAATAACATCTCCATGGAGAGAAACAGGTGGCAGATCCTCTACCGGGAAAGTTACAGAGTACATCTTTAACTTAGACCTGCTTCTGTTACAGGCACAGACATTTTCATTACAAATGACTCTGTCACTAAGTCTGTCCAAATATAAGCATACATTTGTATTACAGACTACTGCATCATGTAACATTCAATGTAACCATTTCACAATATTATGCAACTATTTCACTGTGCCCTAAAACCATCTCAGCACCTTTCACGCCCCCTACACATTTCTACCACTTGTGATTCTTGAATTGGTACTTGATCCTGCTGGAGGTGTTCTTAGGGTGACCACATTTTCAAAATGCAAAACTGGGACACATGGGTTGGGATGTTTGGTATAGATAAAATTGTGAAAAGAGCATGCAATATTGTGCATTCTCTTGTCAGTCATAATCTGAGAGATTTCTATCATGCATTTTTTTTGTTTTATGTTAATTTACAAACACGGTTTTGGGAAAACAAATGACAATTTATGCTCCTCTTTACTGTTGGCAGGGATCAGGTTAGTCAAGAATTGTGATAGTCCTGTTTTAGTCCTGGATTAGACGTGATGTAGTCCTGGTTTAGTCTTAGTTTAGTCCTAGTTTAGATCACATTGGTCAAAAATAGGGACACCTGGAACATTTCTTGTGTAAAACTGGGACAGATCACTGGTTTTGTATAAATCTGCAGGGACAGGTGACACAGGGCTCAAAACTGGGACTGTCCAGGGTAAATCGGGACATCTGGTCACAGTAAACAAACACTGTTTACAGTAAAGCAAACACTGCCAAAAAAAAAGTTTTAAGATTGTCTGAAAACTCAAGACAAAATACAAAATTGATCTAAAGTGCACATTTTCAGGAGCCAGTGATCAATACAAGCATTCATGGACCTGCTTCGGTGTTTGATTTTCAACAAAAAATGTGAGAGCGACTACCTGAAAAAACTGTAGGCTGATGCTAGCCAACTTGTGACTGTAAAGTTAACAGCACAAATCAGTATGTCGTTGTTCCAGTTAAGTCAGTTCTTTGTGGTCAGATTGTGTTAAAATAAAGCACAGATTAAAGTCTAGCCTGAGTAAGAGGAGGGGCCATTAGCTAAACCGCTCTTTGTTGTGTTATTTACGACGACGCAAGCTCCCAGTTTTCTAACATGGAAGTCAGTGTTTCTTTTATCAAGTTGTTTTAGATAAATATTGTGATTTAAACTGTCCATATTATAAAAGAATGATTCACAAGTGTCAAAGATTATATCTATATAGCAAACACAAACAAAATAAGTCTTCTTTAATGTTTTGCCACGTTAGTTTTCCCTTGCATAATTAGACGGTACTTGTCAAAACCTGCACATGTATGAATAATCCACAAGAAATCTGAATCTGAACATCAGTAGCTCTTTATATGACATTTCAGTAATCAGATAATGATCAGTTTTCTGGCTTGCGTGTGAACACAGCCAGAAAACATAGCTGCATTTGAGGCTGCTAATTGTTCTGTAGCTCATAATCTTGCGCTAAAGCTATGTAAATGAATTATTCTATCTCCAGAGACAGGAGGTGGACTGTGCAGCGGCTGTTGGCTGATCTCATTACAAACACATGTGTCTCGTGCTGATTTCAGTTCTGAATCGTGACTTTATGGAGCTTAACAGGATGAATAATTTAGCTGCAAACTGTATCCAGGTGAAGAGACACTGATCTGTTTAAAAAATGCACAGCCCGCCCTCTCCTGCAGATACTTTCCCCCAAAATAAAACTAGGGGGAAAAAAGTTTGAATATGCACACTATGAAAGGGTGACTTACAGATTACAGCAGCGGCAAGATTTATTTTTCAAGATATGGAAAAAATTCTTTGATTATATGGAAAACCACAGAGGACTATCGCTAAACTGAACAAACAAATGTATTATTATTATTATTATTATTATTACTACTATTATATGTGTGTATATATGTGTGTATGTGTATATGTGTATGTGTATTTATATATGTGTGTCTTTTTTTTTTCTTCTTTATATTATTTAAGTATTATTTATTTTTCTTTTCTCTGGAGACGGGGGTGGGGGGGTGAAGGGCGGGGGGGTGAAGGGCGGGGGGGTGAAGGGCAGGGGGGCTGGGGGGGAAAAAAAAAAAAGATGGTCACATTGTATTACTGTTAATTATATTATTTATTTATTTTTTCTTCTACTTCTGTGGCATCTGATTTGTCTGCACAAAAAATAATAATACAAAAAAATAAAAAAATGAATATGCACACTGAAGGAGAGAAGTATTTTAAAAAAGGGGCTCATAAATAGATCAAAGGACGAAAGAGTCCGAGTGGAATACCAAGCAGCCCTTTCTCACTCATTTTGGAAATTCGGCGTTTGTAAGGCTACACATGCATTTCGGTTTCCTGTTATATGTGAAATTTTGAGGACTTTACACCATTCTAAAGACACGATATTTTGTTTTGTTTGGTTAGTAAAGTGTAAAAGAGTTACATTATTTGCAGTTGTTGTTTCCAAACTCTGCACAGAATGACAAAAAGGGTATGTGGAGAGAGTTATAGGGGAAAAATATGGTATTGTATTGTGTCTTTATTTGATACACATTTTAATTATTTGGATTTCCCAGGCTAGCCTAAAAGTTTAAAAAATTATGAAGTGGTGCAGAGGTTTACTTCAAGCGCGTCCAAGTGGGGGATAGGTGACAATAATAACATAGACATTAACACACCAATGTTTTGTTTAAATCAATCTCAAACTCTATATGAAGTACCAGCTAAGGAAATATTTGCTTTCCAAACACTGGAGGTGAAGGGGAGTTACCTGACCAACTAGAATCACACACTTTAAAAAAACTTTACAAAGACGAGTGGGTCTGGCGCCGTATCCTGTCTCCCTGATTTCAGAGGGTGTGATTGACAGCTGGATTAACCAATCAGAGGTGTATGCTCCGTTCGAAACAAAAACATGGATGTTTACACATAAAAAGGAGAAAAATCTTCAAAATGAACTGAGAAATAAATGAAATTTTTACAGAATCAACAATCGAAGCGCCAAACTATTACTTATTTCAAGTTAAAAAAGTGATATATTTTGTTCTGAATGTTATGAGAATGTCGAGGAGATGTCTTCCGCATTTGAGGGACACATGACACAAATTAGCGACTGTGGTTAGACCACCTCAAGTTTGGATGGAGATTTTTAAAGCTTTATGGTCTGTTTCCAATCCCTTCTGGATTCGAACAGAATGTAGAAGGGACTGGCTGGTCGAGCTAGAAGGTGAGTCCAACCAAATGAGCTTGCACACTGCACAATATGTAAAAATATGTTTTCCTCAGTGCTAGTGCTGAAGATCCCAGTGTAGTGAAAGTGAAAGTTCAAAACTGAATGTTCAATGTTTAAATGTAGTTAGAAACTCACTTTGTTTTAATAGTAGTACAGAACAGTATTTGTGCCCACCCTCTTACAGACCTTTTCCTTGATGTTGTTCTTCTTGCAGTTCAGACACATCTCAGTGGCTCTCATGTGCTGCAGAGTCTCTTTGGCCAAAAGAAAGCGTAGTTTCTCCAGACGAGGAGCTACACACGCCCAGGCTGCTGCTCCAAAACGATTTTTATCCTCCTCCATCTGTCTCACCATCCCTGCATGAAGGCATAGATTAGAAGAACCATATTGGCCACGTTCTAATACACAATGCTTAGTAAAATGCTAAATGGATTGAGGAAATACAAATCTAACATACATTTGTATTTTAAATTATGTAAAGTAATAGTTAATATGTGATATAAATAGAGTAAACACTAGATAATACAATAAAATAAAAAATAAATAAATAATCTGCACCTCAAATAGCTTTTTAAGCAATTTCCATTTCCATACACACATTTTTCATATATTACAAACACATAGTTTATTTTTAAAATATCTAAAAATACATCAAGATGTATATTCTGCTCACAACACGCCTCATATAAGCCCCAAACATCTGCTAAAATAGATTCTATCCATGCAAATTCAACACCACCAAATTTAGTGTAGCTGAAAGGATGGATTTCACTAAGATCATTTGGATTGTGCAAGATTTTTCAAAGCCCTTGTTAACAAAAAGCAAAAGATTAGGCAGTTTTGATTCTGTAAAATCTGCTAAACTCACAGCTGAGATCTATTGAAACTGGGACACACCAACCATCTATGATCTTAGTCGCTCAGTTATACTTTCACTTTCTTTCATATGCAGGTAATTTTTCACACATTTCAACACATTTAGAGTGTGAAAGCTTCCTACAATATCTCACTAAAAAGCACTAAGGGTTCACAGAATCCATCTGGCTCATCAGAAACTTGGGTATGTGAAGAGAATGTTCACCAAATATTTATTTTTTACACTTTAGTAATTATTGTAGTCACTACTTACTTTAAATTTACAGTTCTCCAATATTGCTCCAATATTTGGCTTCTATACAAACTTCAGTTGTACCAAAAAAATTTGCAACACAGAAGAGCCATTCATTAATTCGGAGACAACATCCAAATCTACAGTAAAGATATGCATCTCACCATATGATATTTATTGTTATTTTGGAGAGGCAAATGCAAATACAGATAGGCTACTTTGTGCTTTTAAAATATCTTGAAGAGATACTGTCACAGTCCTAAAAATTAAAGTAAAAACATATTTCTTCATGTTGTCTGCACTAAATGTATCATGGTTTATGTAGTTTCCTATGTTTACTTGCTGTTACTACAATAAAACTACTATCAATACGATGTCACAATATTTAGTTTATTTAGTTACATCCCTACAAAATACTACAATAAACAAACTCATCTTCATACCTGCCAAAGCTTTAGAGGTCTGAGCGAAGTAGTTGACTGTGATGTCTTGTATTGAAGCCACTGCGTTTTCTGCTTTAACTCTCCACTCCTCTGCCTCCTTCTGCAGCTCCGCGATCCTTTTGGGACCCAACTCTTCAAACTCCAATGATTTCTGTAATGAGTAGAAATAAAGCAGTCATTCAGATAATGTAATCAGCAAACATTTTAATATTTTGTCTCCACATGGGTCCTATACAGTAAGGTGCTGAAAATCGGATAATAATCTAGACTAAAACTAGTATCGAAACTAGATTCATTTGTCATTTGAGCAGGTATCGATACACAAAAAGCCACATTTACAGGACAGAAGTGAACCTTTCTTGAAAATCTTTAGTGTGATCTTGAGCTGTATCAGTAGTATACACCCAATGACAACTATGGAGCCTCCCTGTATGACAAATTACACAGATTTAAGACAACATGATTATATAAAAGTACACAGGAATAATATACGATTTAATGCTGAAAACGTCATTCTATTCAGTATATTATTCCTGTGGTGGATACCTCTGTCACAACTCCAAAGTGTTAGTATTATTTCATTTCATTTCATTTTCATTAAGTCAATTACAACACACATAGTTTAATTTTCCATAATTCCTTTATTTAGACTTATATTTTCTAATTTTGGGTGCACACATTTTAGTTAATCTGACTTATACTTGTTCTTTTTTTTTTCATTTGAGTGGCCAGGAGCACGATTTAGTTAATTTTGCTAAGTTTGTTTAAGGTCGCTTTATTATCACTTATTATTTTCGGTATTATAATTATTTGCCTTACTTACTGATTAAGTTAGTACTTTTAGTTGATTATTTAGTGTAATTCTCCCTTCTTGTGTTGAGTTTTAGTTGGCCCTCATGCATTTAAACACCCCTGTTCTTTGTCTGTTTGGGTTAGTTTTGTTCTGTTCAGTTTTATTTAAGTTACTTTTTGGTTAATGATTTACATAATTTGAGTCTTTGTTAAATTACTTTTTTTTTTTTTTACTTTATTAAATTTTAACTTTCTGTTTGGTCCACTACAATTCCATAGTATCAAAATCTAGTTTTGTGACAACACTAGTATACAGTCAACCTGCTAACCTTGTAGTTAAAGCTGCTCTATGTAACTTTTCTGGTGGAGGATCCATCACCTGCTTAGTCTAGAATGTTCCACACTAAATCATTATACTTACCTATATATCACTTATTTCACAATATGTTTTTATGGCTCAAAAATACCTTGAAAAACTTGTATCTTCATTGTGAAGGGGCTTGCCTCTCAACAAATCTGACCTGTAATTTGGCCTGGTGGCATCACTTGCTTATCTGTCTCCTCGTCTGTCTCCAAGGCAGTACAAAAGTTGCATGTATGGGAAACACTGTGTACTATAGTGTTGTGGTGGTCTATTCAAAGTAAGTCATGTGAGTGTAACTGTGGCCCAGCTGTAAGTCTATTATAAGAAGCACTTGTACTTAACAAATAATGGACCGGTTTACGGACCCTGTGGCGAGATTCAAACTGTGTACCAACAAGACCTGTCACGACAATCACTATGACAACACACACTGTCAATAAATAAATTAACATACATTTCTGGGGAACAGTATTTATTTGTGTTTATTATCCTTGTACTAGAGGGAGTTGTTTTTTGTTCTTGTAGTTTGTGAACATTTGAGCTGTTAAGGTTTAAAATTATTCATATCTACTGTATCATGCATTATAGATACGTATTATAGACTAACTCTATACATTTTATGCTATTTATTTTTGCAGCTCATGTTTCATTTACAACTATAGTTCACTTAGAAAAGGGTTTATGGGGATTATCCTGATTTAGCGTTATTTTGACTGTAATATCAGCAAAGTTACCAATATAACATGCATAAAATTTTGATCTTGTGACTGGCCTATAAACAACAATAAAGAAACACACAGAGGACAAAGGACAAAAATGATCAAAAATTAACAAATAAGACAAAAAATGAACAAAAAAGATAGTATTATGATTAGTGCATTAGTTTTGTTTAATTTCAGTAAGACATTTTTCTACAGATTAGCAAATAGAATAAAAGACTTACTGTTCCAATGGCCTTTTTGTCACACATAATGATTTGTGCAAGTGTAATTTGCTAGAACTCATATGATCAAGTCTAAGCTTCAACGTTTATCTTCATAACAGACTCGGTGCTGTTTAAGTCTTTCAATGATTGTCTATAACTTACTTTTAAAATGCCAGTTGGCTTGCTTTTTTCTTTTTTTAAAATTTTAAATCAGCAAACAGCAGTTTAAATTCTAGACTTATTTTTGTCAATTGACTTGAAATAAAAGTAAAATACATAATACTACTATAATGAATAACTGTACAATCAAACTCATTCACCATATTAAATAGTGATATACCTAAACAACTTCTGTATCAATTCTAACATTGGTAAGTTTGAGCTACTGTGACCAAGTAATTTCTCTCATACAGTCATGTAGGCATTTACCAGGATCTCCATCTTGCAGAGGCAGGCCAGCTCCCTCATGTCTCTGAATGGCTGCAGCAAGAACTGGAAGAAGGTTGTCGCCACGGTGACCAGGTCATGGTAGGCATCATCCTCTTGTTGGTAAATGTCGAGTAGAGCCACCATCCTGTCTGCCGCAGTATGGCTCTGCAGCAACTGGAGAGAATATGGATGTAAGAAGGGAGCAAATAAGAGACTAGAGCTAATTTAGAAGGCGGTGGAAATGTGTACTCAAATAAAAGTACAATTACATTACTACTAAAGGTATTATATATTATTAATTTGTCATACAAATTCAGCTTTAACCTCCTGTCATTAATCACTTTCCACCCTGCTACTGTGATATTAGTTTACTTATTACATCGACAAAAAAGTCATATCCAAGATATTTAACATTAAACCTGGACAAAATAGCATTACTGAATTACTGATCTGCTTTTAGTAGTGAAAATTATAAATGATGATTATGAAAATCATGGACAGCATTTTCCACAAAAGGAGCAGGGATCAGTTTGGAAATAACAGAAGACACAATGGGCCACCTGTGACTCTAGTGTGAACTGTTGTTGTGCCCTTTGGCAAGACACTTTACTTGCTTTGCTTAGTATGACTATGGGGAGTGAGTGATAGGTGGTGGTGGGCATAGATTGGCCTCACTTCCATCAGTCTAAAGCAACTACATAAGACAAATGCATTATTATACCTTGACCTTGACTAATTCTGAAATAGTGATACAGAAAAAATGTTTCTAGGTGCTATTTTTATTACAGAGTATGTAATTAAGCATGTAGAAATCCATTAACTCTTCACATATTATAACTACAACAATCTATAACTTCATTTCAGTTGTTTCAAAATGCCTTTTTATTGCATTTTCAGAATATCTGTCATTGTTTCTAGTTTTTATAAATTAATTCTAATGCACAAAGCTGTGCATGTATAAGTTGTGTTTTTTCTTCTTCTTCTTTCTTTTCCCCTTTGTTTTGTATTATATTTCACTTTGCCACTGTTGTCTGCTGTTAACTCGTTGATCTAAAAAAACAATATGATGCATCTCAAGGGGTTATTCCTCTTGATAAACAAATGTCATACACAAATACATGCACATTATCATTCATGGGACCCTGATTCTAGTCATTGGATGATTTCTACACCTGTTCACCTGGTCCACCTGCCAGTCTCACCTGTCGCAGTTCACTTTTGGCACGTGACATCTCCTCCTGCATGCTCTTCTTCTTAAACTCCTGCAGATTTTCAAAGTAATCCTCCACATCTTGCTCATTTTGGGAAAACAGTGTATCTAGGACTATTTTGCGTCCACAGACATCAATGGCCATGCTAAAATATTTCTCCAGTTTTCTGCACGGCGTGTCAAAGTCCCTCTCATCTTCATCATCTCCTGTGGTCACTCTTCGGCTCAGGAAAAGCAAATCCCAAATATTTCCGTCTTCAAACTCCGACAAATCCGGGAAGGAGTTGCCTAAAACATCTGCGACACACGAAAACTGTTGATGTATGTTTTTTAAATCGTTTACAGAGAAAAGACCAGCCCAACTCATCTGACAATCCTCTGACACTTCAGCTTTGCGTCTCTGCCTTTGCAAAGTCCGATTGTGACAAGTGACAGCGAACTTTCCCTCGATCACGCTCCATTGTACAATAAAACCAAGTTTAAACGTCTCGGTTTCCTCAAATATGTTGCTTTTCACCGCCACCCATCCGTCCAAGCTGTCCATACGCTCACAATCAACGTTATTCATCTTAAAAACATTGGATTTCTAGCAGCTGCGGAAAAGGAGCTGGCTCTGTTTACAACGTCCGCCATTTGCATGACGTAGAAAGCGTTCACGGACTATGTTACTGTCAGAAATTATAATACTTCGTTGATATGCATACAAATGTCTTATTCTTTATTTCTACATCTAATCTATCTTAATAATAAAAATATACAAAATAACTTACATAAGCTTACATAAATATTTTAGTAAGATGATTAAATGAGGAAAAATATATAAGTGGCATGAATATATAATGTTTTTGTGAAACTTACAAATTGTTTCGATTCTCTCGGAAGGCACCACAATGACAGCTCCCAAGGTTCAACTTTAACCTTCAAATCACATGGTTGGGAAAGTCCCACATCTTTCATCACAGTGACTGAGTTAAAAATCAAAATTAACAAAATAACTTGTTTGCCTCCCTTACATTAAAGCATTAAAACATTTCAATTACACTTTTTACATGCCATGTTGAGTTTATGATTTATTCACAAAAATTAAATAATACTTTTTATATTAGCATCGTATAGTATTCAGTTGGATTTATACCGTTACCATAAAAATTTAAACTATAAATAATACTTTTTGTTTATTTTTTTATGTTTTTTAATCGGAAGGTTCATACTCACATTGCCCCCTCCCTCTCACAGCTGCAAACAGTGAAGGTGAGCGTAGCGGGGCAGATTGCACAGGTCAGGTGCAGACTGGAGAAAAATAACCATATCATTTGCGAACATGAAACTTTTCTCTGTCGCTTTGACTTTGTTAACTTCCTCGGTGGCTTTTTACTTTTATACACCCCTACCTGATGGCATACGGGAGCCAAAGAAGCTGATGCTGCTGGATGCAACTTTCAAAACAGTCTCGAAATTTGTAAGAATAAATACTTTTTGTGGATTTTGTTTTATTTAAATATATTGAACTATATAAGCAGGATGAATGTACCTTAAATATGGCACAACACAATTGTCAGTCATTCAGAAGCTGTGGACTTTGGTTTTACTTAGGTTAATTATTAAAATAAATTTTGTGGCTCATGCACGTGGCAATTCAGCCTGTGCTATTTAATAAAAAGTAACACTTATCATTAAATAAATGCAAAATAGATAGTTTAATACTATATTGTGATTCATTCAGCCTACATTTCCGTAGAGACCTCCAGAACAAAAGTTATATAGTGCACCTTTGACCAAAAGTGTATTATTAAATTCACTTTTGTCAAACAGCTCAAATGATCACAGATTATTTTATTTTAGACCCATCTTTTATTTGTTTGTGCACAGGCCGCTCTGAAGCAGCAACTTGGCTTTGGTCATCCCATTAGGACCATAAGAACATTCAGAGAGACCCTCCTCGAGTCTGACGCCGGGGAAGACTTTGTCCCTGGAGTTAAAGTGACTGATGTGTCTTTCTCTGGAGTCCCAGTTCGAGTGTATGAAACGTCTGGGGGAGGGGGAAGTCTGCGGAGGGGGCTGCTGTATTTTCACGGAGGAGGATGGGCTCTGGGCAGTGCAAGTAAGTAAAAATCTGAAATGTTATAGAAATGGATCATTTGTAAAGATTAATTATTTTTAGGATGTGTTCATTCTTGCAGAATCTCCACTTAAAAACTATGACCAAATTGAGACTAAACCTAGAACTATACCAGGACTTGGACAGGATTAAACCAAATCTACTTGAGGACTCAAACTAGGCCTAAATCTACACCTTTAGTAAGGGACACAGAGGTCAAAGTTGTCCAAAAATCATTAAAACAAGTATAAAAAGTATAAATTTTAACAGGTATCAATACTGAAAAAAATCGTTATAAACTTGTCTTGAGTATATTTTATCTATTTTAGAGCAAGTTTGTATTAAAGAATTATCATTATTTTGTGTTGAAAATGACATACTACTGTATAAAAAATTGTTTGGGTTTTTCTGTTTTTGTTTTTTTTTCATGTTGGTTTTGGTTTCGAACAGACTTATGGTTCAGTTTCAGATTGTTGCAAAGTGAAAGGTGTTTTATAAAAGTTTAGTAACACTTTATAATAACTACAACTTATTTAGCCTTTATAAAGCATGAACAAAGACTTAATTAATAATGAAGAAATACATTATTAAGGCTAAATAAGGTGTAGTTATAATAAAGTGTTCCCAAATCTTTCTTTCTTTTGTCAGAGAAAGGTTCATACGACAAACTCACCAGGATGATGTCTGCGGAGCTCAATGCTGTAGTCGTCTCTGTGGAGTGAGTAGTGTTAATATTAACAAGACACTTGTACATACATTATGTGCACTTGGAATTAGAGTGGCCACTAGAGGCATGCACACACTCAGTTCAGACAAGAATGCTGCACATGTACCTAGTTTGCACTAAACTTGACATTTTGATATCATTTGATAGCAAAAATGTAGATTTGAATCAGACTTAAAATAGCCTGAAACAAGTATGTACAAATTTGAAAAGCCACTGTTAAGTAGTTTTTGGTATATCATCAATTATATTTTTTACTTTTTTTATCATAATTGTATAGCCATGTTCCTCCTGATGATATTTTCTTGTAGATATCGTCTTTACCCAGAGGTGCAGTTCCCTGAGCCGTACTTGGACTGTCTCGCTGCAGTAAAATACTTCCTGTCTGAGGAGGTTTTGTCCAAATACTCAGTGGACCCTGAGCGAGTGGGAGTATCTGGAGACAGCGCTGGGGGCAACCTGGCTGCAGCAGTGGCTCAAGAGGTGCACAGATTACACTAAATATATGATTAGATAATTATTATATTTATTGGTGACTTTCAAATTGTAGAATGTGATAATGTCGTACTCCCAGATGAGGGGCAAATATCGTATTCAAATGTAAAGCCTGGTAATTACAGATATAAGAAAAGAAATTACTAGGGGTGTAACAATATAAAAGTCTCACGATACAATATCATCATGGTATGAACCTCACGATATGATAGTTATTGCGATATCGTAGGAAAGCTCACGATATGGTGGGGACGCTCACGAGTAGGCAAGGCAAGGCAAGTTTATTTGTATAGCACAATTCGTACACAAAGTAATTCAAAGTGCTTTACAGAATAAGAAATACATTAAAATAATCATGAAGATTAAAATTAAAAAAGAGAGACATAAATTGGAGAGAAGAGTGCGGAATTGAAACCTTTCAGTTATATGCACAGTTAAACAGAAATGTTTTGAGCCTGGATTTAAACAGCGTCACAGAAGAGGCCTGTCTCACATGTTCAGGAAGACTGTTCCAGGTTTTAGCTGCATGAACCTGAAACGCTGACTCCCCTTGTTTAGTCCTGACTCTGGGCACCAGCAGGAGGCCGGTCCCTGAGGTCCTCAGAGTGCGAGATGGTTCATATGACACTAACATGTCACAGATGTACTTTGGTGCTCGGCCATGGAGAGACTTGTACACAAGCAGAGCTGCTTTAAAGTCTATTCTCTGAGGCACAGGAAGCCAGTGCAGAGACCTGAGCACAGGACTTATGTGCTCGTACTTCCTAGTTCAAGTAAGGACCCGAGCTGCAGCGTTCTGGATGTTCTGCAGCGTCTCACAGCTCGTTTGGAGAGACCAGTGAGCAGACCATTACAGTAGTCTAACCTACTGGAGACAAACGCATGGATAAGTTTCTCCAAGTCTGCTTTAGACAGTAAACCTTTGATTTTTGCGATGTTTTTTAGATGGTAAAAGGCTGCAGATGTTATTGATTTGATGTGGCTGTTAAAGTTCAAGTCTGAGTAGGGATGTAACAATATCCAAATCTCTCTGTACGATATTTTCACAATATACATCTCACAGTACGATATTTATTTATTTTGTGGAAGCTAACAAAACTGTTAATATGCTACTTTTTTTTGAGTAAATTGCCTTGGCAAGACTTAAGAACTAAAACTTAAAAGTGCTTAGAACTGTTATTTCTTCATGAAGTCTACACTAAAATGGAGCAAAGGATCATGGTCTATGTAGTTCCTTCTGTTTTTTTAGCTATTGCTGCATGATGAACTCTTAATTTAAGCAAAGAGACTTGCAATTTGATAAATTGTGATGGTCCACGATATTATTGTTAGAACTCATGATATTTCGATTATTGTTACATCCCTAGAAATTACCTGTCCTGTATCTCCATTAAATGTTTTAGGCCCCTAGGATCTTTGAGTGAACCCAACCAAAAAAATACAACAACAAATGTTAGTGAGAAGAAACATCAGCAGTTTTTGAGTGTTCACAATTTTTGAAACTGTAGATGCAATGTTTTGAAATCCATATAGAGCAGAGTTATAGAGCAGTTTAAAGCTCTTACTTGAGATCAGACTTTGTGAATGAAAATATATTTAATGTTACTATGACATAAACAGCCAATAGCCATCTTACTAAAGCTTAAATCTTAATTATGTTCATTAATATCCCTACTAGCATTAAACTTGCTCTGTTTAATCGCAGATCTCCCAAGACTCCAGTGTGAGTGTGAAGCTCAGTGTTCAGGCTTTGGTTTACCCTGCTCTACAGGCCCTGGACTTTAACACACCCTCCTGTCTCCAAAACCACAACATCCCCATTCTCTCCCGCTTTGCCCTGGTGCAGTTCTGGATTCAGTATCTCGGAGCAGATCTCTCTCTGAAGGAACAGTTTTTATCCAACCAGCACAGCGGTCTAGAGCAGCCTCTCCTCAGCCCTGAGTTAAGAGCACGATTTAACTGGACTCTGCTCCTCCCTCCAGAGCATCAGAAGAACCACACACCGGTTGTAACAGACAAAGGATTGGAAGGAATTTTGGAAAAAGTCCCAGGATTCTTGGATACCCGTGCTTCTCCTCTTTTGGCCAGTCCAGATGTGCTATCCAAATGTCCAAAAGCGTATATTATGACTTGTGAGTTTGACGTGTTGAGAGACGATGGTTTGATGTACACGAGGAGATTACAAGACGCTGGGGTCCAGGTCACAAATGCACACTATGAAGATGGCTTTCACGGCTGCTTTAGTATGCTCTTCTGGCCCCTGGAGTTTGATGTGGGGAAGAGGGCGTTTAAAGACTATATCAGATGGCTTCAGGACAATTTGTAGAAGACTGTGAAGACTGTCTGTTAAGACCTGCCATGATTAAAAAAAAACATACAGTAAAGGCGTTAAACGATAATATTGAAACTACTTTAAAATAGAGATTAACAATAATGCTAGAATAATCCCAGTAAACCCTTTTTAAATACACATTATCATTAAAAGATATGGTCTGCAAACATAGCAGAATCAATCAGTGATTAACCATAAAGTCATTTATTCAGCAGCTCAAATATTATTGTATTACAACAAAAATGGAAACTAGCTATTTAGTTATAATCTGGTGCTGTAGATCTGTTTTTAGTTTTGACTTAATGTCTCTGTATATTGTCGCTTTAAATAAAGACTTAACAAAAATACCCCAAATCTCCCCACTTTTGCAAAGTAAATGTACCCATGATAAGTATTGAGCTCCAAAATAAATTGTCAGCTATCATGTATTGGCAAATATCGGAAATGGGGCACAACAGTGAGACAAATTTTGGATATTGGTGCCTATTCAAAAAAATCCACCATTTCTACGTTTGTGCACCTTTTATTATTTCATACAATCACCTTTTTGTCCAATTCGCCTGCAGAAACACCTGAGTCACTCCTGCTCTTGCTGAGTCATATCAGTAGGTCATATCATGTGTTGACTTTTTCATTAACAATAATCAAATTATAGTGTTGCACAAAAAGTAATGGACCTTGAAGTTCCACACAAAATAGCAGAAATATTTCCTTTGTATTCTTGTTCTTGTTTCAGTATTTCAAAATTTGTCACTACAAGCTTAATTTCTGTGCATTTTTAACTGATTCCTTTCACAGCTTTTATAGGCCTATAGATATTATGCTCTATTTTCTTCTTTAACTTTAAAACAACAATAATTTTATAAAAATATTTTATGCTTTTTTTCCAAGTAAAACTATCAGATACAAGTTTTAAATTATGAACATTGTAAATCTCAGTATAGATGTAAAATGATTTAATTCAAAACAGCAGAAACAGCTGACTATATGTGCATTTTTTTTTGTTTTGTTTTGGGGTTTTTTTTTTTTACATTTTTGTATAATCCAAAGTCTTTTCAAACAGTTGTGGGTGTGTGGGGACTTTAGGGGATAAGTGCAAACAGTGCATGCTCAAGATGCAGGACAATACAAGATTTCATGCATGTTTAAGATCATGATTTAGGAAAACTACTGTAAATTGGTCAGTAATGTAGATCTGTAGATGCCTCGAACAACAAAAACATCCTCATAATTTCACATATCAATAAATTTGTTCAAACTTTGCTTCATTTTCCCGCTTCATATGTAAACCTATCTGAGTGTGTCCCTTGCAGGCTCCTGTACCGCTGGACATGCCTGAGGACATTTGAGGAGCAGCTGGTCTCTGTCTATTTCTGTCCCGGGCCTGAAGAGCTACAGTGGGTCAGTCTGTGGACACTGTCAAACTTCAGTAAAAATCAGCGAGAGAATGGCCTTCCTCTGAATGAACCAGGTAAATAACTACAATATTTTAGGTGTTTAAAGGTGCGTTGTGTAACTTTTCTAGTGGAGCTTCGGCAAATGTTTCACAGTATGACGTTAAACCTTTCAATCTTCATGGAGACTAAACCAGACCGAGTTACAGGTCAGATCTGTGGAAACAAAACCCGTTCACAGTCAGAATGCCTGTTTTTCTGGGTATTTTTGAGCTATAAAACCACCTGTAATTGAATAAATGTAAAAAAAAAAAAGCTGTTTAATGTCCTATTGTGGAACATTCCAGCAGAACATATCCACAGAAACAAGCAGGTGACGGACCCTCCACCAGAAAAGTTACACAGTGCACCTTTAAGTACATATTTGCATGTAACTGGAGCCGAAGCTGTTTTTAAATAAGTAGTGACAGAGACTTTTGTTTACTTTTTCACACTCAATCAAGTGTAATTCCTTTGGTGACTTTTTCAAAACAGTAAGTACAGATTTTACATTCTTCCTCCAGACTTCCTCCTCTGCTTGTTTCAATGATTTGTATAAAAGTGCACCAAAACCTTAATGACCCCTGCAGGACATTCGCACTAACTAGATTTCTAAGTCAACAAGTAACACTTTTACTTTGATTTAACCCCCAAGTTAGAATTGATACATACTAAGTAACTCTCCTGTTTCTCTTGTAATGGTGTTTTTATTCACATAATCACAATCCGAGGGTGAAAAACAACTAAACAAGATTTAAAAAAACATATAATATAAAAAAATTCTGTCTACTAACTTACTAATTGGACTGAAAAAGGACCAGCCACAGCACCACTGAGCAAAACTGTAAACATAACACTGAATTTTTATATTTACTTGTTTGCTCTTTTCTTTTGTGTTCACTTTTTTATGTTGATTATGTTGTTTAATTAACACATTATGCATTATATTAAGCACTCCCTGCATTCTGTGATCTAGTGTTTTTTTTAAATGTGTTATTTATTGCGTTGTTTATTTATTTTATTCACAGCTGCTTTGTTGTGACACAAGTTGCTTTAAGTTTGACACTATCTAAAGCTGCACTATGTAACTTTTCTGGAGGTGGTCCTTCACTTGCTTGGAGACGAACAGGTTATTGTTTTACCTGGAATGCTCCACAGTATGGCAGTAAACATATCTATCTTGCATTTCTTCAAGTGTTTTTAGTTATCAGAAATGTAATGAAAAACATTTGCTCTTACTGTGAGTGGGCTCGCCTCTCCACAGATCTGACTGTAATGTGGATCGCGTCATGTGCTTGTCATACTGCAAAACATGTCTGGCAAAACAATAACAGCAACATAGAGACAAATAAGTGACAAACCGACCTCCTCAGAAGTTACACGGTGCCCTTTTAAATGAGACATAAATCATCATATTTGCCAAAATCTCTATTTATTTTCACTTTATTTAACCAATTTTGTAATACCTGGAGGTCCGAATCATACCCTGACTCCTCTCTGGTTTAGTCGACCTCCTCATGGACCTGTTTGAGATCCGTGGGGGGCGACTGGACGTGATCGAAGAAGAGTCAGAGCATCCAGACTTCAGCCGAGAGTCCTTCCACATGGAGGGTCCTGGTGTGGGGGGGCAGGGCGGAGGAGCCGCCCAGGGCCACAGGGGGACGCTGCAGCGATTCTCTGTGGACACAAACGATTCACTACGATTTGAAGCCTGTGATACTCCATCTCCAACCAGGGCGGACGACGGGCAGGATGATGTGTTCAAAGACGTGGAGGTAGGGTCTGGAAATGGGAGACATAAAATAGTTGTGGTTCTGTGGTAGTGGTGGGAGATATTACCAAAAAACGCAGATCAAAACTATAAAAAATCTGACTGGGCTATAATCTTCTAAACTGTGCCATAAAGGGATGTTTCTACTATTTTTAGATAATTTTACTTCACTTTTTCTGCTGTTAATTCTTGTCAATATCACTTGCCCCTGTGGTGGGCTAGTCTCTGGTTTTGTCATGATTTAGCATTTTCATAGACTGGGTTGTGTATCAGATTTTTGGAATTTTATTTATGTATTTCGTAGAATGAAAATGATGAGATCCGTAACAAGCTCCAGGAAAAAGTTACAGAGATGGAGAACTTTGCCGGACATTTGGAGGAAATCTTTCTCACTGTGGAGGTAAAATTGTGATTATTATGTGTTATATAGTTCACCTCTAATATTGCACCTTGTAACCTGAACTGAACCTGGAATAGAACAGGACTAAACCAAGTCTACATCTGGACTAAACAGCACTTAAACCAGGATCAAACCAGGACAAGTGTGAAGTATCCATAATTGGAATAACAAACTAACTGTTCTTTCAGGAGAACTTTGGCCGTCGGGAGCAGCACCTGGAGCAGCATTATAATGATGTTCTTCAGACTCTGTCTCAGAGATACGACGACAGAGCGGCCGCTCTGGAGGATGAGAAGAAGTCCAAACTGGAGGCTCTGTACAGACAGCTGTTGGACTGTGGTCGAGCGCTGGACTCCTCCAAAGAGCTGATCGAGAGTGCGCAGGAAGTGCACCGTTGTCATGACAAGAGGCTGTTTCTCAAGGTCTGTGTCTGTGATCACTGGAGAGAGTAATAAAGTGCAGGGTACAGGATCATGACTTCATGTAATCATTACTCTTTTTTTTCTTTTTATCTGTTTTGGGTGCTGTGGCAGATGGTGATGCCCACAATCAAGAGGTAAACATCTTAAAATTTCCAAATATTGAAACATCTTTTTACACCCTCTATAAACTTGCTTCCTCTTGATCAGGATAGAAGACTTTGCTAAAGAGGACATGGACCTGACCCTCTCCACGTCTCTGGAGTTCTCCACACCGCTCTCAGATCTGTCTGATGTTAAAACCATGATGGACTCCATCAACGTCGTCCCAGGTTTGACACAAACTTCACTTCTGACCTATTTCTTCAGTATAAATACATTTTATCATTCATTAACTAACACTAACGTATTTAACTTGAACTAATTAATTGAAATTAATAAGAAATTCTCCAAGAAGGAGCGACACCCCGCAAAGTTACAGGTGAAAAGGTGAGCCCACTTACAGTAAGAAAGCAGGTGGCAAACTTACTAATATAGTCATATAATTCCCCTTCAAATACACGTGAGACATGAAAATATCTAAAGGTTTTATGGTTGGTGTAATATTATAGTTGAGAAAACATAAGGCATGTGAAGAATGAGATCGTAGGAGTTAAAGTTAGTTTAAACTCCCTCTGTGATTAATCAGTTACTAAAATTCATCGGCCAGTTATATTAATCTACATCATTATTACTTTTTTGTTGTGATTTCAGCTCCGTCCGCTCCGGTCATAAACCCTCAGAGTCCAAACTCAGCCTCTCAGACATCTCTGCGTGTTTGCTGGAGCCTGTTTTCAGACGACACAGTGGAGTATTATGAGCTCTACTACCGCCCTGTCTTGGAGGACTGCCCCTCCAACGACTCCTCTGCCCCCCCAGGTAACACTCACCCATATTTACCTCATCTCCATCATGCTTTTAACTGTATGTTCTGTTTTTGTTATTTACCCCATGTTTAAATGTTGTTCCCGCATCATTTGGATAACTGAGAAACCCTGCATTGTCTTGCATTTGAGGCTTTAGTGCTCTGAAAATGTACATTTTGACTTACCCCCTATCCCCTCCAGAGCTCTGTACTTACTTGCAAAGATTCAAAAGCTTCAGACTCCGGGTCTTATATGTAGAATTAAAAATGGTCACATTATTCTAAAACAACAACCCATGTAATGTTTTTTTCTTTTTTTTTCCTTTTACTTTTTATTGTATTGCCATTATAATGTATGCATTAAAGGGTTGGGGCTTCCTCATATATATATTTTGAGGACTTTTTCCCATTCAAAAGATGTAATATTGTGTTTTGAATTGTTAATTGCTTTGGTAATGGCATAGGTCCTTTTTTTTACCCATGGATAGATATTTAATATGTTTATTTTATAATATATGCAATTTTTGGTATTTTACTTATATATTTTGACCATATCTGTGTTGTTTTTGCAGTGAATAAAGTGAAAGTGAAGGAGACTCACTGCACTGTGTCAGAGCTGCTGCCAAACGCTCAATACGAACTCTGGGTCACGGCCACCAACACGACCGGAATCAGCCCGGCCAGCGAGAAAGCCCTCTACATGACCGGTAATGACTAAATACTGAGACTAAACTAGGATTTGGCATGTTAAAATACACATTATACACATTACACATTATATTTTAAAGGTTCGCTGTGTGACTTTTCTGATGTAGGGTTTGCCGCCTGCTTGTCTTCATAGAAATTATTGTTTTGCCTTGGATGTTCCACTGTAAGGCATTTTATTAAATTACAAGTGTTTTAATTGCTAAAAAAATACCTTGAAAATTGGGCTGTGAGCAGGCCGTCTCTCCACAGATCTGACTTGTAACTTGCTTGATCGTGCCATGTCACACTGTGGAAGATTCAGGTAAAGCAATAATATCTCCATGGAGACAAAGAGGTACCAGAAAAGTTACAAAATGCACCTGTAAGTAGTACAATGTGCCACAAAATATTATCTTAAGACAGTGGAAATCTAATAATCACAATTTTCTAATGTGCTGGGTACCTCACAAAAGCCAGTTATTATTAGTGCTAATTCTTACTGGTCTGCAGCCTTAGAAATTAAATCAAAATCAAAATGATTTGGCTGCTACAAATTATACATACCGGTATTTTTTTCCAATTCTCTCCATTTAGAAGATTTTCTTAAAATTAAAATTTAACAAAACAAAAACACACAAACACTTTTACAAAGAGTTGCCCTTTTCTCCTTTGATCATTCATGTTTCAATTATAATTTCTTTTCATGCTCTTTTATAATCAGAATTACAAGAACTATACTTTCTACTTTAAAAAAATTTGTCATTTTCAAACAGCAATTATTCAGTGTATTTCTTGCCATTTTTTTTAAGCATTCAGAAGACATATTGTGCTTGTGTCTGCTATATAATAGTAATCTATGACACCTATAAATCATTATGTTATAATTTGGACATTTTAAATCTTAATATTTATCTAAAACAACTTAATAAAAGAAACAAGTCAGCTCATTTTCACATTAGAAAACTGTGGTGCCCAATGGGAGCTGACGTTGCCGTAAATGTCATCGTAACAAAGAGATGATTCCTATGTGACGATGCCGAACCCTACATGTATCACGGATTAAGAGAATAAAATTGGAGCTGAAAATAAGTGATAAACTCAAACATGCATGAATCACTCCAAATACAGCTTGGGCGAGTAAATGCTAAATGGTGAGGGGAAACAACTATAACATGGTAAAAAGCTCTAAAAAGTCCAATATTTTGTTTGCTAAATGAAATATCATATGCAAAGTCATGTTTTGTTTTGTCGGACAGTAACAGTATAAACCCGTCTCCCACAGTGCCCTGTCCTCCCGTCCTGAACCAGAGGGGGTACCTGAGCTGCCCCGAAGCCGCTCTGATCCGCTGGGAGTCAGGCAACACAAACCCGGTCGACTCGTACACCGTGGAGATCAGAGAACTGACCAGAGACGGATTGGAGAGTGACGTCAAAGAGTAAGATTAAAGATGCACTATGGAACTTGTCTCCTGCTTGTCTCCGTGGAGATGGTATTGGTTTGCCTGGAAGTAACGTAAAGCCTCAGTAAACTTATTTATCTCCATGAAGACAAGCAGATGACACCACTACGACAAGTCACAGGTCAGATCTGTGGAGAAGCAAGAACCCTCTCAGGAAAACAATTCATGTTTTTCAAGATATTTTTCTGCAATATGTTTTTACAGTGCAGTATCAAGACATTTACTTTCAAATTTTAGAAAAGTTTATAATGGACTGAGATATTACTGCCCATCCCAGATAAAAATAAATGCTATTTAGATACAGTAATTTGTCATAAAGATGGATTATATGACATACACTAAAAAGTTTTAGAACACCCTAATTTTTCCAGTTATTTATTGTATTTCAAGTCGTGCAAGTCCAATAAATAACTTGAAATGGTAGAAAGGTAAGAACTGAACAGCCAAAGGTTAAAAAAATATATATAAAAGAACAAAACACAAGTCCAAGCTCTGCCAAAACTACCTCAGGAAAAAAGAACAAGATGTTAAAACTTGAAAACATGGAGTGTCCAGCACAGTCTCCAGACTTAAATCCCATCAAGCTGGTTTGGGATGAACTGGACAGAAGAGTGAAAGCCAAGAAACCTACAAGTGCCACACATTTATGGGAACTTCTGCCCAGTCAGAACTTTCTGAAGAATATTTGATTTCTATTGCAAAAAAAAAATGCCATGAGTGTGTTCAGCTGTTATATCTGCCAAAGGTTGACACTTTCATGAATCAAAAGTTTAGAATATGTTTTGGTCAACTGTAAACAGTAAAAAACTGGAAAAATTGTGGTGCTCTAAAAACTTTTGATCATATAATGGGAAAGGGTAAATAAAAATAATAATTAATCACTATTTCACTATTTTTCCTGTAGTTTAGGATGTTTGTTGTGGATGCAGCTATTGGTTTAAAGACTCTAGGTATGGTGTCACACTCTTGGATAGGGGCAAGAGCCAGTATTTCCTAGTCTTAATTCACCAGAGCCAGTAACAAAGTATCTGGCGAGGGCTATTGTTCTTCATCGGTTTCTTACAGTCTTTTATTATTATTTTTCCTTGCAAATGATCGCGATCGATTTTGAGGGCCTGAACGTCGACGAAAAGTCCCTGGGTATCAGATCGACCAGTCCGGCCAAAAATTTGATAAAATGGGTGTCGCAACAGTGCCCAAAGTGACCCCAGTCAGCAGCGCCCCCTGGAAATTGCAAAAATTTAAACTATATGAACAGTCGAAAACCAAATTTTGACGCAGGCAAACGAAATTCGGGACAGGGCTAGAGATCAGTGAGACAAGCCCAAAGATGAATTGGAGCATGCCTCTATGACGAATAAGACGATGGCCGTATTGGATTAAAAATTTGCCGCCGTTTTAACTTGCGTGTCCTTAAAAAGATTCAAGTCCCTGGTGTTTGGTCCAAATGAGCTCAGATTTGCTATGTCACATCTACAGATTTGATATGTCACATTTACTCCTTAGCACGCCAGCGAAAAAACATGTTAATTTCCTGTTTGTTTGGTGACCTCTCATGGCCACAGGTATTTGGCCTAGAGAGCTCAAATTCAAATCACAATTGCAGCACAACTGAGCATTTTTCCTGGTTGGCCAGCAGGGGCACAATGACTCCTGAAAAACATTTGCATTATTTGCATTCTCAAACAGGTGCATTATGTAATTTGTCTGGTGGATGAGCTGTCAGCCTGGGCAGCTGTCAGGAAGTGAGGGTGGCATGTCGCATCCGTCACGAGTGCCCAGCGGTTGTGGCTTTAATTACCCTGTATTTTGCCATGAAATATACAAAAAGTAAATTTATAAATGTTGAACCTGATCATTTCTATTAGCCACTAGACTGAAGCAAATTTAAACAAAAAATCTGTATTTTAACTATATTATTTTTAGTTGTCCTCCCCTGTATTAAATAATATTGGACTGTAGAATGATGTCTTCTGAAACACACCAACAACAATAACTGTCAAAAAATATTTAAAAACAACAAACTGTGAAACTTCAAATTTGGAGAAAGTTTTAAATAATACTCAGTCTCTTTGTGTGCCTATAGGGAAGCACTGTACTGTATTCATGTTTATTATTGCCTCACTTTGTTTTGGTTTAAACTCTGAACATGAGTTTGTTGGGGCTCTAACCGTTACAGAGCTGCTGATTCAAGACACTTTGTCCCAGAAAATCTATATTTAGCCTCAGCTCCCGCGGCAATGCTCAACACAGCAGCCAATACTGTCCTTGTCACTGGGAATTAGGGTGAGGAAATCTGGGCTCATTAGTCTGAGGTGGTCTGCAATAAGTGATCTTCATTTATTTATATTGTCAAGGGTTGTGCAAAGGTTAAGACACGCATAATAAAAAAGTAGAAAGAACACAGGTGCTCAGTAGATCTACCAGTCATTAATTAAAATAAGGCCTAGTTCCATTCAGATTCAGTCTATGTGTCATTCTGTAACTGTTTAGTCCTCTGAAGGTACTTAAAGGAGCTGCAATCAAAGTCTCTGCAACATACAGGCTATTTCGCAATTCATAGGTATAAGTACTGAATCAATACTTAAAATAGCGATATCGTATATTTTAATTTGATGATAATTTTTTTTTTTTTGTATATTTTGCTAAATTATTTTGGGAAAGACCTACAATTGTGTTGCTTGTTTGGACAAAGTGAACTTGTTTATGCAATACATTTCCCATTTTCATTATTTTGATGAGTAAAAGGGGTGTTTTTCATGTTAACATTGTACAAACTTTGTGGTTTAATCAAGATTTTTAGTATCACAGCCATGATTTAGTCTGTTTTTTACTGAACTGTATTGAATTAGTTTGAACTATATCATATCAAATTATATTAAATCGCTGTATCAAAAAACATATTGTCATATCAGCAGCTTCTTAATGATACCCACTCGTAATCAGTAGTATAACTCTTTCCTAGTCTAATGAGGTTCATTTGGTCTTCTGATAATTTATGTTATTAGGTTATTTTTTCAGATCAAGAGTTTGTTTTTTTTTACTGCTCACTAACAGTCTTCCTCAGAGTGGTCACGTGATGTTGCTGTGACGTATCCGGTCAACTGATTTAAACAGGTTTTGGAGCCGTATTCCTACCTTCGAAGCAGGATGACAGCACCATCTGTAGTCTGACTTCCTCAGGATAATATCCCAGGTGTGTGAGAGTAAAAAGGCCCCCTCGTCCTGGTTTATGGTCCCATCCTGCCTCCACTGGTAGGAAGACAGTGCCGAAACCTGTATAAATCAGATAACTGGACCTGTCACAGCAACATCGCGTGACCATTCTGAAGAAGATCGTTAGTGAGTAGTCAAAACTGTCAGGTATGAAAACAAACTCTTGGTTTGAAAAAAAAAACTACTAAGATAACTCTTTCCTGTTGTGGATGTCATGTTGAGGACTTTTAACATAGACCCACAGTATATTTAGTTTAGGGTTAGGGTTTACAGCACTGACTCTAACTTCCTTATGATTTTTCTCACTTAAAGGTGCATTATGTAACTTTTTGGTTACCATCCGTTGACTGCTTTGTTATTGCTTTGTTTAGAGTGTTCCACGTTTTCTGTATGTTTTTGAGCAGATTGCAAACCCGTTCATCATAAAAGTTACATAGTGCCTCTTTATAGTTGCCCAAACTTTATGTATTGTATTTGTGTTTGTATTACCACTCATCTCTCCTGCCTTTGCTCTGGTGGTCCTGCAGGTCCATCGTGGCCGTCCCCTCCTGTCAGTGTCTGGTGCAGCTGCAGCCGGGACAGTCGTACGTGATCTCAGTCCGAGCTGTGAACATCGGGGGTCCCAGTGAGAGGAGCCGGGGTCTCACTGTCCACACCACAGGTCAGACCCCTGACATTACACACAGTTAGAAGTGAATCAGCTCAAGATTTGTGACTTGTAAGATTGTTTCAAATAAATGATTGTATTGTATTTTTTATTTGTGAAAGGGCAAAGCTTGTTAAAGGTGCACTATGTAACTTTTATTGTTCAGACATACCTAAAAATACATGCATTCTTATATTTTTACTCTTCAGTATAGATTATAAGATGATTGTGGTTCTTGCTTAACCCTTTTATTTGATCCTCTTGTGTGCAGGTACTTACTTCAGTCTGTTGGAGGAGTCGTCCCATCAGTGCCTATGCTTCTCTGAGGACATGCTCACCATCACTTATGGGTATGAGGACCCGCCCATCAGCGCCATGGCCTTCGATGACACAGGATTTACCAGGTAATTATTACCTCCGCCAAGGAGGTTATGTTTTTGCCGGCGTTTGTCTGTTTGTTTGTCTGTTTGTTTGTTTGTCTGTTAGCAACATAACTCAAAAAGTTATGTACCGATTTTGATGAAATCTTCAGGATTTGTTGGAAATGTGAAAAGGAAGAACTGATTTCATTTTGGGGATGATCTGGAAGAAATCCTGGATTCTGGATCACTTTGAAATTTTAGTTAACATTGTGGTAAATGGGGCCAAAAAATTTGTTTCTCAATATCTCGGTTAATTATTGACCAAACCCCATGAAATTTGACTCAGGGATGGACAATGGGATCCTCTTTCATATTCCAAAGGCTGATCCGGATCTGATCCAGAAGACTGATTTTATCGCAATTTATATAAAAAATGGGGGGGTAGTCCTTGGCGGAGGTCTGCGCTCTCTGAGTGCTTTTCTAGTTTACTATATTATGTATGAACTGTTTATTTGTAACTTATGTAACTATACCAATACATTGTTTAGAATATTTTTTTACAGGTTGTTTGAGCAAGCCATTCGAGTCATTCGAGAAGTCCTCTTTCTTTTTCAAGTCCAGATACATGCACTTACATACATCCTTGTGCCCTCTGCTGGCAACAGTGGTGTTTTTACTTGTTTTTATAGCTATAGCCTCAAATTATTTAGGTGTAGATATTGTGTTCAAAAGTATTTTCAAAAGCCTAAACAAATAATACTGGACTTTGTACTTGTTCTCCTCTTCTGGCCTCAGGTGTGTGGCGGTTCTGGGGGACCTGATCCCGGTCCGAGGGCTTCATTACTGGGAAGTGGAGGTGGATGATGAGACGGAGTACAGAGTGGGCGTGGCCTGTGAAGACACAGACAGGAACTCTTATCTAGGCGCCAACAGCACGTCCTGGTGCATGAGACACATCCTCACCCCAACACGGTAAAGCTTTCATATTTGTACCTATATTTACAGATATATATTTATACTGATTATGCACAAATTATTATTGATCTTAAGGGTCTATCATTGTCATTACCATATAATAAATAAAAAAATAAATAAAAATATGCAATTGGACAGGAGTGGAAAGAGTACTGTGAGTAAAAAGTATAGTTAAATGGTTAAAAATGTACTCAATTAAACAAATATTCTGCTAAAACTGTACTTCACGTTCTAGTTACTATTTAATTTTGAACCAATTTTGAACCATTATTTTAAATCAGTATTTTAGAAACAATAACATTCCACACTTACACACAAACTGAAATTGCTTAGTTTTTTCCCATTTTGCAATTTGATATTGATATAATTGTAGTAGTATTGAAGGAGGCAACTGATATTAAAGATTGGAATTAAGAGTTAAAGCAGGATTCACGGGGCCTTTGTGAGTGTTTGGTGTAGAGTTTTGGGTTGAGAAATATTACCAATCAAATACATACAACGTAATTCTTCATCCTCTTATTTGTAGACATAAATATGAATTTCTTCACAACGGCTGGAGTCCAGACTTAAGAATCACGGTGAACCCAGTCCGGATCGGAGTGGTCCTGGATTACGACCATGGGACCCTCTCTTTCTACAACGCTGACCTCAAGCAGCACCTCCATACTTTCTACTGTCACTTCAGCAGCTTTGTGCACCCGTGTTTTGGGCTGGACAACCCCGGCGAGCTCACCATCCACAACGGGATAGAGACCCCAAAGTTCACCTTCATCTGAGAGGACTGTTAATGCTACTGATCTACAGGACATCACTTAACTATGTTTTAATCATAGTGTATGGTTTTAATACATATTTGTATAGTACTTTCAATGACACTCAGATACATTTTATTTAAGCAAAATGTCAATAGTTTCTAGAAGCGTTTACGTCAGATATCTGGCCTCATACTGAATCAGTGCAATCAGAATTACAAATAAATTATGTCTTGTCCCAGATAAGACTTCAGATCCAGGCTGATGGTGGATCTGCATTTGGTGTTGGAACGCTTTAACGAATGACACTGGATGATCTTAAGCTGAATTTGAAAAACACAAGATAAAAGAATTTGTAATAAAAATTATTTTAAAACTATGGTCTGCCCTGTTCATTTCACTGTCAAGTAGGAAGTCATTTATAAACATATTGAGCCACACAACACATTGACGATACTGAATGGAGACGACACTTAGTGAGGATGTTTATATAAACCTGTTGTGCATCTGTTCCATACACACATTATATTATCATAGTGTTAATGACAGTTACATAAAGACCAAGACAAAGCACTTCTTTCATATATTTTATTATTCCATGGGAACAGACGTACCGTTTTCCAAGATTAGAAAAAGTATTCAGTTTACACAGTTTTTCTTTTGTTTTGAGGAAAAAAACGCTACAGCTAAGCTTCCAATTGAGCCAAGAGGTCAGGCAAGCACAGAGTTTGGGGGAAAGAATTAAATTTTGCTAAACTGAGATACAATCTTTAACATCAGAGTAAGAAGCAAACTGGCTGTATAATTTGAGTTTTAAAAAAAAAGTCAGTTTGAAAATATTTTTTTCTTACACAAAGGTTCAAATCACCTTTAAACAATTTACACTGTTCAGTTTGAAATCCAAGCTGCGGCATTGTGTCCTGCTGGCTTTTGATACTGATTTATACAAAAATAACATTCAAAAACAGACTGTAAAAGTTGTAAGAATGTTGGTTGGTAGAAGCACCGTAACAAGAATTGTAACTTTTTATTCTAAGTTCAAGCAATTAACCAGTTTAATTTTTGCTGCATGTAAGGAAAAATACTATATTAAAACAGTTGGAGATTTTTTAAAAAGTCAAATTATTCTTCAAATTACTTACCAGTCTAACTTGCACAACTAACTGTACAAGCCACATCTGTACCCTAAGAAATACTGCAATAATTTGGTCATTTGTTGTCATGTTTAAACATTGTATTGTACAAAGATTGATTCCTCCTTTTGTTTAACTGTGTTCAGAAGACTATAGTGAAGATTAAGTCTGTACTGGGAGGGTCACGTCTTGTTGCTATGAGTCTTCTCCTCCTCTTCATCGGAGGAGTCGCCTCCATAGGGCACCAAACCAGATGCATCCACGGACACTTTTGCTTTCTTTCTCTGGATTTCATCTTGATCACCTGTCAAAATAAGAGAACACACAAAAAGAGAAAGACAAGAGAAGAGAGATGCCCATTGAAGAGGCCAAAGTTAGCAGCAGGATCAGGTTGGGTTTTCGTCACAGCCATCCGCAAACACGACATCGGACCAGCACCAGGGGGCGGTAGAGAGGTCCCAGGACACATGTGAAGAGAGAGAACAGAGGAGACAAAAAAAGAACATATACAAGAGCAGAGCGTTAGTAAGTTATGGTGATTCAAGGGGGTTTAAACAGGTCTCCACTGCCACCATGAGGACGGAGGCAATAATTTGGATCAATACGACTCCAGAGACAGGGATATTAATAGTTGGGGATGAAAGAAAAATCTAAATGTTGCATACCCGATGGAGCAGGGGAGGGCTTAGCAGCTGTAGGGGGTTGGGGGTCTCTTGTTCGTTTGCGTTGAGCAGCTGGAGGAGGGGGGCCGGGGCGGTGAACACAGGAGGAGGTGGAGGAGGCATCAGAAGACTGTAAAACATGTCAAAACTGGTAAATAATCTGGTCATATAGTTTAAAGGGCCATTATTACACTATTTTCTGATCTATGTTATAATGTTGTTTCCTCATTTAAAACATCCCTGAGTTATTCTCTCAATACAGAAACCACTCCACCTTGTGATGTCATGTGGTACTACAGGAAGTGCTCCACTGTGTTTTTAAATCTCCATACATCTTCATTGAATGATTTCAGCCCCAGTTTCTACAGAACTAAAACGGTAAAGGTAGCTGTTAACATGAAAACTACCACTACATGACATCACAAGGTGGAATAGAGCATTTTGAGCTTTGGAGATGTAGACAGACTAATAATAAAGGGTTACTCAAAGCGTGTGGATGAAACAAACCACCCTTTTGATAAGGTAACAACATTATAACATGGCTATAAATTCGAGAGAATCATTTTTCCCAAATGTGGGTCAAAAATTACTTTTCCTATTAATTACATTGTCCTTTGAAACATTGAAGAATCTAAAAAGGTTTACCCTAATCATTTGTATTAGTGACTGGCTCCTAGAATCCATTGAACTACAACAAAATTCACTGTACTTAAAGCATTCCCTCCCATTTGTGTTTAATTTTGGCATGTAGAAGTTGTGATGTCACCTGAAACCAATAAAGACTCAAACAAATGTCAATCACACACAAATAAGACGATGCCACAGAATGCTCAAAAGGAGTAAGCAGAAGTACAGATATTTATAATGGGAGATTAACCTTTATCTCCATAAATTAAACAGCTGTTTATTCAACATTACGTAACCTGAGTGAATATAGATAGGCTGATACTAAGCAGCATCACACTGGGAATAATACGTCTTGTTACTGACCGTTCTACGACTTTTTCCCCCACTGGTTTGGAGACAGGAGCAGGTCGCTCAGGGGACTTGGTGACAGGCTGTGGAAACAAAGAAACTGGGTGTAAATAAAGGAGCCTGTTACTGTTATTGCTGTTGCTTGGGAATTTTCACAGTATGGCATTAAAGTTGTCTATCTAAATGGGGACAAGCAGGCAACAGCACCAGGCAACGTTACATAGCACAAAGTTGAATCTATAAATGGTCACATTTTTCTATAACTATAAAGGTTGGGGAAAAACAGAAGGGCTATCCACTCAATGAAATAAAATTACAAAATTATGCATCAAAAACTTGTGATAATTGTTTCTTTTATTTGACCCAGATAGTGAACTTTCAGTCTCTTTGCTCATCTCTTTTTCTATGTCAAGAGTTCAGCACCCCACCTATTCCTACAAAGGTTGATTCAGTATTACCACATCAGTGAAAAATTATAATACTACAGTGTCCCTCTGACCTGCTCGGCCTTTGGAGCCTGGGGGAGCTGTTTGGGACTTCCTGTGTCTGCGGCGTTCACAGATCCTTCAGCCTCCACTTTCTCTGCGACACCAGGAGCCTAAACAACAAAAGCAAACACAAACAAACAGACATTCAGGACAGGTATGGGCAATTAGACTCTCATTTTGACGATAAAGTAACAGCCAAGATAAAAAAGGCTTTCAGAGGCTACAGGTTATGCAAGTCTTAAATCAATTTGTGGACATGCATCTTTACAGGTTTAGTACAGGGCTGATCAGAAGCAAGCAAGTTTGTTACCAATCATTTTTGGGGTCAATATTTATTGTGGGTACTTTTCTTTGCACTAATGAGAACTTTTTTTTGCAATACAATAAGATTTGAGTTGTAAAGGATTGAATTTGATAACTTCTATGATTTAATATAGATACAAACTCAGTACTAAAGTAACAATTTAGGCTCAGCATGTCAGTGGTATAAATAAGTTTCAACAGTATCGTTTATAGTCTATATTTACATCAACAATATACTTGTACTAATTTGATGTAACCTGACGTGTATAGCCTTTAAGTGGATATGTGTTAAATCCAGTTTATATGAATTCCAAACTAATCAATTTTCATTAGAAATAAACAAATACTGCAAACTGTTAAAGTGACTTGTGCGTGGCCGTTACCTGGGCGACGTAGGGCTGAGGTGGTCTGGGGCACATCGGATACTGAACCATAGCCTGAGGAGACGGAGGGGTGGTCGACAGGTTAGATTGACTTGGGGCAGCGTTGGTATTGCTCCAGTAGCCCACTGGGTACGCTGCCGGGTAGGCGCCCGCATACCCATTGGCTGGGTAATTATACCAAGATCCCTGGTTAGAGTAAGTGCTATTAGGAGGATATCCATGACTTGCAAATGCTGAAAGGAAATGGAAGCTCGAGTTAATATCTAGATCTTGAGTATGTACTGGCTGGTCTTTTTACAACTGATCGTATTGATACAGTTAAAAATATGAAAGTGCCATTTAGAAATATAAAAGATGAGACATGAAAGTTTTTAACTGTAATAAAAAACAGTTTTTGGACAGTACACAATTTTCACTTACCTCCACTATAGTAATTTGGGGCAAATCATTTCTATGGCAAATGGTTAAATTGTTTAAAATATTAGAAATTATGTCAAAATCACAATCTGTTTTAATAAGCTGCACATTTTTTAAATGTTGATATTTAAACCCCAATAAAAAAGATAAAATACCAAAGCCTCCCCCCAGCGTAGCAGACTCATAAATCACCCGACTGAAGTATGCACGTACCATATGATGTGAGCGTACTGAAACCAATTATCTATTGTCACATATATGTTCAGTTAAGACATAAACAAGGACATAAACCATGACTCACTTGGGGCTGGGACTGGGAACGCTGCCGTCACTCGGGCGTGTTCTCTCACCTAAAAAAACAAAACAATTACTGAGGAGCTAAAGCCAAATTCAATATTGACACGACTTATTTCATAGATTAATTATACAAAGGGACTTGTGGGTAAGAGCAGAGCACTTTAACCCAGGTCTAGAGTGGTTTAATCTTTCCCATTTATTTTTGGAGGCGGGTATCAGTGAAAGCTACACAGCTCTTTAGCTTCACCTTAACCACTTCACCAACTTAATATTTTGTCTCATAGCATTTGACATTTTTTGTTTAAAAGGTCCTATATTATGCAAAATTGACTTGTGAGCTTTAAGCCATGTTAAAATATTGTCACCTCCTCAAAAACATACGGAGTTGTGCTTCATTCACACATTTGAGTAACCCTGCATTATTAGGCCGTCTCCTTCAGGTGTGTTTTAGATGAGGAAACAACATTACAACACAAATTAGAATAGTGTAATAGTGTAAGGTACTAATTGACTTACTGTCCCCAGCAGGTTTTCTGTGAGCCTCTTTGCTGCCTCCAGTCCTTCTGCATTTGGATGACTAAACACACAAAAGGATGATTAAATATTGAGCAACTTAGAAAGTGAGAGAGAGATTTGACTGATTTGTGTATTTTTGGCCCAGAGTTAAACATTTAAAAAGCTTTTTTAAAGTGGAAGCAAGTGGTAAACAATTTAAGGTCTTCTGTACAATTGTTTCAAAGGTCCACCTCTTTAACAAATATACAAAAATGTCATAATATTTGTTCAGATTTTCTGTTTATAAACATGGCCATATCTCCGAGTTCATACTAGCCATTTTGGATTTCAAACGTATTTTCTAATGAAGAAAAAAAAAAACATACCTGATGTAGACATAAAGAGGTTCGAATGACTCCCGTTTTGAAGCCTGTTCGATGTATCCAGACCCCTTTCCTCTGAGGAAAACTCTTGCCCCTGTCTCGTTCTGAATGTGGCCCAGATACGCCCCCGAGGGTCCCTCCACTTTCTCCTTGACATTAAACGAAGGCAGCGCGTGGTCCAGACCTACAAATATTTTTGTGTGCACAAAACTCTGAAAAATAGGAGGCAGTGGAAATGTTTAGTTTTTGTTATGAGACTTATTTCACGGACAGTGGGATTCAAATTTTAAGTGTGAATACGTTTTGTAAGCAGACACAGTTATCTCTGGATCATTTCTCAAAAACCAAAGATGTCCTCTCTGCTGTTTACTCTAGGAGGTGGGTATCAGTGAAGCAACATGGTCTTTTCACACTTCACTTTCTTAACCTCCAACTGTTTATTAATAATTGCATGAAGTGGATTTTTCTTTCCCTGGAATTTGAAGCTGGGATACCAGAATTTATTCAGGATAAAAAAAAAATCTGAAGGGAAAAAAAAAAAAAAAAGTGTAGTGGGGGAGGGGGAGTTAAGATTGTGTTAGCGTTTTATTGTTGTAATTGTGTGAATGTCATTTATTCCCACATACAGCAATGCATATCTCTATATATAATGCTTTGGGATGACAGTGGGTTGGCTGTGCAATGGTCTAAAAAATCTGTTCTAAAGCCAATGCCCAAAAATGCTTAAATTTAAATACCTACTTCATGGTTTAAAAATCAGGTACCCCGTCTTTAATAATCTCATAACTAAATCCATATGGGCATATGGCTAAAATCAACAGTATATTCTCCACAGATTGTTCTTACTTACCCCTGTGTGAGGCGCTGCAGGCCGATGTCCCATGACTGGCACAGGGACAGTTGCCGGGGAAACGACGGAGCGTGGAGGCTGAGGGTACAGAGTCAAAGGAGGCACCACAGGAGGAGGCACCCCCGACGCTGCTGACGCCCTCAACACATCCTCTGAAATTATCTCCTTTATTTTCATCACCGCTTCTACAGAGCCACAGAGAAGGGCACATGAGCTACTGTAGGTGTTTTTCATGGTTAAAAAAGGGGGTATTTCACTTCTATGACGTATTAACATGTTTTACAGGTTTCACTTCCTTTTTTTTACGCTCTGAGCCTCCACTCCCTTTTGCCCTCATTTTCCCTTCAAAGTGTTATCACAACACACTCAGCGGGCATCTCCATAATGAAACTACTTCACATCACATCAGGTTCGTCAAGTTGTTGTGCACAGTTTGGATCATGCTTTTACAGATTTATGAAAAATTGTGGACTGAGCACGGTACAAAACTAACAACCAACCGTAAGGAAGGTTTGAATAAGGAGATCACTAAAACACTGAAAAATGCACGGATGACATCCAAACCCTCTTCCGGCATGTTTTTGATGAGAAACAATGTTATAAACATCTTTAAATAGTATGAAGTCACTTACTGTTGACTTGCTCCTGCGTCTTCCCTTGGACTTGTAAATACAGAGGTCTTTGTCTGAAAACAAATATAAACTTGAGTAAAATAGGGCATCAAAATAAATAGAAAAAAATGCATATAAATTCAAACAATCATTTGTACCCTGCCACTTTGCCCTTCTCAGCATCTGTCATGTAGTGCCCTTTGGTTGTGACAACGGCCCCACTAAACTGTCGAATCTGCAAAGACAAAGGCAGGCTTAAAAGAAACTGTTCATCATCAAGTGAACAAGATAAAGTAAAAGAAAACATACCTCCTCTTGGGTTTTGCCTTTGGTCAGAAGGTCTCTGCTGTTTATAGGCACGTCATTGATGTCAACCTCTGTGACCACCATTTCTTCAACAACAGGCACTGGGGCAACTGGGGGCTTCTGAAATAAACCATAAGAACATATGAGCACATCAATACTGACTACAAATAATGTATATTAAATAGAATACATAACATTTAGTTTCAGAGCAGTTTCATTATGGTTAGCCCCTCCCCTTCAGGCAGTGTCCACCAGCATTTTGACCAAAACTGAAGAATCAGCTTGACTGAGCTGCGAAATGTATTTGACCACAAATAAACTTTTGTCCAGATGACCAATTGATTTTCTCCTTTTGCTACATTTTCTTTACTTTTAATATTCATAAAGCTTGATTATATGAAGCCAGTAATATGAATAATTTATCTGTTTTTTGTCTTCTCTTTATTATTGAAAGAGTAAACTTTAATATTGTGACATATTTTGGGAGCGACAGTAGCTCAGTTGTAGAGCGTCTGTCCACTGATCAAAAGGTTGGCGCTTCGAATCCTGCACTCACTGAGATTTGTGTAATTGGGTAAGACACTTAACCCTCCTTGTCCTGGTGTGTGAATGCATGTGTGTATGAATGGGTGAGAGGTTCCTTGTTGTAAAGCGCTTTAAGTGCCTTGAAGGTGGAAAACGCTATATAAAAATGTCATGTGAAATTGTAAATGTCACATCTCTATGAATAACTCAATCATAATAGAAGCACCTTGGCTAATAAGGGAGGCGGGGTCATGAGTTTTCCTTTTGCCATCAACATCGCGTTTATTTTAGCGGCCATGGCAGCTGCCTTCTCCACTCCCCCCGCGGACACGGCTCCATCTCCGGTCTGTGGGGACGGGGACACTGCGCTGTTTGAAGGGGCATTCGTGATACTCTGCGCAGGTTTGTCCCACCGACTGTTTAGGCATCTGGAACAACAAAAACACAACACTACACGTTATTATTCATCAAAATAATTATAATAACGTGTAAAATAAAATAAGTATGCATTTGTAAACAGATGAAGTAACCCAAGGCTCTTTCTTTTCGACCAAAGGTGTTCTTTCTGCTCTTTGATGTAGGAGGTGGGTATCGGCGAAACAACATGGTCTTATTTTGTTTCACTTTCTTAACCTCCATTTATCTTTTTTTTTATCAGTTCATCCAAGCAAGATAAAGAGTTATATAACCCGGCGTGGTTAATTATTAGGTGTGACCACTGTTTATTTTGTTTGGCGACAGTAAATTACACAGATCACACTAATTGACCTGTAGCGTGAGCAGGTTAGCGCGATGGGCTAACGCAGATAGCATGTTATCTTGAAGTTTGGGCCACGTTTTATTGCGTTAATTGTTCACAAATACTACAGAGTTACACGTTTAGGTGCCTCACTGTCCAATGTGGGTCTCGACTCTGTGTTTTATCAGTCAATACAAAAGCTACAAAGCGAAGCTGTGCGGCTAAGTTAGCATTTAAAGCTAAGCTAAATAGCATTGCACATAGCACAGTCGATGGTTAGCCTTTTATTTCAAAGCCCATAACTACAAAAGAAAACTACTCACGGCGTTTGGCCCGTCATCCCCCAAGACATAGCACCACACCACGAAAACTGTATGAATAATTTTGTTTAAGAGCTTCTAGTAAAGAAATCGAGATACAAAATCCATCGATGATCTGCGGCCAGAGACCTGAGGAGCGGATGTGACGTATGAGCGTATTTGTGTTACGTAACCAGGGCCTTATCATAGATCTATCATGATTTTTTTTTTTTTTCAATTAATCAATAAAACGCATTTGATAAGTCAAAAACTATTTTAACTGGAGTCTCTAGGAAATAAAACATATTTCCCTTAGCTTGAAATGCAGACTGTTATTTTTTTTGAAGACTCATCAGAGTAGCTACACTGTTTATATCATCTTTGTGTATAATATATTGTTGTTGTTTTTTTTCTTTTTATTAGATGTTTTGAAATAATATTTAATAAACACCTACAGTCTTGCATCTACTCATAGTGTTTATAATGCTAAAAAAGTAACCTAAAAACATTCGTTCCTTTTATGGGTGATCTGGTTTCCACGGTGATACCCTTCAAGACCCTGCTTGAGTAAAGTTACACATGCACCATATATTTAACCTAGAATTTAATTGGTTTAGTATGATAGGCCAAAAGACTTTTAGTAGGATACTAAAGAAACAATTTACAGATTTTTAGTTGTATTGATAGTGAGACAATATTCTGTTTCTATAGCGCAGTAAAAAATAAAAGTAAATTATCGAAAAGTGAAAATGCAGATAGGCTTAGAGAATGTGCAGATATTGACTGTGAAGTGCTTGCCTGTATAGAGTGACTTAAAGGTCCTGTGATGGTGTGTTACTTGTGGTTATTCTTGGTCTCTTATTTATGTTCAGTGGTGGATGCTGTCTGTATGAGCTTATATTACTCTGACGTCTTCTCTGTGCTAAAGCATGTGATCTCCTACCCCAAGACAAATGGGAGACAATAAACGATTATCTTATCTTATCTATATAGTCTGTACAATTTAGATATTTATTTATAAAATGTCCAGACTCAGTTGTAACTACAGCCTTATGTTATTCCGTGAGGCAGTGTGCTTACTTTGTGGAGAGAAATATGGGCAACTGACACTTGACATAAACCTAGTAGAAGAAACTTTACTTAAATTCAAACGTGTATCTACTGCAATGAAATGTAGGGTCAAAGATTTCAAACACAAATAACAACAGACATATAATTGACATTATTTTATTCTTCATTGAATAGTTTCTATTTTTTCCGTGCCTTCAGACCAAGATGTGAATCAGAAGAAGGAACAAACAGATCCCCTGATTGTGTGTATACAGTTCTGTCTTAGGAGAGAAATAAAGATATAACTATGGTCTTTTCATTTACCACCATTTGCTTAGCTGTAATGGCATTTATATACTGTTTAAAGAGGAAATAATCTTAATAAGCAACAATCTTTAACATATATTAGTATCCTAATCTGAAACCAACCTCCAACTCCAACAAAAAGCTGCTCCCTGGCTCTGTGCATAAAGATATTGGCCCAAAAACTGAACTGATTGAACTTATCAAAAGGAGGCCTCAATAACAGTGATAGACAACATCTGAAATCCTCTTTCTTTACCATACTGCTTTCTGAATACCAGAGTATCCAGATCGCTATAATGGTTGATCTCACTCTGCTGCAAATCCAGTGTAAAATTCATTGCCTATATAAAAATAGTGAGATTTACTTGATCATAACCTTTGGACTAATAAAAACTCCAGATGTCCTTTGCGGTTGCACAGTGGGATGTAGTGTATAAATATTGTATAAAATAAGGCAGTCTTTTCAGTAGGATAAACCAGATACAAAAATTTCTGGGAGAAAAAAATTTCAAGTCCAAAATGTTTTTTTTCTTCACATATATTTTTTCTTCTTCCTCCTGTTGTTGTTCAAATGTTGAAGGTTCTTTGACGGTTTTAAACCAAAAAGTCATAAGGGATTGTTGCAACTATGATTACGCACCCACCCACCATTCACACACACACATACACACAAACTCCTGATTTAACAAAACAAAAAAGGAAAAAAAAAAAAACAAGAAAAAAAAACAAAAAAAAAAACAGCTTATTTCCAACACGACATCCCGTATCCTTAGGCAAATCTCTGAGACGCTTCTACTGTTACAGTGCAATAGAAAAGTGTCCATTCAAACTTTGAGTGTTTTTTGATAAGAAAAAAATAATATGGTAACACTCTGTTTCCATAATAATTTTGATTTTTTTTTCATATTTTCCATAATTAACTTTGGCTTTTCTGTCTTTTAAATTTTCAACAAAATATCTAAGAAAATTAACAAATCATCTGTAATTAGTTAACTATGATTGCATGTCTCTTAGCAGTGGCCTAAATAATATTAGCGACCCATTCAATAGAAAGAGACACGCAGCTGTTATGTGGAGTTACAGCTACGTTTTGTATGCTTCGGAAGGACCCAAAAATATTGCTAAAACAAAAAAACAAAAAAATAGAGGAGTGTTCATTTTTTCAAATCAGGGGCAGTCCGGCGTATTTTCGACCACAAGAGTTAACCTGAGTGAATTCACACCCACTCGGCATCCATCTCCCCACTGTAAACTGTTCAGCTCTAGACAAGAGAGTCCATGTGGGGGAAGAGAAGAGAGGATTTGCCCAAAACAAGGCCGATATGAAGGGACCCTCGCCCAGTCACCAGCTACGAATGCCTCTAGAAGCAGGCATATATAGTCTTATTAAGGATTCACTGTGTCCATCTTTGCACTGTCCCCATGTATTTGTCCTTCTGTATTTGCCATTTGGACGGAGATACAGTACTGCTACAAAGGCAGGAGTGTCGAGGCAAGGTGACCCAGGTTTTGGCTGGCGAGGGGCAGGGAGGGAGAGAGAAGCATGCCTCTCTCTTGCTCTTTCTCTCTTTCTCTCTCTCTCTCTCTGATGGGACAGGATCCAGAGGAGCGCTGTCTGGTTTAGAGACACCACAGACCGGTCCTACTCGGGAGGTGGTCTCAGGCTGTGGAGCTTCCTCTCGTCCAGCCCTTTCCAGTACTTGAAGTTGTTGTCCAAGTGCTGCATGAGGTTTGGGAGGTCTGCAAAAGCTGAACATTTGAAGATGGAGTTAGATTTCAGGTAGATCACTTTCTATTTGACCTAAAGAATATTTCAGTTCTATGTTCTTGATAAAAAATGAAAACAAAAAGACAGGAATTGGCAAAAAAATCATACTGGACTTAACCCTTGTGCACCCCTTTAGGAGAATCACACCTGTGGTCCTTTGTGACAAAAATGTACACCGGAAAAGAATACCACAATATTTTAATGCAGTATGGATTTTTGTCCAATTTTTTTTTATATCATATTGCATTGCATTGCATATTGCATTAATTTATTTCTGCCCTACTCATACATACCAAATACTATCAAATATTTTGAAATTTTAACCCCTTAAATGACATTTTTGACAGCAAAAGTATCAAATTACTGTATTTGCATGAAAAATGGAAAAAATTAGACTTGATTTTTTTCTATATATTTTAAGTAATTTTAATTAGTTTGTGTTGGGATTATCTCATCTAGAACACACTCATATTGTTTTAATTTCAAACATCGACGTTTCTGGCCTTCAGTGTGGACTCATATGTACAAATGTCTTTCTATTGATATAATCTTATAATGGAAGATACAGATTAAAAAGAAAAAAGACAAAAAAAAGACACAAAAAAAAGAAAAAAAAATGAATGGTTTTCAACACCAAAGAATGAAAAATAAATCATAAACTAAAAATATATTGGAAAAGTTATATTTCCAGTATATTTTGAATGGAAGTCAAAAAAGTATGTAAGGACCACAGGTGTGAGTATTTTGATTATAGACCGTACAATTAATGTGATCTTGAAAAAAAAATCTACTAAACTAAAAATACATCACAAAATACACAAACTGGCCAATTTTGGTGCTATTTGTTGCAATATAGCCAAAGTTATGCAAAAAAGAAGAGTTGAGATGTACAAAAATTTACTTAGGGGTGCAGGAGGGTTAAAGAGGAATGAGAACCAGTGTAATATTACTGTACTGTTATTTTTAATTTTAATAACAATAAGATTCCCTTGGCTGCAAAAAAATTATATTTAAGTTCACATTTACATCCTCTGCTTGACAGGAACAAACTTGGAAAAAAGTCTTATGTAATATCAGTTCTATGTACCAAGTATTCAAGAACAATGTAGTACAATGTAGTATCTTTAAAGATTAGAGAAAGATCATAACTTTTCTGGTGGGGGGTCTGCCACGTGCTCGTCTCCATGGAAATATTATTGTTTTGGCTGGAATATTCCACAGTATCACATTACACTTATCCATCTCAAAGGAGGCAGGTGATGCCACAAGGCCAAATTAAAGGTCAGATTTGTTGAGTATTTTTGAGAAAAATAACACAAAACTAAATGAATAAATGGAAGAGGTTTAAGGCTCTACTGTGGAAAATTACAGGCAAAGCATTAATATCTCCATGAAGACATGCTGGTGGCACTTTTAAAAAAATATTTCAGTACAAAATTGAAAATTATCAAATGTTTTAATCTACCATCCGTTCAATAACAAGTGTTCAAGAGTAAGTTTATCATGTGTCGATTTGTTTGCACTTCTCTCACTAATTTGCTTCCTAAAATAGTAGTGTGTAAAATTACCATCCCATGCATCGAACATGTCTGTGATGAAGTAGTCTATGAAGGAAATCTGGGACTTCGGGATGCTACAGGTGTTTCTGTCGAACACCGGCATAACCACCGGCAAACCCTGTCTCTTCTCCTCATCCGTCTGTCAAAAAAACAGAATATACTAGTTACATTAAATAACCATAGATCCTCGTTAGCTTTAAACAAATGCAATCTGTTTTTAAAGTGAGCTCTGAAGTCGCTAAAAAAAAAGAGGAAACTGTAAACATGTTCATTGTTTTCAGCTGATGGACCCGGAAGTAGGCCTGTCACGGCAACAAATTTTAAAGCCCGATATATTGGTAGAGAGATACACTGCAATAAAGGATAACATTGAAACTACTTCATGCCACTGACACAACAATAATAATCTAAAATAATCCCAGTAAAGCTTTTTTTAATAGACGTATCATTAAAGCATGGGCTGCAACCTATAATTAACTATTATTGGTCCGTAATTAGCCATAGAAGTCTACAGCTCAAATCATTTTGCATTACAACAAAAATACCTCAAATCTCTTGATATACAACATATACAAATGATAAATACTGAGCCCCAAAATACATTGTTTGAAAATACAAGTCAAAAAGTACAAAATACAAGTCGATATGGAATTTATTGTGACAGGCCTGCCCGGTAACTTTTCTGTTGGAGGGCCCCACCTACTTTTCTCCATGGTAAAATTGCCTGGAATGTTCCACAGTATGGCATTATACTTATTTATCACAATGGGGGACAGCAGGTGACACTATAGGGCCAAGTAACATGTCAGATCTGTGGTGAGGCGAGCCAACTCACAGTAAGAATGCAAGTTTTTTGGAAAATAAAATCCCATGTTATTGAGTAAATGAAAAATGGATACGTTTTATGACATACCAGGACATTCCAGACAAAACAATAATATCTCCATGGAGACAAGCAGGTGCAGGACCCTCCACAAGAAAAGATGCACAGTGCACCTTTAAGAATTCTATTGTATCTACAGTAGAGAATCTTTATTCACCTGTGCAAAATACTCTTCGGAGATGCGGCCAGGCCCACTCGATGCAGAGCTCCTGGGGTCGACAGGGGTTGGAGATGTCAGCGCATTTGATCAACATCCGCTTCACCAGGATTCGGTTTTCTGGCGACGTCAACACACTTTTCACAGCCTCCTCGTCGTTATTACCCTTGAAACATTAGAAACATGTGAGATAAATAATAAATTAATAAATAATAAAAGAAGACAGATAAGAGTTTCATTTATGGATAAGTTTCAACTGCTCTGAAATGATATGTTTGTGCAGTTACATGTTTACTTATAATTAATTGGCATAGGTTTAATTCAAATGTTGACTTGTGAGCAGTAGGCAGTGGTGGTGAATGATTTCGTAGCCTACAGTGTTTAAAGACATTAGTTAACTAGACACTTAAGTGATCAATTAGCCAAGTCATTTTGACAGTATAGCACAATTAAAAACTATTTTTTTTTTTGTTTGCTTCACAAATATGCGTAAGTGAGTAAGTCAGTGTTTAGAAAAAAAATGACAAAGGAAAGGAAATGCTAAAATCATAAGAACTACAATCATGGAAAATCATTAATTGGACTCATTAATTTTATCACAAATCTCTAACTCTGTACATCTATAAAGTACTACTAATTTGAGAAAAGTCTGGTTTCAGTCTTACAAGCACTTAAAATAAGTAATACATGTTAAAGGTCCCATATTATGCAAAAATGACTCTTGTGAGCTTTACGCTACTTTAGAAAGTTGTTACATCATCAAAAACATACCTGGAGTTGGGTTTTGTTTAATTCACGCGTCTGAGTAATCGTTTATTATTATTTATTTATTTATTTAACTATCTGTCTGTCTAAATTTCCAAAGATAAAAATGCTCTGTTCCACCATATGATATAATGAAGTGGTAGATTTCAAGCTAACAGCTACACTGTTCAGTAGAGATTGGCAATTCCAAAAATGAAATTATCCAAATGATTTTAAAGAACTTCCTGTATGACATCACAATGTGGAGGGTGTTTTCTGTATGAGAGATGAGCTCAGCCTAAACTTGCAGGATTTGTGTGTTAAACATGTGTGAATGAAACAAAACACAAAACTACAGTTTTTTGATGAGGAAACAACTTTATAATCTAGATCAGAAAATAGCGTAATATGGGCCCTTTAAGATTACGACTACTACTCCTACTACTACGCTTACAGATTCTACAGTGATGGTTTTAACAGAGTAATATCTTTTTAAGTGTCTGTGTGAGGATGCCTCACACAGATGAGAAAGATGGTACAGAGTTGTAAAATTCTCTGGTCCCAAAGACACGAGGCAGGTCACGAGTCTCAGCTCCACAGGACGAGAAAATACAGCAGATCTAAACCTCTCCACAGACCAAAAGGGCTACTACAACTAAACAATATTACAAACTGCATAAAGAAACAATCACCTCTATTTTTAGTAAACAGTCTGGAAGCTTAATAAGTGTATGGGAGTACTTCTGGCATCGACAAAGAATACACATGCTGAACAATTATTGCCATTACATTGTAGCATAGACTGTACATGTAAACGGACATAGCAAAACCTATAACCGCCACGTTCCAAAAAGGAAGCGATCATCGGCGTACTTCCGGCTCCATGGACTCCAATTCTGGCTCCAATTCATTTTAGATTGAAAAATTTTCTATCTGTAACTGCTGCTGAGTCTCATAATTTTCTTAATACTTAAAATGTTCATAATATCACGCTGTACATGATCCTGGGCTGGTTTTTATTTCGCTATTTTGTCCATAAATCAAGATATGCACATTAATAACAGGCCAATGAGCTGCCCTCTTTTGCCAAGGTCGCTCCCAATAGCATTAGCAACAGGTCTGATTGACAGTGTTGCAAATCGCCCGCTCCCTGCTAAACCTGTGGTGTGAGCGAGAAGCCGCGTTACCTTCAACAGCCAGTCAGAATTCCAAGATGTGCCTCTATTTACAGTTTTAGAAACTCCATCCAAACTTATGCTCCATAAATGTTGAACCTTACCATTATTTGTTTGGGGTTGTCTTCACATACATGCCATATTAATCTTAAATCCTTTCAACTGACAACGATCACGTCTTTAACAGCACCTCTGTGAAGCTGCTGTGATAAGACTGTAAGATGATAAGATGTGATAAGGCAAATTCCACCACAGAAGTCAGACCTGTCCTCCATTTCAATTTAAATGATACGAACTCTGCTTTATCCCTTTCCACACACACTTCCTTCAGCTCTGTTCATTCAGTCTTACTTTACTGAAGGCTGATGGGTCAAGAACGCATAAACTCTAAACAGAAGGATAAGGACCTTCTCACTGTGAGGCACACATACTTTCACGCTGCTAATGAATTCAACACCTGGAACAGTACTGGCAAAATCCCCATCTGATTATTAAGCTCAGTATTGTGGCTCACCCCATTCTCCTCCAGAGCAGCTAGTGGCTTGTTGATGCTGTTGACGAACTTGTTGACGTGTTCAAAGTGCTTGGTCATCTCCGTGGCTAGCACCATGTCGATGATGGCCTGCCGCAGCGTCCGGTACTCGTTTCTGTGACAATGAAGGATTAAAGCAAAAGTATGGTTCATGGCAGTTGTAGGGAAAACATAGATATGTAGGCACTAATAAGGTTGTCAAAAGTATCAATACCCAGATACAGATACACATTTTAAGTAATTAGTTGTTTAGACTGCAAGAGGCCAGTGAAATTTGAGCCAGATGAAACTAAAATTCAGCCAAAATTTAGGGACAAAAACCTGCAATTTTAATTCATACAGGGTCTGAGTCATAAAACCATCAGCTCATGATATGTTCTGGAAACTGTTTGTGGTCCAAATAACAATTAATCGAAAAGCTGACTATTACCTGAATAATTTACTAGCTGCAATTAATAGATTAACTAGTTTCAAGTCTAAATTAGATTCTAATTTTAAATATTGATACAGAAAAAAAACCCCAAAATGGATTGATTCATATTAGAACTAGAGCTTAGGAAGAGGGGTGTGCAAAAATACTGAAATATCAATATATCGCATCGTTTAATGTGATGATACAGTATTGATATCGTGGGCTGCTGTATCAATATATTGCCAAGAGTATTTTTTGGTGTATTTTACTAAATTATTTTGTTTTGTCAGTTTTGTTGCTTGTTTAGTGGAAGGAAACTTGTTTATGAAACACATTTGATGATTTTGATGATTAAAATGTGTGTTTCATATGAACTTTGCAGAAGAAGTGGTTTAACAAAAACTTTTAGTATCACAGCGGTAAATTAGCCTTTATTTTTTATCGATCTGTATCAAATTGATTTGAAATGCATTGTATCGAATCGAAAGTGCACTGTATTGAGGTACATATCGTATTGTAGCCTAAGTATCGAGGTATGTATTGTATTGGCAATTTATTAATGATACCCAGCCCTAGATGGTAATATTTAAGAAACTACTTTTAGTCTGAGTTGCAAATTCCATTCTATTATAAAAATTGTATCAATATTGTGGTATCGAAATAAGGAGTATTGCGAGTACAGTTACACACAACACATCTCTGGCTAATTAATAATGATAGTTAATTTTTATAGTGAATATACTGAATGTAGGTTTTTAAATTAAAACTTTTTGCTAAACCAAAAATTAGTTTCATCGCATAAATATCCTTTCAGATTAAACCACTTAACTAAACAGACCTCATCGACAGTGTTTTAATTACTAGTTACGTGCTTTTATTTTGAAATGTGTTTGTACTGAGTTGTTGCTGTGACAGTGTGAATGAATGGGGGCTTTGTCTGGACCAGTGCATGTGAGCTATTCTGCTTTGGGCTCAAATCACATTACTGAGCTGCTGCTATCAACAAATACACAAACCAGCTTTTATCAGGACATGCATGGCCTCAGCTTATCTGCATTGATCAAGGTGAAAACCTCATATGATGACGTTTCCTTTTCAGATAACAAGGAATATAGAAGTAGTGTATAGATAAGCACATGTACTGTACATAATTTGAATATGAGGCAGATTCGCTTATCAGACAATTCAGTTATTGTTTTTAAACCTTGTCCGTTTTTCCTCCAAGGCTTTTAACTAGTTTCAAGTAGTTTTGTCACGATATTAAAATTTCAAGCCTGATTTTGATATTGAGAAATAGCCTTGATGCTCAATTAAAAAAATAAATCTTTATTATGACAACAGAATGTGGTTTTCAACATTAAAAAAATCAATACCCGCTCAAATGAGAATCTAGTTTTGTTTCGATACTAGTTTTAGTTTCGATTAATATCTTACAGCTGTGGGTTTTCTAATATTTCATGCAGTTACCAATCTCTCAATGTATCAATAATCTGACACGCAGTAATATGGACATTTTTGTGAATTGTTTTGTCCCACCTCTCTATGTTCTTGAAGATATTGCACTTGTCGTCTCTTGTGGTGATCTGAAATGCGAGGGCAGCGTGGTGACTCTCCAGCACGGCCGTATCGTTGTACAGGATGGCGAGCTCGGAGCCGGCATTACACAGGAAGCTGTTGGTGCGTCCTGGATGGTCCACGTCATGAACCGTAGCAGCGATCAGGGCAGCCACCTCGTCTATGGGGTCCAGGCTTTGCTGAAGAGGCACAAACAAATACAGTTACATTATTCACATGTTTATGCAAGACTGGTACAGTTATAAGGGTAAATCCCGAAAAGGTCAAATTCTGTGCTTTTTTAAAGGTCCTACATTATGCAAAATTCACTCTTGTAAGCTTTTAGTTACATTAGAATGTTGTTACCTCATCAAAAACATACCTGGAGTTGTGTTTTATGTCACTTATACATGTTTGAGTAATCCTGCATTATTGGTCTGTTTTAGCTCAAAATTCCACCTTTTGACATCATGAAGAGGCATTTTTCAAGTTTATAGCTATATTTTACCTTTTGTTCAGTGAAGGTGTATGAAGTTTAAGAACACAGTGGAGCATTTCCAGTATTACCACATGACATCATAAGGTGGAAAAGAGTGTTTGTTATAATGACCATTAAAACAAATGTAAATATGTTTACAAAAGGGGACCGTTTTGGATATAGTCTTAGTTGCCTCTGATTTTTTTTTTGTGCGAAAAAGATATTTTTATTGCCAATTTACAATTTTATTTCATGCTAACAGCTGAAGATGCCTTTGATGTGCTCACATCCTTGTTTATTTATTAGCTTATTTTTTCCTTTAATTTGGAGACCATTATGCAAAAATGAATCACCCCAAACACACCTACACTAATTAATTTTCCTTTTCAGTAAACCCTGATGTAATGTCTCACGGTGATGTAAGCGCGCCATACTTAAGCCAATGAAAGGTCACCGAGCGGAGGTCAGAAATAGACGGTTAAACCGTCTTATCCTCGTCCTGAGCCACTGACACAAAAGCAGGGCTGGCACTGAGCGAAGTGGGACACGCAAAGGGCATCCCCACAGGCTACAGACACTGAGCTAAGAGAGAGGTGTGTAGGTAATGATGCACGTAAGAAAAGTAGTTTCCCTGTTTTTCCTGTTCTTAATTCAGCTTTTTAATTAATTTAATTACATTTTCCCTTTAAGACAATTTTGTGTAATTAAAAAAGAAAAGAAAACGTTTAGGGCTTCCAGTAATAATTATACAACCTCGTGGCTATTTCTTCCCAATAAATTATCATAGAATGACTTTGTACCATGCTGAAATAGAGTTAAAATAACACTAATTTGGGGTTAATTAATGGCAGTTCACACTTAAAAAAAAAAAAAGAAAAAAGAAGAAAACATGCTTAAAAAACAGCATTAAAGACCGTGCAGATTTTCTCTGAATCAACAACTGAAACACCAAACTATTAATTATCTCTGGTAAAAGAAGCAATACATTTTGTTCTGAATGTTGCAAGAATTTTCAAGAGGAGATGTCTTCCGCATTTGAGAAACATGTGATAAAAATCAGCGGCTGTGGTTGGATCTCAAGTTTGGACAGAGTTTTTTTTTTTTTGTTCTAACAGAATGTAGAAGGGACTGGCTAGTCAGGCCACAAAAACAGACAATTTTATCCACCATCTCCTCTTAGTGGTCCTTTTGGTTTTGACTGAGTGATAAGTGGATTTAACCAATCACACTGAAGAGCAAACATTCAGAAACAGCCAAAAGCTTTATTTACCTCTTAAATACTACATATCAAGAATCAAAACCGTGATGTAACAAAATTGTGATATGAATTCTTGAGCATATCACCCACCCCTACCTTGACTCTTTCCTTGCAGAGGAAGTATGCGGTTGCGTGTAGGACGTCAGCTGCGTGGGAGGAGTTGTGGTAGGAGTTGGTGGAGTGGTAGTTTGCCTCGATCACCTGTAACCACGAACGCAGTGTCGCCTCAGGGCAGTTGAGAAACTCACACACTCCAAAACGAGAGAAGATCTTCAGCCCCAGGTACGTCAAAGGTCTGAGAAAGAAATATATTAGTCATAAGAAGATCATCAATGGTTTAATACGGCAGCTCAAAACAACAACAAGTACCACTTACAGCTTTCAGCACACCACCAGATCTAAACCTGGACTCTATCAGGGCTAGACAAAATGAAACTAAGCCCAGACTAAAACAAGACTAAACCACATCTAATGGGGTGGTCCTAAATAATGATACCAGAGTTTGAGAAACACAGTGAATTTTGCCGTGTTTCTACGAGAATCTGCATTAAAGGTGTACTATGTAACTTTACTGGGGGGGTGTCTGCCACCTGCTTGTCTCCATGGATGCCTGGAATGTCCCATAGCACGGCAATAAACATATCCGTCTTGCTTTTATACATAGAATAATATAATGCAAAATCAAGTTGCACCGTCATTTGGTTGCAACGTCTTCACATGCTCAAAAGCACCCAGAAACTACAAAGACCATGGTCCTTTGCTCCATGTGAGTGTAGCCAACATACAGAAATTATCATAATCATTGAATATCATAATCTTGCGAAATATGACAAGTAATAATAAAAGCTCTGTCACAAATTCTTTAACAATAGAGCAGCTGGGTGTCAGATGATATCACAAGATTGTATAGGCCAATAATATTTAATACAAATGGGGAGCAGATACAGATATAGATTACAGTAAGTTATTGATTCTAATCCATAATAGAAATAATCAGATTCAACATTTGTGCTTGATTTGAATATTTAATGACAAATAAACAGTGAAATCAATAGGGAAATCAGGCCCTTGATGCCCATCTGGGAAAAATTTTCATATTGATTACACTGTACACTGTACTTTATCTTGAATTATCCAAAAAGTAAACGCACAAATGTACAATCTGATCTTCCTATTATGGACTAGAATGAAGAACTCACTGAAATACACCAAAAAACTACATTTTATCCATACAAACTGTATTTGCTGCCATCTCTATTAAATATTATTGACCTACAGAATACCTTGAGGTGGAAACTGTCATAATATCTGAGCGATCTGTAAATGGTTACACCATACATAAACATTGGTATTTTTACCTGATTCAAAACAGGCTGCACTAATCATCTTTTCAGGTAAAGGGTCCACCATCTAATTGTCTCCAGGGAGATGTTACTGCTTTGCCTGGAATGTTCCACAGTATGCCATAAAACATATCTATTTAACATTAAGTGTATTACAGGTATTTCTATTGCTGAAAAATACAGTAATAACATGTATTCTCGTTTGTAGCATAGTCGCCTCTCCACAGATTTGAGTCAGACCTGTAACTTTGGATATAAGTCCAAAGTCACTTGCTTGCTTCTTGGGAAATTGATATATTTAATTGCCATGCTGCAGAAAATTCCAGGCAAAATAAAGACATGTCCATGGAAAGAAGCATTTGGCTGTCCCTCCACCAGCAAAGTTGCACCTTTATGCTAAAACATCTTGCATCTAAAGCAACCCAGCTTCACAGACTTGTCCATTGTGGGTAGTTGTGTATTGTTGCTGTACCTTTTCATAGTTGCTGCTTCCAGGTTGAAGATATCAAAGTCCCATGAGTCCTCGTTTTCCATGGTTTGTGCGATCCGGGGCGGGATGTCATTCAGAGACAGGGGAGTGGTCAGGTGACTGGGGATGTGGTGTGGCTCTAGGCAAATGCATTCGAACAACCAGGAAACGGATTATATAACATGGTGAGGGCTAATTAATGACTTTTATAAGAGAGAAGCGTGGCATTTTTGTGTTTAAAGGGCCCATGTTAAGCTGTTTACTGTTCTGTTCTGTTGTTTCTTCATTAAAAACATACCTGAAGATGTGTTTTGTTTCACTTACAGATGTTTTACACATAAACTGCATATTTAAGTTATTTTCTCAAGCAGAAAACACTTTGTCCCATCTTGTGACATCATGTAATAATACAGGAAGTGCTCTACTGTGTTTTTAAACTCCAGCCCTGGTGCTTCCAATCTCTACTGAACAAAAGGTTAAAAGGTAGCTGTTAACATGAAAACTACCCCTACATGACATCAAAAGACCAGAACATTTTGAGCTTTGGAGGTGATGACAGACTAATAATAAAGGATTTCTCAAATGTGTGATGGAAACAAAACACAGAGTATGTTTTTGAAGAGGTATTGGCATTATAACATGGCTTAAAGCTCACAAGAATCAGTTGTCACAAATAACAGCTAAATAAATATTATGTTATGTTAAAATACTTACGTTTTGTGGAAAAGATGTATTCATTTCCTGATAATCTTCTAAGGCCATCCTATGAATTAGACAGAAAGAAGAAATCACGTAAGTTTAAAATTACTTAATGAAACCTGTGGAATTCCCAGAAGAACACACGGAGAAACACGTAAAATTCCACACAGCTCGGAGGTCAAACTCAGCTACTGCATAATAATACACACTACTCACCTATTCTGCAAAATAAACATGGCATAAATCTGGTAATGCTTAAGTGCTCAGTGGAATATTTATAGCATATTTTAAGAGACCCTAGAAGTATAGGTTTGGATATTGGAGATTTGGATATTGTTACATCTCTAATCATGAGACTCCCCACCATATTGTGATCTTTCCCACAATATCGCAATAAATATCATACCGTGAGAATATCATATCATGAGACTTGGATATTGTTACACCCCTAGAGGTTATTCATTTTTTGTCCCACGTAATAAATCAATGAGTAGCTTGAAGAACCCATATTACACCATTTTCTAATCTATGTTATAACGTTTCCTCATAAAAAACAAACTTTAGAGTTGTGGTTTGTGTTTGTTCATTCACACATGTTTAACACACAAATCCTGCATATTTAGGTTTTGTTTTAGGATGTCATGTGGTAATACAGGAAGTACCACTTTGTTTTTAAACTACATGCACATTTACTAGAACCACATGAATGATTTCAGACCTGGAATTGCCAATCTCTACTGAACTAAATAAGAGGAAGCTGTTAACTTGAACAATACCACTTCACATCACAAGGTGGAACAGAGTATTTTCAGTTTTAGACATGCAGACAGTAATTCTAAAGAGTTATTCAAACATGTGTGAATGAAACAAAACACAACTCCAGGTATGTTTTTGAGAAGGTGACAACATTGTAACATGGCTTAAATTTCCCAAGAGTCAATTTTGCATAATACAGGACCTTTAAACTAAACTCCACAGATCAAAAAAAAAAAAAGCTGGTTATGGTTGCTATAGGTTTTATCATTGAAATAAGCATTTTGTTTTGCCCTGGCAGACACACACATTTCTTGGGTGTGTGTTACGGATTTAAATGTTTACTTGACAATTGAAAAAGGAAGTGGACTGTCTCATCTTTGACCCGAGCATTGTCTCCTGGTGGAGCTGTACTATTTTAGGATTTTTTTTCCCAGAAACGAGGCACTATCAGTTTGACTAACGCTGAACTTAAACCAGCAAAAAGGACACAACCCAGAAAGACAGGTGCATAAAGGAAAGTGGGACAATGCAACAAATACAGTGTATGTACTAACAGTGTCATGGTATTGGGACCTGGTTGAGCTACGATTTAGTCCAAGTTCAGTCCTGGGTCAGTCCTGATTCAATCCAGAACTGATCTAGTCTTAGTTTAATCCTGATTCAGTCCCAGTTTAGTTGGTACAGGAGATTACTCTCAACAGAATGTGCCAAGGTCATATTTAGGGTAGAGCTGTTTAAACCGACTTTAGTCCTGGTTCAGTTCTAGTGTGAACCAGTTACACTAGTTTAGTCCTAGTTTAGTCCTCGTTTAGCCCTAGTTTAGCTCTAGTTTAGTCACACGCTGGACAATTACCTTATCAAAATCCTGGAAGTAAACCTGGACTAAAGCAAGACTAAATCAAAACTTGAACAGGACCAAACAAGGACAAGTGTGGACACATCTATCCATAGTTTAGTCGTAGAACAGCATAGAAATAGCTGTATATAAGTCTCTTTGTATAAATGAAGGCCGACTGGGGGGTAGTAGCGGGGGACCGTAATGACGTAGATCCCACAGAGGAGGTGGAGGAGCATCCTGGTCCGGTCCTGGTTTAGTCTTAGCTAATTCCTGATTCAGTTGAGGAAGAGATGTATATGAGTCTATTTGTATAAACACAGGGTGATGGGGAGTTGTGACGTAGACATAGATAAGGGGAGGAGAAGGGGGGACTGGATGGGGAGGAGGAGGGGGACTGGATGGGGAGGAGGAGGGAGGGGGGACTGGGTTGGGACGGGGAGGTGAAGGGGGGACTGGGTGGGCTGGGCTTTCCTCTCCAGCAGCAGCAGCACAAAGGACAATCCAACACTTCCTCCGGGGGCTGCTGCCAGGACTGCCAACTTGGCTCTGACTCAGCCCCTGTCTCTGTCTGTCCCTCTCTCAGTGAAACATCCAGAAAATATTCAAATAACTCCACCTCATAAGCACCGAATACAATTGGAGAGGAAGGATATTTTTAAAGCAGTCGTGTTAGCGTAAAAGGGACTGTAATCATTTTCATTTCGTCTAATTCAGGAAAACTATTTTTACACCATAGTAAATTCTAAACGCTATAAATAGATACTGGTACTACTTTAACTACTACACCATAATTAGCAGAATAAAACATGAAAAAAAAAAGGTTAATTAGGAATGATTCAAGAGGTTAGGAGTTGTGGTTAGGGTAGTTACAAAGCCTGAACCATCTTTATTAAACTATTTGTTGTGTATTGTCTGCATATAATTAGAAAGCATTTTATTGTCTGATAAATCGAAAGTGCGCTGTTAGCATGCTGGTTATTATTATCTTTACTGTCATGGCAAAACTCCGCTCTGGCCTCTGAAATAGGGCTGAACGATCTATCGCAAAAATTGCGATCTGATGTTTTTTTGCAAATTATTTCGAATCTATGTGCCTCGAAGTAATTCATCGCCACAATGCAAGGAGGCAAGGATTTAAGGGGGTTCACGTCAAAGAAGACTCTGCATCATGAGGCAGGTGATTTGACGCTGAACCGTAAACTGGACTTTACGGCCCAGCGTCAAATCATCAGTGCTCAGACTCTGGTCTGATTTAAGTTTCTGTGATGTTTCCAAATGTTCATGTACACTGAAACTTGATTTAAAAAAAATCGTAGATGAAATCAAAATCGCAATATCTCCCAGAAAAATCACAGATGAATTTTTTCTTAAAATTGTTCAGCCCTACTCTGAAAGTTGTGAAAAGCACTTAGAAACTCACCCTGGTAAATAACTAAAATGCTCAGAATGTATATGGCAAGTGAAGAATAACTTAAACCCCTGTAAACAGTTTAAAATGAAGTAGCTCTGTTTTCACATTTTTTAATGCAGTAAAAATCTGCTATAACGCCTTTAAAAAAAACATGTCCCAGTGAAAGTGCACCAGCATTTGGCTTGTGTTATGGTGAAGTCATTTAATGAAGTATGTGTTAAACGATGAGGTTATGGAAATATAAAATGGTCATCGTGTGTTACCGTCATGAGCCCCCCCACGAGGTCGTTGGTGTGGGGGTCTTCATCCTTGGTTCCCAGTTGAGGCGAGTACAGCTCTGTGGTTCTGAGTATCTCCAGAACCCGATCCAGAGCCTCTGCTACAGGCATGGGACTGCTCTCCTGCGCCGCATTTATGATGTTTATCACCTGAACAAAAATATACAATAGAATCAGCTTTTATTCTTAAAGGACCCACAATACATCTATGTCATAATGCTCTTTCCTTTGGGGTTGTGTTTTGTTTCATTCACGCTTGTTTAACACATAAACTGAAAACACTCTGTTCCAACTTGTGATGTCATGTGGTAATACAGGAAGTTCTCCATTACGTTTTTGAACTCCTCACACCTTCACTCGAAACATTTGGCTAATTTCAGCAGCAGAATTTCCTCTACTGGGTAAAATGTAGCTGTTAACTTGGAAACTACCACTACATGACATCATTTGAGCTTCGGAGATTTAGAATAATGCAGGATTGCTCAAACGTGTGTGAATGAAACAAAACACAACCCCCAGTATGTTTCTGATGAGATAACAACATTCTAACGCAACTTGAGTAACCATGAAGCTAAGCAGGTGGCAGACACATCTCAGAAAGGTTACACAGCGTACCTTTAAAACACACAGAATATCACACATTGCATTGTCTGAAATATGTGTATTTTTTATTTTTTATGGATTGGATATGGTTGATTAATACAAAATCATCAAAAATTTAAATGTGCACATTACGTTGGCAAAGAGTAAGCATTAAAATATGTAAAATATCTGCTCTATAAGTGAACTTGTTTAGATAATCAACAAATCAGAAACCACAGCGTCATTTAGTGCACGTTAGTCCCATAAACGATCTAGAGTAAATTAAATATCTTTACATCTGTACGTCTACAGCGGGGTCAGCAGGTGCAAGTGCATTTCTATCAGGGGCTTTTATTCTGAAGGAAGTGATGCCTTCAGGGACCTGCTCCAGAGTCAGATGATACAAAAGAGACAGTGCCTCGTGTCATATGATCCACCCCAGGGACTTTCTCTGTTTCCGACTCACGACTAGACACTGAAGGCAGCGAAAAACTGGGGGAAGAAACCAATTATGACATATTTTTCTGTAATTTATTGACATTTTGAGGCTTAATATTAACATACGGTAAATCTGTTTAATTGTGTTCATGAATTTATTAAACCATTCATGTATTCATCAACTTTTCCCATTAAAAATACATATTTAGTTTTATATTGTTAATCATTAAGGCAACTTTCTAATATTTTCTTATTTTGAAACCCACAGATATGTAATGTAATGTGTGACAATAAAAAAATGTTTTTAATTCGCAACAAAGAACACAGAGAGTCTTAGTCTTAAACTGGAAATATTCAACAACACTATGTATGACAATTATTTTAGAATTAGAGTATAATTATACATTCTATATTGATAAATTAAAAGCATTATAACCATTTTATAACAATTTTTTTCTACTTAGACACACATTTCACTAGTGGTTAAACAAAGACCACATAGGAACTATTAAAAGGAAATATGTTTGAGAGATTTCTTAAAGTAAACTAAAGCTAAAATACCTAAAATAATATGACCAATACTACAGATTAAGATGATAATTCAAATCAGAAGCAACAATATCTTTCAGTAAAATTACCCATAACAAATGCTATTCAAAAATATAAATAATAACTACATCTTATACTACAAAGGAGTAATCTATAATTACCTCCGCCAAGGAGGTTATGTTTTTGCCGGCGTTTGTTTGTTTGTTTGTTTGTTTGTCTGTTAGCAACATAACTCAAAAAGTTATGGACTGATTTTGATGAAATTTTCAGGATTTGTTGGAAATGTGAAAAGGAAGAACTGATTTCATTTTGGGGGTGATCCGGAAGAAATCCTGGATTCTGGATCATTTTGAAATTTTAGTTAACATTGTGGTAAATGGGGCCAAAAATTTTGTTTCTCAATATCTCGGTTAATTATTGACCAAACCCCATGAAATTTGACTCAGGGATGGACAATGGGATCCTCTTTCATATTCCAAAGGCTGATCCGGATCTGATCCAGAAGACTGATTTTATCGCAATTTATATAAAAAATGGGGGTAGTCCTTGGCAGAGGTCTGCGCTCTCTGAGTGCTTTTCTAGTTAATGATGTATTTATTAAGCTATTCGTTATTATGTATTTATGTATTTATTAAGCTATTTGTGTGCCTGAAGCATTCTTAACATACTATTTGTTTGTTATAATCTATCTAGTTTTCTCCATGCTTTATAAGGCTATTAAAAGTGCAGTTGTTAAAAAGTGTTAACAAAACATTCAAATTCCCTAAAACATCATGAAACTTGATCACTTGTAATTGGTTGCTTCCACTTTTGATAATTCTCTAGTAAAACCGTCAGTGGGCAGAGAGCAGTATTTTCTTGACCCCTCCTCTTGTGTACTGTATAATACGACATTTTAATCGTGTGAATGGTTCTCTGGTGTGGTATGTGCGGTATTTAGAAGCTCCACAGCTGCACCACGAGCGCTGGGGCAGAAAGCTGTTCTGTTACCACACGCTGGATTGGTCATGGGGCAGAGACACTGGGAGAAGAGGGATGGGCATTTAAGATAGTATAGTGATTTAGAAGTGGTGGGCACAGTGGCCAAAATAAACTATAATGCAAAAAAAAAATTGAAATAGGTCATCTAGTAATTGTAAATAAATTTGCTGGTACAATTAAATAAAAACAATAATGTAAGTTTTGTCCAGGTTTCAGCTAAATTTAAGGTTCATACTATTTTGTAACGTTATTGTAAGCTGAACTTGGGTGTCTTCTTCCTGTTACATTCAACATTTTGAGGACTTTTTCCAAATCAAAACATATTATCTTTTGTTTTAAATTGTTAATTACAATATAAAATATTGTTCAATTGTGTTTTTATTTCAAATAGACAATAACTTGCACAAAAGAGGTTAACTGAAATCCTTACATAAACAGACATCTTGCAGAATGAAGTATTGTTATTTTAAAACAAATTACTTGTGTAGGTGTGGTGACAGTGCTTCTCTAGTAATTGCAAGTTTGTAGTTCCAAAATAGTTTGCCTCTAAGGTAATATCTTTGTAATAACTAGGCCTATCCATGCAAAACAAAAACTGGCACAAAGTTCAGTGTCTTTTCTCTGCCAGTATAAATAAACAAAAGGGAAAATATTTTAGCTTCAAAAAGTGGTGCCATTACTCAACCTCAACTATGCGATTGTTATCAATTTAAAGGATTTTACGAAACAATATTAATGTGATGAGTTTGTGAAGTCATAATAAGTAATAATAATAATAATGATGCTACTACTACTACTAATAATAATAATAATAATAACACTTGGGCATTATAATTTGGTGTTGGAAAAACAGTGAATCTCCCATAGAGTTTTATCGTGCCCTTCCCTCCATCAGAAATATTAAAATGTGAATGTAATCTATGAGAAACTTCAAGGACAGAATGAAGAGTGAATGTTAAACCCACCTTTGTAATGGGAGCTTCGATGGTCATGGAGTGGATTCGAGCCATAGAGGAGTGTCTTCGCTGGGAACTCCCTACAAAAACAAATAAACAAATTAAACATTTTCTTCAGTGGAGACTAGACTATTACTAGACCAGACTAGTGTAGACTAGACTATGAAAGGGATTCAGTGTTATGAGATTTATAAACCAATGCATGTTCACTGCATGGGCAAGACTCTGAATCATTTAGTTGTGGCCATTTTGAATTTGCTATATTATTATTTTCTTTTTACATTTTTGAAAGTTTTTCATTTAATATTACAATAAGACAGCATGTACAAAAACACCTGTTCAAACTTAATTCTATCTGGAGTGAAATCATAGACTGTATAAAGAAGCAGACTAAAGGCCCCCCCACACAATACAGAATTTTTCAGTCTTAAATGATTTGTAAATATGCGACAAAAAGTGCACTCCACAAACACAAGGAGAATTTTATGAGATTTTAAATCTCAAAGATTGCTGCAGGATATGGCTGCGGACCACAGTCTACAAATGTGTGAGTGCACTTTGTGTCTGCTGTTTCTTGTTTAGAATAAAACCACTCATTATGAGATCAGAGCACTGCATTTCTAGTTTAGATACAAGACGAAACTGTGTTATTATTTGTGAAATATGGTGCAAAAGTTCAAATAAACGTTTCTTAATGCACAGAAGATTGGTGATAACATACACAGGAAGTAGAGTCAATATCACTAATCAGCAGCTTTGCCCTGATCTGTGCACTGTGTGGATGTAAACAGAGATACTACTTTCGCTTTTTTACTTTTAAAGTGCTGTTTTGTCAACTAGGTGTCATTATTTATAGAGGAGAAATTCTACGGATAATATGGACAAAATGCTGCAGTTTAACTTTACCACTTCACAAGAGGTGAGTAATAAAGTCTACTCATTATTTTTGCTGTTTGTATCTTGCGCCTCTGTGTCCGTCACTCGCGCTCTGTTTTATTGGCTGTTGCCATGGTGATGTTTTACTGTTATGATCTGACAGAGCAGCTCAGAGTCACACTGACACTGCACACGAGGAGCGCAGCGGATTCAAAATAGCATACGAAAACACAAAGCCGGGTCACGCAGCCTAAACTGGGCAAATTCTCCTGTAATGTGTGGTGTCACCCAGAGCGTTTGTCTCCAGTCTAATGAAGCTCACGAGGCTGGCAGTGTTGGGGTGAATTTGCAGCCGACTTCCAGATTATGAAAAGAAATTGATTTATGGACAAAATACCTTTTAAATAATTTGGAAGAAGAAAACAAAACAACTTATTCAACAAAGTGTCAGTGCGCAAATATGTATATATAAGAATAGAGATTAAAATGTTGACACTATTTAAAGGGCTTATATTCTGCCATTTTCTGATCTATGTTATAATGTTACTTATCAAAAACATACCTGGAGTTTTGTTTCTTAAGGTGGAACAGAGCATTTTGAGAACATACAGACAGACTAATAAACCAGGGTTGCTCAAACGTGTGAATGAAACAAAAAACAACCAGGTTTGTTTGTGAGAAGGTAACAACATTATAACAGAGTCATTTTTGTGTAATATAGGACCTTTTGTTTTTATGTGTATATTTAAATAGATGATGTTAAAATCAAATTCAATCCACATAAATTAATTAAAAGGAAAAGGGAGACATAATATATTTAACAGGGTCAAATTTTTCTTTGTTAATTTTTATTGTGTTGTTGTTCAATGTGTTTTTTTAACACTAGCTCAGATTTGTTTACATAAGTTGCCCATCATTAGCTCCTAATGTTGGCCCCTTAGACATCCAATCAACACCTAATGAACCAGGGGAGGTTTGTATGGAGTAATTTTCCGTGATTTTTGTCCCTTCCCTCTCACCGTCGCTCCCTCGTGACGTAGTGGATCTGACGTCCAGTGAGCCTTTCCTGCGGTCCTTATGTTTGCTGGATTGGATGTCTGGGGAGGAGATCGTATTTCATTAGCCACAAAAACACATCTCACTATAAAAACGCAAGGTCAAACAGAGGTTAACACCAGGGAGCAGAAGTTTACACTGGAAAAAATAATATACGTTAATAATATATGTTGGACTATAGTCTTTTAATATTTATTTATTGATTTTTGATCTCTGTCATCTTAACGCTGGAATTTTCACATTGTGGGACAAATAAAGGCTGTCTTATCTCAGCTTCTCTTAAGAATATGTTGGTTCTTCGCAAAAGATTGTAATAATTTTGAGAGCTTTTGCTTGCTACACCACACCGCTTTTTAGTTGATTAACTGACTCAAAGGGACTGTTTTTATTTAGCATGTCTGTATATTTTATGTTTATATTTCTTCTGGTTTAGTTTCAATTAAGTGAAGTCCATCTGTCAGAGGAGTAAGGTTTTAGAAAGTCTTGCCTTGTGGGTGGATAAATAAACTAAAAATAGGGAGCGAGGTAAAATGTCTTTGTATTAACATTATAAAAAGTTAATAAAATATATAGTGACTTAAGCCAACTAACCAACCAACAGAATACCCTCAAAAAGCAAAGAAAAAGGAATGTGTTGCAACTTGGTCAACATCACATGAAATGAAAGGTAAATAATGGGTCGCGACAAATTTATCTTTCAGTCAAAAGCCTGTCCAGAGAAAGAAACGACTCAGCAAAAGCCTCCGTCTCACATGAAGATAAAGCACATCGGGACGAGGAGTTCATTTATTTAAGAAACTGGATCGTGATTAAAGAAAGAATCTTAGACCCACCAACCTCCTGAAAATAACTCCTGCTAATAAACTGAACTCTGTGAATCGTAGAACTTTAAGCTTGAATAAACAACCAGATATCGGGCAGTATTGTGTCTTAGCCAAAGACCTTAACAGAGATTTTCAGTGTTTAGTGATTAATGCCAAGTTGTATTTTGGGATCAACTTGTGGTTTGTTTTACTAATTTGCTTTATAAAGTGAGCAATTTCACAGAAGGAAGAGAAAAAACAATTGCGGTTTTAAAAACTCTCACCTGTTTGAGACTCCGCCTGCACTCGTTCACTGGGTTTTTCACTCTGGTCAAAGAGAAAAAGTTAGATTGCTGCACTATTATTAAGTTATTAATGTTTCTTCAATGAGCCCCACCTTATTATTATCATTTAAAGGCCTGTTGATAGACACATAGTGTCTGATTTTACTGCAATAAAAACAATAAAAATGTCTTATTAAAAGTCATAATGGTTTAATTATTAAATGATTCCAGTTTCCGCCTGCAGAGAGGCCAGAGGGTCACTCACCCTCCCTGTCCAATCACAGGAGTGATCTTCACATTTTGTTGAATGCTGTCTCCATTCTTCTTTTTGGCATAGTAAATCCCCTGCCACTCCTACAGCACAAACACAAGGGTCAGTCATAGAACATAATGTACAGACCACCCCTCTGTGTAATAGCTCTGTGTAACATTCTCATTCATCTCTTCACTTTTCAACAGCACAAACACAGTAATGAAAATGTCTCTGCCAAACACAGCACTACAGTGTCGAGCAGCACATGAAGAGGACTGCAGGTTTAATCTCCTGTCAGTGTCCACACAGAGGTCAGAGCTTCAGCCTTTAAACCTGTGGAGCTCCTGGGGTCCCTGTTTCATGTCCCGCTTCCATTGACCCAGAGGTGTTTAAAAGACCTCCCTCCAGCTGGTCCTGTCCTGCTGGCATCTGGCAGCACCTGACCTTTAGGATCTGTGTAGTGAGATTATTCCGACTCCTCTGACCATACTCAAAAACAGTTGGTTGGAGTACTAACGGGTTGCACCAAAATTCAAACAGTACTATTTCAAAGCTATATATATATTTTTTTTGCTGTGTAGGTTTGCCAGTCACAAGCCATTATCAAACCTCACCTTCTCCATCCCTTTCTCTTACAGTAACTTAATTTCCTCTTTCACAACATCCATAAATCTCTTGTTGTTCCTCTACGCTTCTCATTTACTGACAATCCCTCATCTGTGTAGTCAGCATTTCAATCCAGCCTCTTTATTGCAAAAATCATGATTTGAAGTTGCCATTGTTAATCCTTTTCATCCTCACCTTGAACCACAGCAATTTAACATAGTTCACTTCCAGTTTTCAAACAATAAAATTTTTCACACTTTAAAATAGTGACACTTTTAATAGTCTTAATAAAGCATGAACAAAAAACTTAAATCATAGTGAACAAATAGTTAATTAATTAAGAATGATTCAGGTCTACTAACTACTTAATAAATACCCTAACCCCGTTATTATGAAGTGATATCCATTTTCATAGCTTTTCAAAATAAATAAGAAACTGTTCACCTCATTGTATTAACCAAACAAGTGCATTATTTTATTGCGCTTTTCCACCTTAAGTGTCTTGCCTAAGGACATAACGATAGTATTCATCTGTGAGACCTCTGCCAACCTGTAGGCCAGCGGATCTGACCAATTATGTTTATGCCAATTATGGTATCTGAACAGCAAAAGGCCTGCAGTACGGGGTTTACAAGTAAAATATCAACATTAAACAAATATAAAAATAAAACTCGATATATACACTAGTACTCACTGTTAGACACATACTTTACAGTGTATGTACAGTTTATTTCCTTACCTTGCCTTTGCGTATACAGGAGTTTATTGTTTCAAGGAGATCAGGCTTATTCTTCTCACTTTTAGGCACTTCTATGATTTCTTTTCCTATCAGCTCCCCCTGTTGGTAGCCCATTATAGACTCGTAGGCCGGGTTCACGTACTGTCAAAGATAAAGAAAGACAGATTATTAACATTAAATCATGCATTCATTGGTTGGTTTTAAAGCTGCATTATATAACTCAGACCTGGAAAAGCAACAACATCTCCATGGAGACATGAAAGTGACACACCATCAGAAAAGTGACATTGTCCCACACGTTTTTGAGCATTATAAATATATTATATGAAGGCCTAGAGTAGACAGCCCTCATTTTAAATCCCCATTGTTCTTGAGACTTGCACGTCTCTATTTATTTGAATTATGGTGGATTGGAAAATGATCTTATTAGTTAATTAATTACTAGATAACCAGAACTGAAAGTAGTTTTATTTTTTTGCTAGTACAATTGCATTTTTGTTTGCAGTCATTGCATAGCATTATTATTATATATATATATTATATTATAATTTTCTTATGATTATTGTTTAAAAGTAAACTAATCTCATTTAATGTCATATTGAGAGAAAATCAAATTGCTCTGAGGCCTCGATCATCAGTGGTACTGAGGGTAACTGGTTGGGGGCTCCTCCAGGTTTGGGGGCCCTAGGCAGCTGCCTACTTTTGCCTAATGGTAGCGCTGCCTCTGGTTCTCATAGCTTTTAAATTTGAGGAAAAAATACTTTGTAATGATAAAAAGTCCTACAAATGGCATCCAGAACAGGAAAAAGAATTGCCTCAGACACTTGAAAGCATTGAAAATGTATGTAACAAACCTGGTATTCAATAAACAAATATACAAATGCACACTGGGTACGACTTAGCAAATACCTAAATTATCCTTAAAGGTGCACTGTGTAGAATGTTCTACAGTATGGCATTTAATTTAAACATCTCCATGGAGACAAGCAGGCCATATCTCCAGTCAAAGTTACAGGTCAGATCTGTGGAGAAGTGGACCTGCTCACAGTAATAATGCAGTAGGTTTGAGAAAAAAACAAAACAAAAAACGGTACACTGTATATTTGTTTAATGTTATACTGTGGAACATTCCAGGTAAAGCAGTAACATCACCATGGAGACAAGATGGAAGACCCTATACCAGAAAAGTCACACAGTGCACCTTTAATAAAGCGTGAACAAAGACTTAATTCTTGTTTTTAAAAGAATGATTCAGGCTTAGTAACTTAGTAACTACTTACTCAGAAATGGCTTAAGGGTATTATTTAAGTAGTTACTTAGCTTGAATCACGGCTAATACTATTAAAAATGTACTTTAATTATGAAGTAAACATTCTCGGAACAATCTGTCTCGCAGCAGGTTAGGATGCAGATAATTTGGTGTGGTCTTCGCTGAAATGAGAAGCCAAAGGGAGAACTTGAAAGAACATGATCAGCTAAAGAGAAACTTATTTAGGTCAAATGTATACGGCCATGGTGCTTTGAAGTGTACAGAAAAGCCCCATTCACAAGTGGGATCACAAGACATGAGCATGCACACAGCAAAGACAAGCAGAGTACACAAGGCAAGCCAGGAAAAACAATAATCAATATGTGATGTGCCTCAGCGAAATGGAGAGGCTTGTTTTTTATTATTGGTGTGGGTAGATTTTGCATGTTTCATTTGCTGTATTTGCTGTGTAGTCTTTGTTTTTTTAACCTATAACCTCAACGCATGTGACACTTCTTGGCCAATGAGTGACCCTGACCAATTAACGCACCTGGAGTAGGGCGTGAGAAAACCGGAAATAAGAGGGAGAAGGGGAGACAAACGAGGAGAGGTGGCCTGGAGTTGGAAGCACATTGCTGTTGAGGTGGTTTCTTACTCAGGATGCAGCGGTGGTGGCCGTGTGACCGGGGTACAACGAGGACAGAGCAATAGGACGAGGACCGATCACAAGAAGGGCACCACGACGCTGAATCCACGCAACGGTAGAGTGAGGAGCTCCGCCTTGCCCCGTAAGTGATGCGAGATCGTGGTGCCCCTTCACATGTATAAACTTACAAAGTAGCGGTCTGTTGTTTGTGGGTTGCTGCTGCCAGTCTCTGTTTTGTCTGCAGGGGCCATGGGGCCGGACAATCTGACCCCCTCCATCGCATTTTTTTTAACTCTTGTAATAAATTATTCATACTTTTTACTCTGGGTTTTCTTTATTGGCACTGCAGTGGCTCTCCCCTTGATTTTAACACACTATCCTCTTGAATTCAGCTTTTAATCTACACTTTTAACAACAACAACCAAACCATGTGACAAATACACAATCAATTCATCAATACACGGGAAAAGTAATATTTTTAAACTGACCTGAATGACTTGATCCTCAGATGTGATTTCTATGGCCTCTTGGCTCTGTTCCAATGCTGTGAAAAGAGCGTTCCCAGCCCTGAGCAAGACAATGAAATCTGTTATGTTTTATCCTCAACCAAAAAGTACAGACTAAAAATCAGAGACCACCGATACTGGCATCGAAACAAGATACTCATTTGAACTGTTCCTGAAAAGCTTTAGGAAGATCTCGAGTTGTATCAGAACAAGTATAGGACCACTTAGATTATGGACCACAAAATACCTGGCGACCTGGGGATTACACAGATATAAGACCTGTCTGTCCATCTCCAAAGCTCAAAATACTCTGTTACACCTTGTGATTTCATCAAGTGGTAGTTTTCAAATTATCAGCTACCTTTAAAAATATTTCTAAATATGCAGGAGTTTTGTGTGAATTAAACAAAACACAACTGCAAGTATGTTTTTGATGAAGAAACAACGTTATAACATGGCATAATGTCGACCCTTTAAAAGATACTAAAGGCAAATATATGAAAATAAGGAATGTACATTATTTTATTATTTTGCTCTGTTTATCTCTTTATAACTTACCACCATATATTATCAGTAGTGAGCAGCGTATTTGGTTGAATTATGATTCATAGTTCTACCAAGAAGTGTTATAAGCCATTTTTCCAGCTACACTATCAAGTGATTTGATACTTAGAATGTTCCCATTTTGGCTCCATCTACAACTTCATAAATTACACTGAGCTGTTAATACATGATACATCTACAGCCTAATGTAAACAGAGAAAGATAGGGATGGGTAGGCCTGTCACTATAATTACTATATCGACTTATCGTTCAATATATGACAGATGGAGCCATATTTTTTTGCATCAATATTTCTCATGGGTATTTTTTCTTTGTTACTAATAAGGAACTTTTTGCTACTTTTATATATTACGACTAGATTTGAGCAATTTTTTAGATTAAATAAATAACTAGTTATAGGTAACAAACTACATAAAGGTCCTATATTATGCAAAAGTGACTCTTGTGAGCTTTAAGACATCAAGTCATCAACTCATCAAAAAACATACCTGGAGTTTTGTTTCATTCACACACACATATGAATAACCCTTTATTATTAGTCTGTCTACATCGCCAAAGCTCAAAATGCTCTGTTCCACCTTGTGATGTCATGTAGTGGTAGTTTTCAAGTTAGCAGCTATTTTTTTATCTTTTCTTTAATAGAGATTGTGATGGTGTGTGGAGTTTAAAGTGGAGGATTTCCAGTATTACTAAATGACATCACAAGATGAAGAGTGCTTTCTATTTGCAAGATTTATGAGTTAAACATGTGTGAAGGAACCAAAACACAATTCCAGGTCTGTTTGTGATGAGAAACAAACATTTTAACAGATCAGAAAGTAGCGTAATATCAGCCCTTTAATCTACTCTAATAATCAAGTATCTAAAAGTCTGTACATACCTTAGTTTGAACTGCGCCCGGACCTCTCCGTGCTCCAACTGCAGCAGCTCGTTATAGCAGGCCATCATATTGGCATTTTCCACGTATCTCTGGGGTCAAAGGTTAACGACACAACAACAATTAGACAAAGGACTCTCTTTACAGGGTTAGTCACATCTCACCACCCTTGTGAGCTTGGAGAAAGACACCATTGAGGACTGTTTTTGAACCGATCACACCGGTCTAGTTACAGATTAGAAATATAGTGGAACACTGATAATATTGCAGTTACGGTTTTGTTGTTTTGAATATGTTTTGAGGAATATATTTTTCAAGTCAAGTGAAACTTTATTTCTATAGCACATTTAAAAATAAACGAAGTTTACAAAATTGCTGAACAGATCATAGTAAAATAAGGTTTGGGGGGGATTATCAAGATGACAATATTCAGATAATATTATGGAAAGTATTAGTTTAAATATCTTAGATTAAGCACATAGGAAATCTTCCAAATAATGTTCTCAATAAAAAAGGTTCATGTATCCCACAAAACATGAGAGAAACTAAAATAAATTGTGAAGAAATTCCATATTTTAGCTTTATTTGAAACATATTTTGTAACTTTGTTTAATATTTATGTATTTTCAATCAGTTCTTTTTATAGGTTTTTAAAAGATTTTCTACTTTATATTCAGATTTTGCAGATTGCAAAATTATCAATGTCTTGATTTAACTAGTATTGTATAGAAATAAAACAAATATTACAGTAAATATTAAACTATACAACTACATGTGATTTTAATATCTTATTCAGTAAAGCACTAATTGCTTTGTGTGCACATTGTGCTCCAAAAATAAACTTGACATTTATTTGTCTCATGATGACAAAGGCATGTGCAGCAAAACGGTATTTAAAGCTCTTGTGAGCTTTAAGCCGTGTTATAATGTTGTCACTTGGTTGTGTTACAAATATATTTGTTTATATAGTATTTTTAATGAAGTAGTCAGTACTCATTATCTTAGCATATCTTACATAAAGCATTTGAAAATATTGTAAATATTTCTGACAATTCTGTATTTTTTTCCATCCCCCGTGTCAACTGAAGTGTCAACTGATGTATAAGTCACAAAATCTGATCTAAAAATAGCTGCTATTCTTAGACTCTCTTGATCACTATTCTGGTGCTGGGGATAGACCAGTCTTTTGTTAACAACACATATAGGTCATAATAATAGATTTAATTGCAGCTTGTTACAAAATGACCTGTGGCCTATTAAACTTTCTCAGTACCACAGACTGCACAAAGACGTGTACTATGTGAGTGTGATGTATGTACAGTCTATATACAGTCTATGCCCAGTACAGATGCAGATCTTGAGGTCAAAATAGGTCAGTTGCATACTATCCGCATCTAATTAGAAAGCATTTTAGTGTCCAATAATCAGGAAGTGTGCTGTTAGCATGCTAGTTATTAGCTTTACTGTCAATGCAAAACTCCACTCTGGTCACTGAAAGTTGTGAAAAGTGCTTATAATCTCTTCCAATTTTTAACATGGTAAAAAAAATCAGGTAGAGCGCTTTTAATTTTGGAGATAATTTTTTGCACCTCATCGAACACTGTTTGGTGTTTATCCTAAATGTGCCAGCTAAGCTTTGTTCTGTGTTATTAATAAACCCTGCCTGGATTTCATTCTGGATTTAATGTGAGTGAAAGATTATCCCTCTAAAAGTGCTCTACACAAGTTACCATGCTTTCAAAAGCCAAAGAGTTTAATAATAAAACAGGACAAACTCACCCTGTTGAAGCCAGCGTTTATGAGAGGCATCACAGAGGCTTCCTCTCGGTCTGGCCTAAAGAGACAAGAGAATTATGTGTGGAAAATGCATTTAAAGCTCCGATATCGTCTCATCCAAAACATACCTAGAGTTGTGTTTTGTTTCATTCATACATGTTTGAGTAACTCTTTATTTTTAGTCTGTCTACATCTCCAAATCTTAAGATGCTCTGTTGCACTTTGTGATGTCACAAAGGGGTAGTTTTCAATTAACAGCTACTTTTACCTTTAGTTTAGCAGAAATTGGAAATTCCAGGGGTGACTTTATTCAAATGATTCCAGTGAAGGTGTATGGAGTTTAAAAACACAGTAAAGCACATCCTGTATTACCAAATTACATCACAAGGTGAAACAGAGCATTTTCAGTCAAAGAGAAGAACTCAGCCTGGATGCAGGATTTGTGTGTTAAACATGTGTGAATGAAAAAAAAAAAAAACACAACTCCAGATATATTTTTGATGAGGAAATAACATTATAACATGAATAAACGTTCACAAGGGTCCATTTTGTGTAATATAGGACCTATAAATGCACTTTTTCCATGTTGCATAACAAAATAGTATAATATGAGTTCACTAAGTTTAACATCAAAATGAGACTAAACAAATATAGTTATAATAACACAGCAGTTAAATTACTAAATTATGACAGACAGGAAGCAAAATGGGCAGTGACCATGTTTACATTCACACCAAAAATGTGATCATTATCTGATTTCTAGGTTTTGCAGGTTTTGACAAAGAAATATCAAACAAACAAACAAACAAACAAACAAACAAAAAACAAAACATATGTGGCAAAGACAAAAGTAAAAGCAAATATTTAAAAAGGTATATTATTTTATTTTCTAATCTGTTATAATGTTGTTTCTGGATCAAAAACATACCCAGAGTTGTGTTTTGTTTCATTCATACATGTTTAACACACAGACCGTGCAAAATTTAGGCTGTGTTCTTTCAAACAGAAAACACAACCTAATCTCTACTGAACAAACGTAAAAGGTAGCTGTTAACTTGAATACTACCACTATGTGACATCACAAGGTGGAACAGAGCATTTTAAGCTTTGGAGATGCAGACAGACTGATAATGAAGGATTACTCAAACATGTGAGAATGAAACAAAACAACTTCAGCAACTCCAAGTTTTTGATGAGGAAACAGCATTTTAACAGGGCTTGCAGCTCACAAGAGTCCATTTTGTGTAATAGAGGACCATTAAAGATTAAAAGAGTTATTTCAAAATGTCTTGTACATTTACTCCATTGATTAAACACATTAAAAACACAGATGCTCTTGATGAGCAGATCTCTTTTATGCATGTAATCACCACCAAGGACACAACAGCGAATACTGTTGTCATGTACTCGGGCACTTAACCCTCTTCGTCCCCAGTGTCTGTGTACACTGGTGTATGAATGCGTGTGGGAATGGGTGAGTGGTTCCCTGATGCAAAGCACTTGAAGGTGGAAAAGCGCTATATAAAAATGTGAACATTTACAAATAATCAAAAATCAGATCTAATTATTGGGTTATCTGATTATTCTAGTTAACTGATTTTTACAGACCATGTAAATGTGTCCAGTGACTTGTGGAGGGCACTATTGTAATAAGTCAAATCATTATTGTAATTAATATGTACTTCTAGCATTTAATTTGATATAATTTCTATGCATTATATACATACGTATAATATAGCAATAGTTTTTAGTTGAGTGTAAATGGGCAGAGATTATCCATAGTTTATATTGAATTTTTTTCAATCACAGATAAATAAGATAATAATTTGAGCTAGTCTTTGTGTATGTACCTTTTCACAACAGCAACTATCACAGTGTTTTCTGAAGAGATGACCGATCGAATTGACCTGAAAGCAAACACACAAAAACGACATTATTGAAGTGAACAAAAGATGGAAAAACCTTTTGCATCAATCAATACGTCCATTATATATTTCACAGTCAGTTTTTCCAATGCACAGAGGGCCTTGTGGTGCAGCTCACCAACCAGGCCAATCGTGTGCTCCACTTCTGGTTAGTTCAAAGCACAGCAGATTTTAGCTTGACATTTACTTGGAATAATGTCAGAAAAAAAAACATTTAAAGGAATTAAAAGTAAAAAACAAACAAACAGACAAACACACAAAAAAACTAATCCAGAAGTAAGCCAGGGCAGATACTAAAGTAGGACTAGACTCTAATCTAAGATTTAAAGGTGCACAAAGTAACTTTTTGTTAGGGCTTCGTCACCTGCTTGTTTCTATAGAAATGTCATTGTCCTACCTGGAATTATGTTAAGCATGACATTAAACAGCTGTACCTCACATTTTTTTCAACTACACATAGTTTTATAGCTCATAAATACCTAGAAAAACAGGCATTCTGACTGTGACCGGTGTCACCTCTCCACAGATCTGACCTGTAACTTGGTCTAGTTTGGTGTCAGTGAGATAGAAAGGTTCAATACCATACTGTGAAGCATCCCAGAGAAAGAGAGAAAAGAATTTGATGGACCCTACATCAGAAAACTTACACAATGCCCCTTCAACTGGTTAAAACCCAGGACTATATACTGTGGTCCAAAGCAAGGAAAATGATCTGATGAAGGATTTTTGCCGAAACATAATTTAAAAATAAAAAAAGCTCTTCGACATCCGCAGTCTGAGTGTGCTATGCATTTTTTTCACTTTTATAAAACCCAAGACTAAACAGGGTCTAACTAAACAAGGATTACAGCAAGTGTAAAACAGGGCATGTAAGACAAGAAAATGTATTCCAAATAGTTGTCCAATAATACTTATACTGCAAACAAGTGCAGGTCATATTGACAAAAAATTATATCTATGCATTCTCCATAACAATATTCAGATTTTAACAAAAAACTAAATCAATAAATCTCTTGGTTGAGGTTCATGTATTGCACAAAATGTGAATGCACCATAAAAATTGACCACTAAAGGGCAATTTATACCATTCTCTGGGAGATTACATTAGATGTTTCTGTGTCCTTTGAGGTCACTTTTAACAGTTTAGATTAATACACTTCAAAAAAACAACTGCAATATTACCAGTTTTTGATTAATCTCCCTCCTCTAACTGCAGAATAACCCTGACCACCAGAACAAGCTCATGTTTTACACATATAGGCAGCCCTATTTGAAAACCACTCATTCAAAATTCCCAGCAGCAGACTGAGCCCTGTGGTGCAGCTCCGCGACCAGGCCCAAGCTCCTGAAAGAATGCAGTGAGAGGAGCCACTCATGGAGCTGTGGTTTTGAGTCAGGCCATTGGTCATAAAGGGCTTTTAGTTCAGCAGTGAGTACAAGTAACATATGGAGCGTCCAAAATGAATAGGGTTAAGATCCATGCGCCGCACCATCCCCAGTGAATGTGTATGAGTGTGTTTTTGGTTTGGGCACAGGCTAAACATAGAGAGAGCACGGGCAGCAGGCTCGTTTCTCATAGACATGGCAGTGAAGCAGTGAGATTGAGGGGGAGAGAGAGAGAGAGAGAGAGTGAAAAAGAGAGAGAAAGAGGGGGGGTTGTATTGTTGTAGAGTGGCTATAGAGTGGACATTATAAATGAGACTGTGTGATCATCTATTATTATACTGTAAACCAGTGACTTTAAAGACGTTCTGCCCCTCTGTTGTTTGGTCGTTTTGTCCCTTACACTCCTCCTCTGACTGGTCAGCATCCGGGTGAGTGACAGGCACATTTGTCGATTAGTGAAGTAAACTTCAAGTAAATATGAAACCAAATATACGGAAACAGTGAACATTGTAAGCTGGGTTCTATTGTGATAAACTGTATATTTTTTGCAAAGGAAAATGAAGAAAAAAATAAGATAACTGTCAGACAATGTACAGTTATGTACACTAATGCAGTGTTTTGGCAAAAGGGAGATGGGTTATTTACCACTGGAATATTATGAGTTTTGACCTCAGTGTTCTATCTGAATTAACACAAATGTAAACAGCATAGTTAAGGCTAAATCATAGGCTAAAGAAATTAAATGAATGGCTCAAACATTAAACAACAATTTTGTAGATTTTAATCTGTATCGCATGTTTACATTTCTTATGTGGTGGTTAACCACTCAAATCCAATTATCATAGACTGTGATGTATCACAACAATCTTGTACGTAAAGAGTCTCTTGAACATATTCCAGTTCACAAGTTTGAGTCACCAGTTTGAGCGGCGTTCCAAAGCATATTTACAAGTTGGAGGTGGGAATTATCCCAACTCCCTGGAACGCACAATAAGTCACATGATTTACACCACAATGGGCACAAGAGAGTCTGGCTGCAGCTGCTGTATCAAGTACAACACCACTCAGGTGTCGTTTTTTACCTGAGGCAAAACACAAATAACAAATACAGCCTTTACTGATATAGCAGTTATATATAATTCAGTACATTGTTTTTGTGCCAAGTTCAGTTGTGATTGTAGTTCCTTTTTAAAAACAGTGTGATGACAGACAGCTTGGATAGATGGATAGAAATGATAATAATAAAATAAATAAAAGTTCTTTATAAAAGATACAGGTGACAGGTGTCTCACCGGCACAGTGCTTCTGCGTCGAAGTGTTTGGAATGTCTGTGGTCGATGATGACGAGGTCGTGGTGTTTCTCCACGAAACATTCGAGCGCTGACTCGGCTGTCCGCGCCAAACTGAAGCGACAGCCCGCCTTCTCACACGCCCAGCAGAAGCCATTACTCTGACTGTCCTCTTTGGCAAAAACTAAAAGTACCTGCAACACAGAGAAAGAGGGGTGTTAAAGGAAGAGTAACACACAAGTACACTATTAACTACTATGACATTTTGCATCGTCTGCATTGTTTTAGCGAGGACACCTCCAGTTCATTATTGACATTTCTCTGTGCTCAGCCCTGGTGTCATACAACTCTTACAAAATTTGTCCTTCTTTAACATTATCAATTTCCTTGGTCAACTCATCTCACAGAAACGGTGCTCTTCTCATTTCGGCCAGCTTTTCTCCAAGCTTTCTTTGTATTCCTATTCCTAGTTCCTATTAAACCTCCTTATGTGGAAGCAGAGTCAGGCTTGAATAGCCAAAACTAACTCACAGTGTTAAGTATTCAAGTTCACCAGGTCTCGGGCTGATAGTAAATAAACTTCTTCTGCCTCAGACTCCAGAGTCTCTGCCTCTCTGTACAACTCTAGGACTTGTTAGGACAACACTTATTTTCCCTAACAACAATTAACAGCCTTAATGAAGCATGAAGAAAGAGTTTTTTTTTTTTTCAAATACATCAAGCCAAAAGAAAGAAAAGTGAGACCTTAAAGGTGCACTGCGTAACTTTTCTGATAGAGGTCTCTTGCTTGTCATCATGGAGATGTTACTGATTTCCCTGTAATGTCCCACATTATGGCATTAAACATATATGTTTAACAAACATCTAACTACATGCATGTTTATTGCCTTGAAAAACTGGCATTCTTATATTCAGCTAGCTCGCCAATCCACAGATCTGACCAATAACTTGGTTTCTGATGCTACCTGCTTTGTCTCCAGTATATAGTTTAATACTTTACTGTTTAACATTCCAGGCAAAGCAATAATGTCCCTATGACAACAAGCAAGTGACCTACACCTAAAAGTTACGCAGTGCACCTTTAAAATGTTAATTAAGTCTACTGCTTTGTCCTAAGATCTGTCAGATTTTCTCCTCTCTGTCAATTCATTCATAAACATGAACTGAAAAGACACAAACTCCTGCACAGATTTGATACGACCTCCTCCCATGCTGTGAGGTGAAGGTGTTTAATCCTCCCCTAAAATGATCTATGACACAGTTCAAGCGCCAGATCTTTTTGCCTCTGTGCCTCCCCCCACTGACTGAAATCTTTAAAAAACATGACATTCACTATCATTTTTATGCAGACGATTGTCAAATTTACCTCCCTCTCACAAAACTTGCTTCTGCCCTCCTGACACCTCTCTCTGAATATCTTAGTGACGTCAAGTCTTGATTGGCCCACAACTTTTTAAATCTAAATGAGGGCAAAACTGAGAACTGTGTTTGGCAATACCATCCCCCTCACTGACATGGGCCCAGTCAAACAGCAGGTAAAACAAACCTTCACCAACCTTGAACAGTGATTTTAAATTTGACAAACAAGTGCACGTTGTTGTTAAACCTGGCTTTTATAATTTGCGTCTTTAATCTAAAATTAAACCTTTTTTATCGTTTAAATCATTTGAAAAGGTCACACACGCTTTTATCTCCTCTCGTTAAGACCACTGTAATGCACTTTTCTCTTTCATTAGCCACCATGCACTTTCTTGCTTACAGTTAGTCCAAAATTTTGCACGCCTTTTAACTGGATCCAAAAAACGTGAGCACATTTTCCTGATTTATTGTCATTGTGTTGTTCATTTTAGAGTACATTTTAATATTGTATTGTTTGTTTTTAAAGCTTTGAATGGACTGGCATCGCAAAATACATCCTGGACCTCATCCAAATTTACACCCTCGCGTGCTCTGAGGTCCGAGGGCCAGTCTCCAGCTCCAACTCATGGTGCCTAAGATAAGACTTAAAACCAGGGGGGACAGGGTCTTCTCTGTGGCTGGCCTTAAGCTCGCTCGGGAACACTCTGCCCCCCCCCACGTCCAAAAAGCCCCAACAGTTGAGTGTTTTAAATCTCGTTTTAAGACCTACTTTTAATCTCTGGCTTTTAACACCGTGTGAGTTGAGTGTATATTTTATTCATTTCACTTATTTATTGCTATTTTATGATTTTTATGGTTTTGCTTTTATTTTATTTTTAATAGTTTTATTGTTTTAGCACTGGTATGATAACATTTTTTAGCAATTTACCTTTTGTTGTCTTCATTTTATGATCTCTGTGCATCACTTTGGGAACTGCTTTGTTCGTAAAATGTGCTATATAAATAAAGTGGATTTGTATTTGAGTTAGTGACGTGAGCTCTGGCCCTTTTTTTTTCAGCTCCACGTTCACAGTGCGCCCTCTCAGCCTGCATACTTTCATATAGGCCATGAGCTGCTTGCGTAAATACCAAAGGAGGGATTTTTAGGCCCCTCCAAGAGCTGAGCAGCACTAAGGCTAGATACATGAGTCACCCAGTCTCACAAACGTCATCCGCGCTTCTGGCTGTTCCCTCAAATGAACGTGAAGAATGAGAAGTTTGTACTGCGCACACACTTTTGCATAACACCTGTAAAATTGAATTAGCCGAGACTTTGTTGAGAAAACTGGAGCTACTGTCCCGGCCACAATAAGCAGACAGAGGACGTGGTTGTTTTAAAATAGTGCTCATAATTCAATTTGACTGCAGTTAATTGGACAAAGAAGGAAGCTATGCGTTTTAAATAGAAGGACTCGCTGACCCCTGGCATGGCATTTAAAGAGACCTTATTATGTTATTTTCTTATCTATGTCATAATGTTGTTTCCTCATCTAAAACATACCTGCAGTTGTGTTTTGTTTAATTCACACAAACATATTTAAGCTGTGTTCTTCTCTCAAACTGAAAACACTCTGTTCTACCTTCTGATGTAGTAGGATAATACAGGAAGTGCTCCACTGTGTTTTTAAACTCCATACATATTCACTTGAATCATTTGGATTCTTCACCTTTTGAGATGTAGACAAATGAATAATGCAGGATTCCTCTAAGATGTATGTATAAACCAAAACACAACTCCAGGCATGTTTCTGAGGAGTTAAAAACATTATAAAATGATTAAAAGCTCATAAGAGTCAATTTTGCATAATATAGGACCTTTAAAGTTTACTGAATTTACCCAAATATTTTGCTTTAGTTTTCATTTAGGCAAAATCCAAAGCTACACTGGAAAAAACAAAATCTAGCTAAATTAAAATGACTTAAATTAAGAACATTTTACTTTATTTGAGTAGATTTAACTTGACAAGTAAAATTATCTACTAATGGAATAAGCATGTTTTTCTAAAAATAAGAATCAATATCAAATTTTGCTTGAATTAAGTGCGAAAAGTTGTTGTTTTTCTTATGAAAATACATCTTGCTACACTTAAAATATTTTAAGTATAAAAGTCTTGTTCCATTGGCAGATAATTTTACTTGTCAAATGAAATTTACTCAAATCATGATAAAACTTTCTTAATTCAAGTCATCTTAACTTGGCTAGATTTAGTTTTTTTTTGCAGTGTATGTGTAAAAAAAACAGACAACAAGATAATTATCAGCACAACTCAAGCATCAAAGCAGAACTCCACTAACCATTACACTGCACGTAATCTCACGACCTTAAAGTACAGAACATTTCCCTCACATGTGTCATAAATATACGCACTCGGAGCGCTGCTATGTTCAGACCGCTCTGAGAATCAGGTCAGAATTCCACATTGGGATGTTGGTAGAAAAGTCAACATTCCTGCAGAGGTGGAGGGAATGCATAAGGCTGTAATAAGGCTTTTATATGCCAGGCCACTGAGACATGGTAAAGATGTGATGAAGGATCTATATTTAGTTTAACACCTAATTCAGACTCTATTAAAACTGGGTGATACTGACAAAAATGAATGTCTAGATTTTACAAACGCTCCCCGTCCGTCTGCTGCGTTTGGGTCTACATTTAGCTTCCATTTACTATTGTGGTAGTCTTGGGTGCACTCTAGGCCGCTGTTAAACCTTCCAAGCCCATAGTTTTGTCCTCCAACAACCTTTAAATCAGTATACATCTCCCATTCACAAGCCCCACTGTCAAACCCAGCCTCGCTCATTTCCTGTTTTTGTTGCATTATGAGCGAGACTTTGGCATCTGACATCATAGTGACGTGATCGGAAGATGCCGTTTTTTTTCTGCCAAATCAATTTTATTATTCTACCTCGTCGAGCTACAGGTGCAGATGCATGGCAATATTGTAACGTGTATTTTTGTGTATTTTTAAAAAAGATTTTTGAGTAGAAAACTAGTATTTTTGTGTTAACTGGCTCGTGGAAGAAGCCTTGATGGATAAAAGAGGGTCACTCTCCTTCCCTCAGTCAATCTGGGCCAGGGCATGTTACAGACAAGGTTATGAGAGCTTGATTTATGAAATATATTTCTTCTGTCAATTGTTAATACTGTAAATACATTTTTTCACTGTCTTATATCCAATTTATTCTGGAAGTTGCTGTGAGCGGCAAGACTAAATATACAGGATTTGTGTGTTACATGCGCCAATGAAACAAAACACAACAAAACACAAGTCTTTGATGAGGAAACAACATTATAAACTTATATCAGAAAATAAAATAACATGCGCTCTTTAAACAGCAATTAATCTTACAGGTCTACTGTGGAAGTTAGCCGCCGCCACAGTCTGAGCATTCATGCATTTTAAAGACAAAAACACAGGAATACCACATCATTAGGCGGTAGCACATGGCGAAGTGTAGCTCTGCACTGTACAATGGCCCATTCAAGGCAGTAAATGTCCAGTCGCTCTATGGACCCTCAGTGCCCTTTGTCCCAAGAGTGTATTGTCCATTATGTGACGTTCTGGTGACAAATGTTTGGCCCTGTTTCCGTGACAACCCAAGGCTTCAATGAACAATACATCCATCAGGAATTTTAACCATGATAAAGTACATGGGATAAAGCTGCTACTTAGTGCTACTGTAGATTTGAGAAAGAATATCTGTCTGTAATAAAACAAAACAAAAAAAACATTTACATTTTCTGATCAAATATTTGATTTGATTAAAAAAAATTATTTAAAATGTGATATGGTAATACAGGAATTGCTCCTGGGTGTTTTTAAACTCCACGCACCTTGACTAGAATCATTTGGGTAATTTCAGCTACGGCTGGGCAATATGGGAAAAAAAAAGAAAAAAATCCAGATTTTTTTCTCCATTTTGATCAAATTCAGTTTTTGAATAGACTTTCTTCCATCTTTCTGAAAACATAAACAGGTGGTCTTCAGACATAAGGAGCAGAGCGTAAGGATCACTACAGTTTTCATCGTGTTTTGTTTATTCATGTTGATAGGGACAATATTTCCAGAGAAATCCACATTTAAAGTTTGGAATGAGTTTGTTGACTAGTTTAGTTCTTCAGTCATGTACTTAATAGACTGTTACAAACATTTCACATAAAACTAGGACCCAAGAGATTTAGGCTGAAGTGAAATCACTTATGAATGTCCAACCCTGTTTACAAATTATAATGCCAAGAATACAGCTGTCCGCAAACAACAAGCAAGAACTTGAATAGCACAGAGAAAAAAACTACAACATAATAATAATAACAGTACTCATGGGTTCAGTACAGCGGTTCTTTGGAGTGTACTCTATTCTAATTCCTGCACCTAAGAAAACAGTAGTTTTTCCTTCGAAATCATCAGCATTTATCCTACACAACAACCTGCTTCTGTAGCCTATCTACATTATTATATTACTGTTTCTCTATGTGGTAATATCTGAGTTTAAATCATTCTAGCACTCTGGATCTACCATAGACTGTACAAAGAAGTGGACTAAGTGGGTGTGACGTCACACTTAAATGAAGTTCGCTATGCTAACGGTTACAGGGAAAATTTGCAATCTGTTGATCTCTTAAAATGTACTCATAATTTTGATTATTGATTGATCATCCACACTTCTAATATAGAATGAATTGACATTTGATTTGATGTTGGTAATATCTATTCCATTTATATCTGATGGTTGAGGAATTTCATTAACAAGGGTTGGTTCAACCTCTACAAAGAAATTATTGAAAGCATTTCATTTCCCATTTCCTCATTTTTGTTTATCAACACGTGTGATGTCCGTGTGCTAAATGAGGTCTCATAAACAGTGAGAAAGTAACCCTTTACTTTCGTAGCTTGGATTTTATATATATATATATATTATATATATATATATATATATATATATATATATATATATATATATATATATATATATATATATATATATATATATGAAAAGCACAAGAGAAGAGAAAGAGCAGAAAAGGTGAGGAGCTGCGGCTGGATCAGAGAGAAGGAGGGAGAGAACGGGACGCACACACAGAGGCAGAGGAAGAAAGGTGCTGGATTTATAGTCAAATTGTGCAAATTTAAGTTAAAACTTTAAATGAACAAGATGCCTCTTCAGCTGCCTGTCGATTAAAATGTGTTTGCCTTGTCACTGAGATCGACCTAAATTCAGCTCGTGATCTATCGGTCTTCTGATTTTTGGCGCAGCCCTAATTTCAACCCTGGAATTGTAAAGCTCTACTGGATAAAAGGTAAATCATAGCTGTTAACTTGAAAACTGCTGCTTCATGACATCACAAGGTGCAGAACAGAGCATTTTGAGCTTCGGATATGTAGACAGACTAGTAATACACACACAAGCATGTGTGAATGAAACAAAACACAAGTCTGGTTACGTTTTAGATGAGGTAAAAGCATTTTAACATGGCTTAAAGCTCACAGGAGTCAATTTGTGTAATATAACACCTTTAATGCATAATAGTTTACATTTATGATCAGATCAGGATTGAAACTGGGTTAAACATACTGTTGTGATACTCTTTGTATACGAGTGCAAAATGTGAAACCAGGTCTCCAACACAACCAGATGACGTATCGAAAAACCACAGCTTCCTATTGACAAACCAGAAATTGACCACTAAAATCTATCCTGTGTCTCTCTGTCCAATCCTAATGCACATGAGTGAGAAACAAGCATAAATTATTCATGTGTTTGCAAAGTTCTTACCTGAAGTGGATCTTTAAATAACTTCATTGGTCCAAATTGCACCTCTGTTAATGTGGTCTGCAAGAGAAGAAACATACAAGGATTTAGGAACAATGTGTAGATGACATTTTTAATTTGAACATATAATTTTTTCTGCACAAAGTAGATTGCTGTAAGCGTGTATACATAGAAAGACAGAATGTGAGCGACTTTTCATCTCAAAGAGTACTTATTGCACTATTTTATGATCTACATGTGGGAAAAACTGCAGACTAACAATAAAGGATTACTCAGATGTGTGTGAATGAAACAAAACAAACTCCTGGTATGTTTTTGAGGAAGAAACAGCATTATAATAATAATATGCCGACCCAATTTTTACAGTCAATTATCAGTAAACATAATTATAATCGAAATGTGATTAATTGCACAACCCTGCTTCCTCTATAGTTCACTGAATTGTTTCTGACTGTCAGTAATTCATCCTCTTCCTCAACAATGGGACATGCTCAGGGTTTGCCTCCATGGAAACGAGCCCCACGCGAACGCCATCCCAACAGATTCCTGCTCTGTGTAAACAAAACACACGTGAGGTGAAACGGGACTCTGCGAACCAATGTGAATCTATTCATCATGTCAACCAATATATCAATACATATCAGGTCACTTCAGTCTGCACATGAAACCTGCTTGTTTCCATGGAGATGTTATTGCTTTTCTAGTAATATTCCAATGTATCTCCATGGAGACAAACAGGATATAGGTCAGATCTGTGGAGAGGCGATTCTTGCTCACTATTCCAATGCTTGTTTCTTTGAAATATAAAAGCAAATTTAATAGAATATTGATATTTATTTAAGGCAATTGCAGTTGCAGGTCAAAATCTGTAGCGAGGCAAAGCTGCTCACAGTGAGTGTATGCTTATTAAGGGTTTCTGAGCAATAAAAACACCTGTAATGAAATAAATGCAGAATAGATGTTTAATGTATGATGTGGAACATACATACAGTAACAATCAAGCAGGAAAGAACTAAAAAATGACATAGCGTACTCTTAAATAGACCTGAAAAAGGCATAGCATAATGAACCTTAGGGTATGGAGATAATGTTAATTTTTTAACTCTGAAAAAAGATGTCTGAATTATTTTTTTAAATTCTGAAATATTAAGTATATTGAAATATTAAGTATACTTTTTCAAGCTCTCAAATTCAACAGTCAAATTCGAGAGTGAAATTCACAGTGAAAAATTTCATGGCAAAAGTCCAAGATGCCAAGAAGGAAGAAATCGATCATGTGTGAGGCGGGTTCCTACTGGTCTATCTCATCTGTGGATGGGGTTTACACTTAAGAAATAAAAGGGATGAGGTTTTGATGAGGCTGATTCTGACCAATCAGACTGGTTCACTACGCCATTTCTAGACTCTAGACCAGGGGTCGGCAACCCGCGGCTCCGGAGCCGCATGCGGCTCTTTAGCACTCCCCTAGTGGCTCCCTGGAGCTTTTTCAAAAATGAGTGAAAATGGAAAAGGAATGATTTTTTTGTTGTTGTTTTAATATGGTTTCTTTAGGGGTAAAACCCTCGTTCATCTCTGGTCATGGATCTGATCCATCAGCTGTGTGCAAACGCAAACATAGGAAAAGTGTTTCAGCAGAACAAACAGATGAGCTGAAGCGGGGGGTGGTGTCCGGTGCCTCCACCTGAGAAGCGTTTTCCCCGAAAAAACAAAACAAAACAAAAAAAACACATGCGCAGACGGACGCTCAGAACAACATATAATGAACCAAACTGGATTCATGCTTCTGTCCGGATGCTTTGCACCACCTCGGAACCAGGCCGCGGTCGAGCATGGAGGACCGGAGCAGCCCGCCCGGACCTGTAGTCCACAGCGCATTCTCGCTTTGCCCGCACAGAACCAGCGCACAGAGGACGACGCGGAACCGCTCGGACCCAGTCCTTTGCACGCTGGTCTTGCTCGCCCCCATCTGGAACCAGGACACGGAGGACGAAACCTCCGGACAATCTGACCAACACTGGACCCCCAGCCCCGTCTTGAGGAGCTGCGCGCTGACTGCTCCCGTGTATTTTGAGCTGCTGCCCGAGCTCAGAGCTTCTGCTCTGGGCTGATGTTGCGTAGAAAGTTCTACATGCTGTTTTATGAATGCTCCTATGCACGATTAGAAGAAATGCGACTGCTGCTCTGAATACTTCCATCATCGTCGTCAAAGCAACAGGTAAACGTCGGTCTACAGACGGCGCACCGAGTATGAGCGGGTCGCAAAAGGGGTTTGTGTAATCATGAATGCTCATTTTGTATTTGTAGCCTACTTAGTCATTTTAATAGTAGGTTTATATAGCTAATACACTGACAGCCTATGTTGCGTTCATATTAGGCTTATATAAGGCTTTTAATTTTTTGCGGCTCCAGGCAGGTATGTTTTTTGTTTTTTTGGGCCAATATGGCTCTTTGAACATTTTGGGTTGCCGACCCCTGCTCTAGACTCTACTTCCTGAGAAAGCTCTGGTCTTTCAACATGTGCAGCAAGTTCATGGACATCTTCTACCAGTCTGTGGAGGCCAGCGCCCTAGATTTTGCTGTAGTCTGACAGACTGACAAACTGATCGATAAAGCTGGTCACGTGGTTGGCCGTGAGCTGGAGACATTTGTCACAGTGAGGGACAAGAGGACACTGGACAAACTGCTCTCCATCATGGACACTCCTGCTCCCCCACTGCACCAGACTACAGAAGGACAGAGGAGCTCATTCTCCAACAGGTTCCTACAGCTCAGCTAAAACAGTGAGAGATACAGAACTACATTCATTCTATACTCCATACAGATGTACAACAATTCACCCTTATGTAACAGATAACCCTATGTCCTGTCAATCATCTTAACATCTTTGTACTGTCTTCCTTACAATCTCTTGCGTATAGTTGAGATTTTTTATTACATATTTTCTGATTTTATTTTTACTTGTACATACTGTATACATATATATAATTATGCCTTATTTGACACCTGTATCTTGCCATATTTTTTACTACTTAGTTAGAATTTACCATTGATATTTTTACTCTTTGTTATTATATTCTATTGTGATGTGTGAGCTACTGTGTCCATATAATTTCCCTTGCAGATCAATAAAGTTTGTCTAAGTTGTCACTTTGGATCGATTGCTTTTGCCTTGGCATCTTAGCTCTTTGCAGTGAAATTTTGCACTGGGAATTTTGCATTATGAATTTTGACTGTTGAATTTCAGGGCTTGAACATCTTCGTGCTGCATATTTAAAAGGTTATTTCTTCATATTGAATTTTAAACAGTTTGAAAACACACTTAAAATTTCAGCAGCTAAAATTCAGCTAAAAATAATTCAAACATGTTTTTTTCAGAGTTAAAAAATTCAAAGTGAGAAATTCAACGGTATTTAAAATTCAAAATCTGATGGGCCAAATTATCTTCCATATTAGGGCTGTCAAAAGCGTTGAAAATTAGATACTGATTGATACTAAAACAAGTTCTAAAACTAGTTACTCACAAGCTGGAAATTTCTGAATAGCTTTAGAATGAATCAGAGTATACGAGCACCAAGACTTGTATACGCCCATGGATCACTACACCTGGACGACTGAGGGATTACACAGATAAAAGACCACGTGGTAACATAAAAGAAAACACTGATTTGTTGTTTTTTTATTATAATTGCGGTATCAGAATCAGAACTGAGAATCTAGTCTATTCCTTAGTATTAGTAAAAACTTGGAGGGAAATGAAGACAGTAGTTGTCTGTCGTCTGTGTCATTGACGTCACAGTGGCACGAGGATGCGTCTGTGCGGAGTCTGAACCTAAAGGAGCGAATGTGAGTCCAGATCATGTGATTCAAAGCACACGAGGAGCACAAGACCACAGCTGTGTCAGGCAGAGACAGACTGCAGTGTACCAATGTATGGGGACTATGGGTTAGGGTTACAAGGTCGCGATCGAATCAAAATTTGAATGGACTTTTGAATGGAAATTTTTAAGTACTATCTTCCTTCACAAATAAAATATCCTGTCTGATTCTGCTTAAAAACTGCTAATCCATTATTGTCATTTCATCTGGACATCCTTCAAATGTGCAAATAAATCGCAATGCAGAAAAATTAGATATTATTCCCAAATTGTCCAGTCATGCTATGAGTTTCGATGGGCTCCTGTTCTGTTACTGGTAATTACTTTTACTTCACTATAAATTAGAGATCATCCATAAAAAGATTGATTTTTTTGGCCAAACATATTCAGGCATCACAGCAGTCTTGTATGGCCCACGCTCTGTGAACACACCTCATGTATTTCCACAGACCTCTGTATCTGACCCCACATCCTGCCCCCTAGTGTCCGGTGGTCTTCACATCTCCACTTGTCCTCCTTCAGGTTCAGTCTTCCCTCCCCCTCTTTCACCCCCTCCTATTTCCCCCTCTCTCTCCCTCTCTCAGCTCTATAGCCTTAGCGCCAAAGTGAAAAACAGGAAATTGAATGACATTGTTCGTTGGGCCCACGTCAGCACCGACAGATAGAAGGAGTAAACTACTTCCTCAAACCCCACAGCTGGGAATCCTGGGATACCTGCTCTAAAGGCATCATGCTGGCACTTGGCTGGGACCAAAGACCACCAACACTTTCGAGAGTAAAAAAAAAGTTAAGGAATTAAGGAATTGGCTTAGTCTGGCAAGTAAATTAAGACAGATGTTGTTTTAAAAGGTCCTAAATTACACAAAATTGACTATGAGCTTTAAGATGTGTTAGACTGTAGTTACCTCATCAAAAACAAACCTCGAGTTTTGTTTTGTTTCATTATGGCTCCCATTGACTTACAGTGGAATATTGTGGGCCCCGTCTCTGTAGCTGCTGCTGTGAGCCTCGTCATTTTGGTCTTAAAATATTAACCCCCTCTACACAATTCTGGTGTTTTTATTTTCCAGTTTTGTTTATTTAAAAAATTCGATTCATAATACCAAGTCTGGGTCAAAATAGCATCACAAGCTTCATTTGATTGGCACTGAACGCAATGGGTGACATCAAACTCACTTAGTCGACTTCGTTAGACATTTCCTAAGCTTGAAATGCTCTGTTCCACCTTGTGATGTCGTGATGTCGTGAAGTGTAGTGTAGTTTTGAAGTTAACAGCTATCTTTTACCTTTAGTTTGGTAGAGGCAATTCCAGGGCTGAAATTTTTCAAATGATTCTAGTGAAAGTGTATGGAGTTTAAAAGCACAGTGGAGCGTTCCTGTAGTACCACATGACATCACAAGGTGGAACAGAGTGTTTGGTGAGGAAAACAACATTATAACATAGACCAGAAAATTGCGTAATATGGGCGCTTCAATGAAACAGAACTTTATGTAAATCTACATTATTACAATAACAATGTAATGTGAAATTCTTTAGGATCCAGAGCAAACGATGGTCGATGAGCTCTACCGGTATTTTTTTCTTCAGATTTTTCTTCATTTCAAGGATTTCACAGGTGTTAATTTGTCACAAAACAGACCATGTTTTTTCCACCATAACAAAAAGTACCATAATCTAACATAATTAAGAGTAAACATGTTTACTTCATGTTTAAATGTACTGAGTTTAAATGAAGTTTAAATGAGTCTGTTGTTGTATCTCTGAATGGGCTGCAAATGTGAAATTAAAAAGAAATCATCAAGTCAATCAAGTCTGGAGGTGTCTATTGTTTGTCTTTTTTTAGGTAATGATTTGGGTTTTTATGGTTCAAGAGAAAAACAGTCTCAGACGCAGGTGTGGTGTGCAAACAATTAACCAATTCTGAACAATTACGATGTTACTGGTGTCTGACTACACGGAAATCTGATTACAGACAAAAATAGAACAATTTCATTAAAGCTACAGCATTTAAATAGGTTTTTAATTCTATTTTTAGAAGCTACTCTGTGGGCATCTCTAAAATTCACTTGTTGCAAACAGAGCTGTTGATGAAAAGGATGAAAAATGTAAATCTATTCAAGTAGTTCATATAAAACAGACATAAGAATAAAGGTGCACCTCCTGCTTTGATCAACAGACACAGTTAACAATTTCACCCAATATCCGATCAGGAGGAAAATAACCAAACTCACAGTTAACAACCCAAGGTGCACATTCAGGGTAGGCAGACCGGGTTTAGTCCAGGTTTAGTCCGAGTTTAGTCTGGGTTTAGTCCGGGTTTAGTCCGGGTTTAGTCTTGTTTAGTCCTAGTTTAGTCCTGATTTAGTCCTGGTATAGTCCTGGTATAGTCCTGGTATAGTCCTGGTTTAGTCCTGGTTTAGTCCTGGTTTAGTCCTGGTTTAGTCCTGGTTTAGTCATCATGGCCTATTACTGATTTAGACATAAACACAGTTCAATCCTAGTTCAGTCCTGGTTTAGAGACCTGGTTTAAACCTGGTTTAGACCCATCTCTCAGATCACTGGCCTCAGCGCTGCACCTCAAACAGAATAATTCACTTTCATCTGGGCCCATTGAGTGCCGATACGCCTGTGTTTAAAATATCAATACTGATCTTCACAACTTCAAAAATACCACCATATTAAAGAGAGAATGGACTATTTACAATACAAACGCTACCATCTTGGGACTAAAATATATTCTTGTAGCTACCTGGTTCACATACTTGAAACTTTTTGGTTTTTGAGCTCAGTTTTTAAAATCATGTGATGGGATTTTAACCATTTAAGAAGTGCAGCCTGTGCAGTACAAAGGACACAAGTAAGGGACAGTTGGATTTTGTGAAATAAGCTGTTTGTTTTTCCAGTATCCATGATGAGCCATCTGAGGAGCTACCTATGAACATTCCAGATGTTACTGGCTTTTTACTCCATGTGGAAGCAAGTGTGGCAGAAGATCTTTAAAGGAAATATTTTGAAGCAATGAACACAAGGAACTGTTCGATTGTGTGAACTTTATCCACAGAAACTGTGCAAGAGGCTGGCTAAGGATCTAGCTATGGACATTTGAGATGCTACTGTCTTTTACTGGCTTTTTACTCCATATGTAGCAGCAAATGTGGCAGAAGATCTTCCAGAGGAAACATTCTGATGGAATTAACCATTTTGTCACCAACTGAAACACCAGAGTAAGAACGAAGACTTTCCTGTTGTGTTCACCTGGTTCCTCCTGGACTCTGCTGTGATGCTGCAAGACACATACGAGGGACACTTTTGGCTCTTCCACAGGATTTGCTGACCCTCCCTGACCAGTCCTCCTGTTAAACTGCACTGAAAACTTTGACTGAGACACACAGGCCACTGAGGCACGCAGTTGAAATGTTGCTGGAAAACTGCAACAGTAAAACTTGAATTTCCCTTGGGATCAATAAAGTATTTCTCTCTCTCTCTGTCCCTCTCTCAACACAAAAACATCTACATGCTGGTGTTGGATACTAAAACAGTCTTATCAAGGAATGCTTTTAAGCAGTTATCGATATTGAAAAAATGAAAACACTTTTAGAATAAATAGTTCACATGGTAAAGCGTCGCCTGATGAGCCTGTCCCTTCTACATTCTGTTCAAATCCAGAAGGGACTGGAATCAAACCACAGAGCATGAGAAACCTCCGTCCAAACTTGAGACTATCCAACCACAGCCGCTGTCACATGTCTCTCAAACGCGGGAGACATCTCCTCTCCAGAATCCTCCTAACATTCAGAACAAAATATAACTTTTTTTTTACCTGAGCTTAATAGTAGTTTGCTGCTTCGATTGCTGATTCTGCAAAAGTCAGTCCGTTATGTTGTTTTTTCTCTTCTTATGTGAAAGCAGCCATGTCAATCACACCCTCTGAAATCGGGTAGACAAGAAACGACTCCAGATCCACTCATCCTTGTAAAGTTTTGTTAAAGCGTGTGGTTCTGACTGATCAGGTAATGTGACTAGTAAGTATCATTAAGCAGCATTATTTTACATTAAATTACTAAGACAATAACAAAATCAAAAGGTATTAAAAATTCACCAAAGGGCCCACGCAATTTTTAGATATATGTTATAATGTTGTTTCCTCATCAAAAACAGTTGTGTTTTAGCCCTGGAATTGCCAGTCTCTACTAAAGAAAAAGTAAAAGTTAGCTGTTAACTTGAAAACTGCTATTAACATGACATCACAAGGTGGAGCAGAGCATTTTGATCTTAGGAGATGTAGACAGACTAATAATGTGGAATTATCCTAACATATGTGAATGAAACAAAACACAATTCCATGTATGTTTTTGATGAGGTAACAACATTATAACATTACTTAAAGCTCACAAGAGTCAATTCTGTGTAGTACAAAACCTTTAATATTAAAACAGAGATTTAAATTTTATATAATGAAACTTAATGTACTCCATACCATGCCACTGTAGAGATATATATAAATGCACCATTTATGTCAGTATAAATCACATATCTTGAAACATATTAGCGTAAACACAGTTGATGGGTTCAGCCTCTTCCCACTCGGTCCCCACATCTTGATGCTGTCCACAGTCATCCAAGCAGAAGACTTTAGTTGAGTCATTGTCAGCGCATGGAAAAACTAGGCCACTCTGTTTCTACATAATTTCTCTGCACAACCCTCTCTACTCCTCTGAATTGCACCAAATAGGGCCCAAGGATTAATCTCAGTAGAATCAACATTTGAATGCTCACAAATAAGTTCATTTTAAAAGCAATTAGGTAATACAACAGGCAACCTTCTCTATGGGGTATAACTACAAAAGCTGTAGTATTTTACATTTTGGTCTAGGCCCAAGTAATAGTAAAGAATTATTATTAAAATGTCATTCAAAAAATATAAATCACATTTCTTCCTTCAAAGACTAAACTCCTCCTAAACTCACATGCTTCTACTGAGGACTGGCTGTAGACCTCTCTATTAAAATGATACAAGCTGATCACTGAAATTAGAAATGAATGAATCTTCATCTTAATTAAACAGCCCTATTTCAGTCTTAAATGTTAGTGCTCCAGATGTGTTTCAAATTATCACTGTTAGCTGGTGTAAAGCCCAATTTATAGTCCTGTGTCTAATCTGTCGCTACTCAAACTCTCTGTGTCGCCTTGAACCCCCTCCATAGAGCGTCTGCATTGACCGAGTTGCACCTCCGTAATCCACGCAGACAATAAGAGCTGAGATTGGTCTTCTGTACCACCGCTCCACATGCATTTCCGGTACTCCGTTTTCCCTCTTTTTTTTTTTTTTTTTTTTTACACGTACGCCAGTTTTAAATCCTAGCCTCTTAGCGTTGTGGTGGTGGATTGCTTCGTGGCACATAGATCTTGACGCAGATCCATAAATCAAAAACGACGGTGAGAAGGCGATGGCGACAGTGTGCGTTGAGTTGGCGCAGAACTATACTTTGGCCTTCAGCAATACAAAATTTCAAACTTGATGATTCTGATACCACATAATAATAATAATAATAATAATAATAATAATAATAATAAAAAAAAACACACAAAATATCTTTAGTTAATAGAATGTGATTTTCAACATTAAATTGGTGGTCCATGGGTGTATACTAGTCTATGTGCTCTTAGACTTGTTCTGATACAGCTCAAGATCATTCCAAAGCTACTCAGGAAAGGCTCATTTCTGTCCTGTGAATGTGACTTTTTTTTAGTATTGATAACAGCTTTAATAAGTGTCTAGTTTGATTTTTAGTATTGAAACTTTTGATACTTTTGACATTTTTCCGTCTTTGCACCAAACATAAAACAGGACAAGACAAAAAACAGGGCCATCGCTACTTTAATTTGACATAAATGGGAACAGAAGGCATTTGAAAGTGAATATACACTCTAAGATGTGGGACAAAAAGCAGAGCGTGGTCGGTAGAAACAGTGATGCACCACCGCTGACATGATTGCAAACGACAAGACGCATTACTGTAAAGGGCCTGAGTAGTTCCATACAACTACATGCACTTTAGATACTTTAAAGGCAATGTAGTTGGTCTAGTCCTGGTTCAGTCCTGGTTCAGTCCTGGTTCAGTCCTGGTTCAGTCCTGGTTCAGTCCTGGTTCAGTCCTGGTTCAGTCCTGGTTCAGTCCTGGTTCAGTCCTTCATACACACTTAGTAAGGCTGCAGGATTTCTAAAGGATAACTGTGACTTTTCTGACAATTGCGATTAGATTTGTAATTTATGTTTTAGTTCACAGTTTCAGTTCACATCCAAAGAAATTTACAAAAAGAAAAAGTAAGATTATGGTATTTCAAAAACCACAGCCTTTGAGACTGATTCTCTGCTTTGTTGAATGTCACTCCCTACTCTTCGTCCCCTTTCCCTTACTGTTCTGTCTAATTAACTGTATGTGCAAACAAAAAATAAAATATCTTACTGAAAAAAAGCATGCAAAATTTACAATATCTAACTAATATGACATGCTCAAAAGGACTGCTTGATTTATGGAAAACAATATATAGATTTTAACCATAACTGAAATCACATTTGCGAGAGGTTGATGTATCATGCTGCTTAAAGCTAAAAGAACCAACAGATTAAATGAAGTCTCTTTGAAGAATCTTATTTTTTTTTACTTTTTACCGTATTGCTATCAGCCTTAAATCTCAAGTACAGGCAGATATTTTGTTCTGGTTGATCTACTGCCTAAAAATCACACACAAAGCTTCATGTAAACACTTAAATATGAAGATACAACTGCACTAAGTGAGATTGAACAGCTGTGGATGACCTTGTAGTGAATTTAAATGGCATAATTTGAGAAAAATAACATAAATCAGGCATATATAAACAGCTCAGAAATATCAGCAGACCTTATTTGCCATAAATTTCTCTGGATTTTAAATCAATATCGGCACTGGCCATGAAAAAGCCCAACTTATCCACAAAACCACATTAAAAAACAGAAGATTCAAACAAACTGAGATGCATTAAAATATTTTTCACCAAATCAGCTATAGATTTAACCCCTGTTGTATTTTATAAAGTCTTAACAAGTGCGTGTCTAAGCCCTCTGTAACCAGCCGTGTGCCCAGAGAGAGAACACATTCACTCTCATTGTTTTTCGTGCTTCGAGAGAACGCCCTGACCTTTATTCTGTCTGCAGTGACATCTCTCCTACTTCACCAGATAGTGCGGAAACTCAAGCACACACAACACATACACTAATACTACCGCATAGGCACAAACACACAACTGCACACAGACACACAGTTCGCAGGAGACACACTTCGTCCTGGTATTCGGTCCAACTCAGCCCTCAGTGACGTCTAAGTCTCAAAAATACAGAGTTTGCAGAAAAATGATATGGTTATTTTATCCTGGGTGACCTCCTTGTTTCCCACGGGTACAGCACGCTTACATTGTGAAGGCAGAGCAGCTTTAGGGAGAAAAAGGAGGACTAGAAATGAAAAGGCAAATTCTGTGATATGAAAAATATGTAAAAATAAAAGGAAAAGGAATATGTACATTGGGAATAAAAAGTACGGTTGACTAGTGATGTTAAAATGCTGAAATTTCAAACTTGATTTCAATACTAAGGATTGGACTTAATACTCAGTACTGACCACAACAACGATAATAAAAAAAAACTCTTTATTTAGACAGTGGAATGTGATTTTTAACATTAAATTATAGTACTTTATTTATATTACCATGTGGTCTCATATTTGTGTAATCCCTCAGTTGTTCAAGTAGGTTACATAGCAGGGTGACCAGATTTTCAAAATAAAAAACATCCTTGTTTTTTTGTAGCCGGGCTGGCGCCACCTAGTGCCTCCACTCAATTTCATTTCTCTCTAGCGACTAGGTCAGGAATCAGAATACACTAGACGGTTTGCAAGAACCCCAGAAGTTCTAGATCGCGCACCGGCCAATCAGCAAAGAGCTTTGAAGCCATGACGTCAAACTCAAGCACCTGTCTGTGTCCCTTTTGTGGTACAGCACAACAGTAAACAAAGCGGTTGAGATGGATGTAGACAAAGACAGACATTCTGTGTTGGCAACTGAGATCAAGGATTTAAAGCCAGAACAAAGAGAACGTTTTGTGAATTTAATCAAGGGGACAGACATTACTATCCTTCTTCCTACAGGATTTGGCGCATTACATACGTCACGACCAAATAGCAGTGATTGGTTAAATAAAAAAAGTACCCGCCTACCGCTGAGTGAACAAATCCAAATCTGCAATGTCAGACGGTTTCCACGAAGTGAAATCAGCTGATGAATCAGGCTAGGTTTTTTTGGGGTTGGTAATAATAAAACTGTGAAACGAGTGTGCAACTAAGGAAAATTGTTATGCTGAGACCATTCATGACTAACATGTGGGTCAGTATAGTCACATTTCCTTTGCATTTTGGTCATTTTTAAGCAGCTTTTCTGTATTTTACTGAAACAAATGACAATTTATGTCTCTCTTTACTGTTGGCAGGGATAAGATTGGTCCAAAATAGGGACACCTGGGACATTTCTTGTATAAAACTGGGACAAATTACTGTTTTTGGATACATCTGCTGGGACATGGGACACAGGGCTCAAAACTGGGACATGTCCCTGTAAATAGGGACATCTGGTCACCCTATTCCATAGTGGTCCTTGGACATATATTAGTCTACGTGCTCTTATACTTGTTCTGGTACAACTCAAAATTCATTCAAAGGCTATTCAGGAAAGGCTCATTTATACTTGTTTAAATTAGTATCTAGTTTAAATATTAGTTTTATTATCAATTAGTATCTGACTTTCAGTATTTTTGACAACACCTACTGGAAATGAATGAATGTAAAAATATAAGTAAATTGAAGATGTATTAAATAGCAATCGTGAAAATTTATTTAAACAGCTCTTAGAAGTCCAAACTTGGCGCATTCCTAGCACCTTAATTAGTCACTGCGATGAGTTTATGAGCGTTTTTCACAACTGTCAGAGGACAGAGAGGAGTTTTACTGTCACGTTAATGCCAATGCGAACAACTAGGAGGCTAACAGAGCACCAGCATTAGCCTAATAACAATAATAACAATAATAGATCAGTTTTATATAGCGCTTTTCATGATAACACAAAGAAGAACACATTCAACACAATAAAGTAAAACTAAAACAAGGACAGGACAGACAAAACAGTAATAAGGAGCAGTCATGTGTCATGTGTGGGCCTACTTTCTGGTTTGCAGATGATAAAAACACAAAAAAGTACAGCTGCTGCTAATACCTCAAATATAACCTTGTCAGCAAAACTTTAAGTAGCAGTAATAATTTCATTTTGCTCATAGTAGTCATAGTAATACCCACAGTAAACACAACCATTCTAAAAGTGGGAAGTGAAACCAAGTAAAAAGAATAACAATCGATGCATGTTGTTGTTAAAGCAGCACTGTGTAACTTTTCTCGTAGACATACACAGGGGCCTTGCGCACTTGTCTCTTTATTTGTTGCTGTAATAAAAGGAGTATTTACATTTAGCATAAACAAGAGAAGCCAGCACCACATAACTGGTGCTGTCCGCAGTGGCCCTGGTGTGAATGTGATCCTGGTCACTGAGCCAGAGGAGGGGAGAAAGAGGAGGGGGAAGGTGAGAAGGAGAGAAAGAGAGAGGGTGAAGAGAGGAGGTGAGAGGGGAGAGGGAGAGAGAGGGGGTGAGGAGACGAAGAGGAAGAGGCGAGAGGCGTGAAGATGTGAGAGAGGAGGAGGGGTTAGGAGGGAAGAGAGGTTGAAGCAATGAGAGGAAAGAGAAGGGGACAGGAAAGAGGAGAGGGGAGGAGAGGAGAGAAGAGAGAGGACGGACAGAGGAGGGAGGAGGGAGACTCAAACTGGGACGGCCTACTGGGACAAAACAAGTCCAAGTCATTAGCAGAGGGCACACGCTGGCACCAGGTTAGAACAGAGAGGTGACACAGAAGAGTTAGAGGCTAATGAGATGACTTCTAAAAAGAACATACGTCTATGTTAATGTTTTTTTGTCATGGAAACAGTTATGCCAAGTCTGGAGAATCAAACAGGAGCAAAGTAGAGTTCATTTGACCGATATTATTAAAAAAAGTAAAACAAATATATAGTTTATATCTAGCAAATGTGGTTTACACCCTTAATTATTTATGTACAACATGAAAACATGTAATGACAGATATCCCAAGCTCTCAAAACATTATTGATCCACAGGAGAGATTATTTGAACACAGTAGCTCACAGATCACACAATAGCTCAGAGATCACAATATATTATCATAAATATAAACGGTAATAATATATTCTAAATAAATCACAAAAACGACAAGAAACTAGAGTCAAATAAGGCATGATTTAGAGAGTATTCAAACCATAGATGGTCCTTTTAAGTAAAGCCATTGGATTTCAGCACTGAACCTGGTGACCCCAATGAGAAACCCACATGAGGCCCATTCTTCTTTCCGACTGCGTAATCAGAACTTAAACATTAAATGACAACAAAAGATATTCATAGGTTTGTACTTAAGAATAAATGAACATTATGTTTTTAATCAGAAAAAGTTGTGTTTTACGAAATTTTAAATATAAACTTTACATGTAATAAAATTTTATGCTTATTCTCACCTGGTTTCCTTTACTAGGTTAATACTATCATTATACAAACAAATATAAAGCTGATGTGGTTTGAATATTGAGGAAAAGCATTTGTTGTGAAGAGGAGCGCTTCACCTTCAGGTTTGAGTCTGATCCAGATTACTGTGAAATCCTGGTAAGACCTGGACAATCCTAAGCCATCAAGCTGCCGCTTTGTGAAGTAACGCTTTCACTGGAGCAAACTCACAATACACCAGGATCTCGTCTTTAAACACATCAAATTAGCATACAGCAAGATTTGTACTGCCTCTGCTTTGCAACAAAATCACCAGGGACAATTGCATGCGACATCGTGCCTGTTCTTTCCATTCATTTTCCCCATTGGGCAATTTCACAACCTCCTTTTGAACAACCTCAAACCTGCAGCTATTTGCATATGAAATTTACCTTTTATGCTTTTGTGAACTGGTACTAGGCCTGTCATGATAACACATTTTGAAAAACGATGTATTGCTGAAGAAATGATAGACGATAAACGATAATACTAAAACTAATTTATGCCACTGAAGCAATAACCACAGAGCAGATTTAAACCACAAGAACTATTCTCAATGTACAATATTGTTAAAAAAAAAAAAACAGGCTGCAATAAATGAACAGTACAATGAAACACTTTAGTACTGAGTTTGCATTGCATTGCATCTGTAATGAGTCATAGAAGTTATTAATTCAACCTTCTATGACTCAAATATCATCATATAACCAAAAAATAACCAAAGAAAATGTGCACATGCATGATAAATACAGTCCCCTCAAAATATATTGTTCCATCTGTCGTGTACTGAACAATAGTGAATATCGTGATAGGTACACACATTTGATTTGATCCAATTACAGCCCTATGAACAAGGAAGGTAATCGGCTTTAAAGTTAATGGGGAAATTTGCTACAAGTAAGTATTTATTTTTTCTAAAGATTACATTTTACTCAAAAATATTGACATTTGAATGCACTTGTGGCATGCTTTACAGTAATGTTCATCTGCTCCTGAACATTGTCAATACCAAGGAACTGGTGATCGACATTAGGAGGAAGAGGACATCACTGGAGCCTGTCACCATCCAAGGCCATAATGTGGAAATAGTGGACTGCTACAAGTACACTGGCGTCCATGTGAACAACAGACTGGACTAGAGGGACAAATGTAATACTGTGTACAAGAACGTCATGGGTTGATTCTACTTCCTGAAAAAGTTCAGGTCTTTCAATGTATGCAATTGCTGCAGATCTTCTATCAGATCTCCTGCTCACCCACTGCACCAGACTCTAGAGCACAGGTGTCAAACATAAGGCCCGGGGGCCAGATCCGGCCCTCCAAGACCTTTAATCTGGCCCTTGGCTGATTTTCTACTAAAATAGTTTAATTATATTTTCTATTTAAATATTGGTAATTTGGTCTCCGGTGTCTCTGTACGTGGCCCCTCCCACCAGAGCAGCACAAATGAAAAATTGTCTCTTTCCAAACGCTCTTAAAAGACGATCGTTTTGACCATTGACCGTGACACCTTCATCAGAAAAATGTCAAAAATGAGAAAAGTAGAAAATTTACTTATCCCTATTTGCATACGAGTTCATGTTAAAACATTGTGTCGAAATTGCATTTTTCTTAAGGTTTCACGTTGTTCATAATATTATAACTTTTGTAAAAGAAAGAGTTCATCAATTAAAAATGATTTTTGTAATAGATTTGCATTTCTCTGCACAAATATTTGACCTTATTGTTATTTTTGGGGTATATATGCCATGAGTTTTCTGATCCGGCCCCTTTGGGATCAAAATAGGTTGGATACGGCCCCCGGAACAAAATGAGTTTGACACCCCTGCTCTAGAGGGACAGAGGAGCTCATTCTCCAACAGAGATACAGGACTACATTCATACCATACTCCATACAACTGTACAACAACTCACCCTTATGTAACAGAAAACCCTATGTCCTGTCAATCATCATATCATCTTTGTACTGTTTTCCTTATAACCTCTTGTAAATAACTGAGATATTTGTATTAGTTATTTTCTATTTTATTTTTACTTGTACTTGTACACAGTCTAAAAGAGGGTTCGCAACTAGTTTTTTATTTATTGCTCAAATCTATCTCAAAAGCATCCATTCTTACTGTACGTGTGGTCACCTCACAAGTCTCCATGGAGATTGAGAAGAGTATGTATCAACATCTTCCAAACTGCCAGCATCAAAATGAACACATTTTTAAACTAAACTTAAAATGCCTACTTTCTCTCATAACGCATTGGAATTGCCAATCTTTACTAAGCTAAGGGTAAAAGGAAGCTGTTAATATGAAAAACTACATGACATCAGAAGGTGGAACAGTGCATTTTGAGCTTTGGAGATGCAGAAAGACTAATAATAAACGGTTATTCAAACATGTGTGAATGAAACAAAACAGAACTCCAGGTATGTTTTTGATGAGGTAACAGCATTATAACATGATTTAAAGCCCAAACTGTAAATTGTGTGTAATATATAAAACCTTTAAGCTAATGCTGTATCATGTCCTTGTCACTGTTCCTCTCTGGCAGCAGTCTGTATCTGTGGCGTGCCCCGCTCTCACTTTCAGGTAAGTTCAAAAGTCAAGAAGCAAGCGGACATGCTGAGAGAGCTAAGCACGTCTACAGAGCAACGCTAATCTTTCCAGTTACTCGTCCACGCCCCTCCCAGTCCTCCCTTATGCAGATCGCACAAAGTGGAAAGGTCATTGGTGGGCTAACTTCAGAGCTCCACTGTGTACAATTAATTAGCGTGGTGCCCTGTGGCCTGAAAACGGGATTAGGGTTAGAGATACGCGCCGAGAGAGCGAGAGCTGACCCTTCTCTGTTTAGTTTCAGTTGGCTGTGAATGTGGTCTGTGGTTATCAAACATTTCACTTTTATACCAAACTGGACGTCAATTTTGTTACTCAGTTTGGTTACTTAAGTAGAAGCACAGATACCGGAGCAAGAAGTAAAAAAGTAAAAGGATCACATTAAACAGCTCTACTTTACATTTATTGAATTACAGGTGGTTTTATAGCTCAAAAATACCCAGAAAAACTGGTATTCTGACTGTGAGCAGGGCTGCCTCTCCAAAGATCTGACTTGTAACTTGATCTGGTTTGGTCTCCATGAAGACAGAAAGGTTTAATGCCATACTGTGAAACATTCCAGCAATAGCATATCCATGGAGACAAGCGTTTGATGGACCCTCCACCAGTAAAAGGACAGCTACCAGAGCAAGAAAATACTTAAGTAATCGACTTTAGCAAAAGTAAGTAAGTACAAGTTTAAAAATGTACTAAAAAGTAAAAGTATTTTGCACAGATTTTGAGATGTAAAAAGCCTCAAATGTAGTGATTCTGATAAAGATCTGAGCTGATTCATTCTAGCTGTTTTTATTTGTATATTTTTGTATCAAATTGCATATGGTTTAAAAATCAGTGTTTCCCGCAGCACTTTATAGTTAGGGTGCCCGCCTTGACAACAAGTGGACCCCGCCTTGACTACGTCCCTCCGAACCATGTGAATGCGAGCAAAACTACGGACGTCGCATGGAATCTCCACGCACCCGCCCCCAATCCTCACCCAATTTTCTGTGGGAAAGACTGAAAATAAACCCTCAGCCTTTTCAGCAGGTCTCACAAAATAATAAAAAATACTTTTACTTTTCTGTCCTGTTCAAAAATGTAGTGGAGTAGAAAGTACAGATACCTGCTCTCAAGTGTAGTGAAGTAAAAGTAAAAAAGCATCCACTTTAAATCTATTGAAGTAAATTACAGATACCTAAAATTTATACTTAAGTACACTACTACTTTTACTTCGCTATGTTCCACTGGACATCAGAAATATTTTACAAAACTAATACTATTTAAACAATCGGCTCAGCTCAATCAGCTCAAATTAAGATTAACACAAAACAAACAAAATAATATTAAATTCTTAAACAGGACTAAACAAAGGATTAAACTATAAATCCAGTACACCATTCAGGACTAAATAGAGTTACAGCCCTGTGCAAAGTTTGTATAAAACTTAAAACAATAACCAAGGACTAAATTAGTTTTAAACAACAACTTCAATACAACAGCTTAATATTTTCAAAAAGTATATATTTCCATGAACAACAACCCAACATTAAATGACCCACATTCACTTCATACACCTTCACTAGAATAATTTGGATACCTTCAGCCCTGGAATTGCCAATCTTATCAAAAATTTGAGCTTTGGAGATGTAGACAGATAATAAATGGGTTACCCAAACATGTGTGAATGGAATAAAACACAACTACAGGTATGTTTTTGATGAGGTAACACATTATGACATGACTTAAAGCTCACAAGAATACTTTTTGCGTAATATAGGACTGTTAAATCTGAACTCTAAACAACTTACTTACTTGTATAATAGACAATTAAAATGGTTTGATCTTGATTCAATGAATTTCCCCTGAGTTTAAATCCGCCCAAAGTATGCCACACATGTACCAGCACTAGAGACATGAGTTATGGGTCTAAAATTTAAATTTTGATTATGATACAGAAGATATCCTGATATAGATCAGCCTGTTTCACTTTGTGGAAACCGTCTGACCTCGCAGCATGAAGATTCATGAGCTTGACTGTAAGCAGGTACTTATTGTTATTTAACCAATGGCTGCTATTTGGTCGTGACATATGTAATGCGTTAAATCCCATAGGAAGAAGGGCAGTATCAATATCTTTCTTGATAAAATTCACCAAACATTCTCTTTGTTCCGGTTTTAAATCCTCGATCTCACGAATCGTTGCCAACACAGAATGTATGGCTTCGTCTAGATCCATCTCAAGCGCTATGTTTACTGTTGTGCTGTTCCACAAAAGGGACCCAGACAGGCGCTTGAGTTTGATGTCATGGCTTCACAGCTCTTCACTGATTGACCGGCGCACGGTCTACGGTTCTTGCAAACCACGTAGTGTATTCCGATTCCTGACCTAGTGGCTGGAGAGAAATTAAATTGAGTGGAGGCACTAGAAGGTGCCAGCCTGGCTAGATTTAGATAACATGAAAAGAATGTAATCTTTTCTCAAAATAATAGTAGTTTCTCTTGTATGACCATGTGGTATAGATCCAAGACCATTTAAAAATACTAAAGAAAAAAAAAGAAATGTTCCTATGTTCCTATAATGGCATTTTTTGTAAATGACCATTAAGAGTCCATATTAATATAATTTAGCATTTGGGTTTCAGTTTCTATTTTTTATTCTTTGACAACTCTACTTAGGACCAAAACTTGAGCTTGGCACCCCCTGTGTTTGGGCAGAAGCTGGACTCCTCTTCCCCGGCTAAAACAGGAGCTATGATGTCAGCGAAGTATGAGAGATCAGCCAGAGACACGAGCCGCCAACACACAACAAACTGCACACAAAAATACACACAAAGAACCACACACCACACCAGACTTAGACTCCAAGCAATGGGAATCACATTTCAGAGATTGTCACTATACGGACACAATGTTCAATGACAACACACCGCTATGTCAACTATAGGAGGTTTACAATGCAGGGAATGCGCTCTAAATGTGCTCTGAAGTTGTCCGCGAGCTTTACAGTGTGGAAAATTAGCAACGTTTCCATAGCGATTAACAATTTAAAAGGCCCTATATTGCCTCAAATTGATTCTTGTGACATTTTAGCCATATTATAATGTTGTTAACTCCTCAAAAACATAACTGGAGTTGTGTTTTGTTTCATTCACACTCGTTTGTGTAATCCTTGTTTACTAGTCTGTCTACATCTCCACCTCGTCATGTCATGTAGTGGTTTACCTTTAATTCAGAGATCCCAGGGCTGAAATATTTCAAATGATCCTTGTGTATGTAGTTTAAAAACACAGTGAGCACTTCCTGTATTAACACATGACATCACAAGGTGGAACAGACATGTTTGTGATAAGGAAACAATATTATAAATCAGAAAATAGTGTAATATGGGCCATTTAATATGGTCAAATGCCTTTAAACTGTCGCCTATGAACATGTGGTCAAAATTAGTTAAAATTCTAATATTAGTATAGATATAGTTATATTATAGTATAGTTATAATTTTGTATTTAATTATTTAATAGGGCATTTGTCAGTAACAAAAACAGTTATGGTAAAATAAAGGTGCCACCTGCTTGTGCCCACGAAGATGTTATTGCTTTTTTCTTTTTTTTCTTTTTTTCGGAATGTTCCACACTATGGCATGAAACATATTTCCACGCCTCTCAGCTTAGAGGCCAGAGCAGAGTTTTTCCATCACAGGAACACTAACAACTAACATGTTAACAGCAAAACATCCTTGTTTAAGATGTTTGTGGGCGATAAAATGCAGACAGCACACAGCGGTCTCATTTTGAGCCTTAGACCTGCTTTCACAATCCATCTGTACTGGGACATTTTACTTTATTTCATGTAATATATAATAATCAGGTAAGTACACTGCAGGCAAAACTCTTTTTTATCATTTGTTTTTTGGTCAGTTTGGTCTTTCAGCATATCAGCGTTGACTTACATACAAACAACACTGTCCACGCTGCACTGAAAGCTGTTTTCATATTTTATTTAAATCAACTTACGTCCATAGATTTACATGGGGCTTTCCAGCCATGTACTTAAAATTTTGCCGAAAAAGTACAGGAAGACTTTTTAATTTTTTTAGTATCTAATAAGTCGACGAAAAGATGTTCCTGTTTAAAATGTCCCCAAAATGTCTAATTTGTCAATTTTTTTTACATAAAATGCCTTATTTTTTACATGAAAACATTGTGTAATAATTTTTTTCTAATATTTATGTGATTAAAATCAAGAGAAGTTTCAAAATGATCTCTCTAAAGTTAAGATTTTTTTTCCTATTCACCTGCAGTGCCTTAAAGTGCCTCTAATATTTTCAAATGGTCCGTGGATTCCTGGTTTCACACCTCCTCCCTAAACTCCGGACCGTCAGACTTTCCCTGGAGCTGTCTCCATTATCGTCATGACAACAGGAGGGTGCACGTGGTTGTTGAGTTAATAACAGAGACGTCGTATGACACGGTACAATGCAGAAACAATGCAGAAACTACAAAAGTCATTTAAGCTGTCATGTCTGTGCCAAGAGTGTGATACCGGTGTGTAAAAATGCGTCAGAGCTTTAAATCAAACAGCTTCAATGACAACTGTTACATCATGCAGTCTGGTGCATTTATGTAATAACTGAAACAGGATTAAACCAGGTAAAACTGAGACCAAACCAGGACTAAACCAGGTCAAAACTGAGACTAAACCAGGACTAAACCAGGACTAAACCAGGACTAAACCAGGACTAAACCAGGTCAGAAGTGAGACTAAAACATGACAAAATCAGGTAAAAACTGAGACTAAACCAGGGCTAAACCAGGTCAAAACTGAGACTAAACTAGGACTAAACCAGGACTAAACCAAGACTAAACCAGGACTAAATTAGGACTAAACTAGGACTAAACTAGGTCAGAAGTGAGACTAAAACATGACAAAACCAGGTAAAAACTGAGACTAAACCAGGGCTAAACTAGGCCTAAATCAGTTCAGAACTAAGTCTAAAACAAGACTAAACCAGGTCAGAACCTAGACTAAACCAGGACTAAACCAGGACTAAACCAGGACTAAACCAGGACTAAACCAGGCCAGAACTGAGACTAAAACACGAATAAACAAGGTCAAAACTGAGACTAAACCAGGGCTAAACCAGGCCTAAACCAGGTCAGAACTGAGACTAAAGCATGACTAAACCAGGTCAAAACTGGGACTAAAACAGGAATTTAAAAAAAGACTAAATCAGGACTAAACTAAAACATGTCAGAACTGAGACAAAACCAGGACTAAACCAAGACCAAGACTAAACCAAGACCAAGACTAAACCAGACCAAATCCAGGACTAAACCAGGTAAAAGCTAATATTAAGCCAGATCAAAACCAAGACCAAGACTAAACCAGAATTACATCAGCTCAAAACTAGGACTAAACCAGATCAAACAAAGGCCAAAACCAAGACTAAAGCAAGACTAGAGCAGGACTATAAATCAGGACTAAAGCAGGACTATAAAGAAGGACTATAACAGAAGTTGAACCTCCCAGGGGACTTATAGCACCTACACTGAGAAACCAAATGTAGCTATTCACCCCATAAACTCCTCTCACACATTTATGCAGTGTACAGTGATGTGGATTTAAAGTGAATTCAAAGCTTACATGGTCAGTTTCTTATATTTAAAGATCCTATGTTATACAAAATTGACTCTTGTAAGCTTTAAGAATTGTTAAAAAGTTGTTACTTCATCAAAAAACATACCTAGAGTTGTGTTTTGTTTCATTCACACATGTTTGAGTAACCCTTTCTTATTGGTCTGTCTACAGCTCCAAAGCTCAAAATGCTCTGCTCCACCTTGTGACGTCATGTTACTGAAGTAGTTTTCAAGTTAACAGCTACATTTTATCTTTAGTTTAGCAGTGATTGACAATTCAAGGCCTGAAACACAGAAATACAATCAAATCTGGAGGGTGAACCCAAGATGGTGTTGTATTGTTTTCAGTGGCCTGTACTCATTGGCACATGGGCCCAAAAATAATTTTCTTTTCCGCATTTACTTCCTCAATAGGGGCGAGCTCCTCCCACTCGCGTTACATCTATACGTGCACGGCGTGGAGCGTTTGGACTAATCAGAGCGAAAGCTGCTGGGATGGGCTCGGAACGGGTCTAGACTAAGTCTTACAAAGCTAACTTTTAGGCATTTTGAGGACTGAAAAATGTTTAAAAGTTTATGTTGTGAAAACAGAAAAGAATCTCTACAAAATCCGACCTTTGTGAAAGCTGTTGATTTCCTGTCAGGTGAACACGAGCAGTTCGAATTCCCCAAAAATGCATTGCGTGAATGCATTAGGAGATTTCTTTCTGGGCCAAAAGCTCCCAGGAGCGGCCACTAGTCGGTCTGGAGTTGAGACAGAGAGGGAATGCCTAATCCAGTTTTTATTATAGATTCAAGGTCTATAACAGTGTCACTGTAGTGAAGGTGTACAGAATTTAAAAAGACAATGGAGAAGTTCTTGTATTACAACTTGACATCACAAGGTGGAACAGAGTTTTTTCTGTTTTCTGAGAGAACTCAGTGCTTGAGGTAAACACGTGTGAATGAAACAAAACAAAACTCCAGGTATGTTTTTGATGAGGAAACAACATTAACAGATGAGAAAATAGTGCAATATTGGCCCTTTAAACTAGATCCCTTCTTACCACGCACTTACTAAAAGTTATTTCAAAGATTTACTGCCAGTTTCTTGTATTTAAATTTCAGCTCCATTCCATTTTTTTTTTATTTACATAGCCAGAGAACAATATTTGCATTTTTTTTAAAAACAAGTTTATGAGTTCTACTGGAAGCCATTACACCTGCACGTTTTCTCCAGTCCTCCTCAGCCTGAACTTTACCCTCACGTTAAGAGGTTTATTTTCAAGGATTAGTATTTGACAGTGGCCCTGGGATGATTGACAGCTGAGCAATGACGTCACAGCAGGCTGCAGGAGACAGCTCGAAGAATGGGGCCGGGCAGGCTTAACGCGTTCACTACCGAATCAATGTAACAAGTGCGTCAGTACCCGCCACTGGAATGCTACAACTATTAATTAGGCCTGGGAGAGCGTCTTTCATTGAGAAAACAGAGCACCGCAATTATGGTAAATCACATGCGTTTCTCGTACACGCTCCGCTTTGTGGATCCTGTACCAGTCAGGGTTTTCCACACGCACACTGCACCTTTGGAGGAACAAGGAACAGCGCAGGGTTAATAAAACAGTTTGCCAGTACATGCAGGTTCCAGAGGTGTCATACGTGTCGAAAATCAGATACGAATCGATGCAAAAACTAGTATTGAATCACAGGACACAAATAAATCTTTCATGAATAGTTTTATAGTAATTTTGCATTATGATATATTGTTTAATAAAATATAGACGATAAACAATAATAGTAAAACGAATTCATGCCACTGACAAATAACCGTAAGGTAGAATAATCCCCAAATGTACAATATGGTTTTAAAAATATACAATAAATAGTAGAATGAAACACTTAGTTTGTACTTAGTATGTATAATGTATAATGAGTCATAGAAGATCACTATTCAATCATTTAAAGGAAAAATTTAAGAAGTATAAAGTAAAAGTACCCATCATAAATACTGACCATCAAAAATTATCGTTTCATGTAACATGTCTTGAACGACAAGCCATAGTAATAATAATTACCATAACAGGCCTGACTAGTATACATAGTAGTATATGGAATGTAACTGGATGACTAAAGGATTACATAAATACAATGCCACATGGTAATATAAAAGAAAGTACTATTACAAAAATTCACTGACTATAGACTGACTATGCAACATCAGGAAACAGGAAACATAAAACATTAAGCATAAAACTTAACATAGCATAACATTTCTGGTGAAATGCTATGCTGTCTGGTCCCCATGGAGATGTATTGCTTTGCCATGTTCCACTGTAAAAATAAAATAAAATGTATCTTGCCTTTATTCATGGTTTTCTCCATGTAAATAGATCAATTTAATGTCATACACTATGGACAATTATATAACATTGCATATACAACATAATAAAACTGACTAATATTGGCTTACATTAAAACATGTATAATTTTTGTCAAGTTCTTTTTTTTCTGTTAAGAAAAAGACAGCTAAACTAGGACTAAACCAGGACTAGACCAAGATTAAACCAGGACTAAAAGAGGATCAAACGACTGCTGAACTTGGACCAAATCAGGACCAATTCAATATTGTGAAAGCAACTTAGGAATGCTTTTACTCGCTTTTAACTGTAACCACGAGAACAGGATAATTGTGGCTTTACATAACCAAACATTTTATATATACACTTATTTTGTATATTACACATATTTTGTTTTTTTCAAGTTTCAACCATTTTTTTTTTACTTGAGAAGAATAAAATGCTAAATTGGGACTAAACCTGGAACTAAACCAGGACTAAAAGAGGTTCAGACCAGGTTTTCATCACCACTAAACTCCAAACAAGGACCAGTCTGTCATGAACAACACGACCAAACAGTACAGAAAAGATCCACTGGCGTATAAAAAAAAAAAAAAAAAAAAAATCCCTGAAAACTCACTTGTTCAAAACTGCCTTCAAATAACTGCATCTCTGTTTTATCTGTTACTTTTATTTCTCTTTTGTCTGTATTTAACCGTGTGAAGTGTCTTGGAGTAGGAGTAGGAGTAGTAGTAAGTAGTAGTAAAGTAGTAGTAAAGTAGTAATTGTAGTAGTAATGAGTAGAAAGTAATAACAGTAGTAATAATAAGTACTAGTAAATTGTAACTCATAAGTAGTAGTAATAACTAGTAGTAACAGTAGTAGTTGTAGTAGTAGTAGTAAGTTTTAAGTAGAAGAAGTAAGTAATAATAGTAGTATTAAGTAGTAGTAAGTAGTAAGTCATAAGTAGAAGTAATAAGTAGTAGTAATTGTAGTTGTAGTACTGTAGTAAGTCTTAAGTAGAAGTAGTAAGTAATAGTAGTAAGTACTAAGTAAAGTAGCAGTTGTAGTAGTAAGGAGTAGTAAGTATTACATAGAAGAAGTAATAATTGTAGTAATAAGCAGTAATAAGTAGTAAGTCATAAGAAGTAGTAATAAGCAGTAGTAATTGTAGTAGTTGTAGTACTGTAGTAAGTATTAAGTAGAAGAAGTAAGTAATAGTAGTAAGTACTAAGTAAAGTAGCAGTTGTAGTAAGGAGTAGTAAGTATTACGTAAAAGAAGTAATAATTGTAGTAATAAGCAGTAGTAAGTAGTACGTCATAAGTAGTAGTAATAAGCAGTAGTAATTGTAGTAGTTGTAGTAGTAGTAAGTATTAAGTAGTAATACGTAAGTAGTAGTAAGTAGTAAGTCATAAGTAGTACTAATAAGTAGTAATAATTGCAGTAGTTGTTGTAGTAGTAAGTATTAAGTAGAAGAAGTAAGTAATAGTAATAAGTAGTAAGTAGTAGTAGTTGTAGCAGTAGTTTATTCAGTAATTTTGCAGCACTACAAAACAAAAAAAAAACAAAAAACTGAGTACAATCCCATAGATCATGATTTAGGCTGAAGTAAATGGTACTTATAATGCCAAAACCCTTTTAAACAAAGACAGAATTCCAAGAAAAAAAAACAGCATATGAACAACAAGTTTGCATTTACAATTTCACTTACAACATACTGTATATATGTAAGAGACAAAATATAAATTAAGACAAACAAAATTGAATGTACTGCATGAAAAGTAAATATTAGCTAGTAGTAGTAAGTAGCAGGTAGTAGTGAGTAGTAGTAGTAGTACATAATGTAATCTTGTATTCCAAACATGCACTGACCCTAGCCTACGGCACACCCTCTCCCTCTTCCATGTCCTCTCCCTCTCTCCCTCTCTCTCTTCCATGCCAGCTGTGGTGGTGTCCTCCCAAAAACGTGATCATAGGCGAGGGTAAGGCCAGAGTGTGCCCTGGGCCCTGGGAGCAGACCAAACACATACTCCACTGGGTCTATGCGTCATCTCTGTATCTGTTAAAGCAGAGGACACAGGCTGCTGGCTCCCACAGTATTGAGCGAGCGCGGTGTTTCACATGCTTTACTACTATACAGCACCACTCACGCAAATCCACTCACAACTGCCCGTCTTTGACACTAAACACTGCAGAGGGAAGTCAGGGAGCAGCTAAAAAAATGTCTAATCTTTTGACAAACTCTGCGTCAGTTTTATAAAAGGAATTGAAACTTTGCAGCTGATTGTCAACATTCCCTGAAGCTAACTAAAAGCACTGCTCTGTTAGACGCTTTGTTAATTAAAGGGACAGTCCGGGATTTTGGACATAGGGCCTCATTTCCTAGTTAGCCAGAGTGTTGGAGACATGTGGAGACACTTTTTGAATATTCCATCCAGTCCTTGTATTTGCAGAGGTCGCTGGTGCTAGGCTAGTGCATGTCAATGGCCATATGTCTTACCCACTCCACAAAACACCCGAAGCAAAACTATTACTACTCCAGACTGTTGATGTGAATGTCTGTGTTGATAGAATAATTTCAGCAGTAAAACCAACCTTGCCTTTGAAGGATTTATGTCAGAGCAGCAGCAGAGAGTTGTACTTCCTGATAGAAAGCTTGGCAGCCGCGGACTGATATACGAGAAAATAGTCCCTCAACATGTGACAATTCATGCGATGCAAGGTTAGTTTTATTTCAGACATTATTCTATCAATAGTCATTTACATTTACATTTACATCAATAGTCTGGCGTAATAACAGATTTGTTTCAGGTGTTTTGTGGAGCAGGTAAGACTGTTTTTAGTGCAGGCTAACTATGGCCATTGACGTGCACTAGCCTATCACCAGTGACCTCCGCAAATACAAGGACTGGATGGAATATTTTTAAAAAAAGAAATGAAGCCCCTATGACCAAAATTTCAGACAGTCCCTTTAATTTGACTTAATCTTTATTTTATTTGACTTTTTTTTTTCCAAATTTGTATCACTTAGAGAGAAATTTTACAAAATTTACACACACAAACACACACAGACAAACATACACCAACGCTCTCCACCCAAATATGAAAAAATCTGGGTTTTACACTCTGACCAGAAAGAGCTGACATGTTTGGAATTACAACAGATGAGATGATTTGTGTGTTTAAACAAGTCTCTCACACATAAAATTACAGTCACTAGCTAGTTAGCATTAGCCAACAGTTTTTCAGTTAGTCACAAATGAAACACCTAAACAGGATACAGGGCTCCCACTCTTTTTCACTGACAAAATTTCAAAACTTTTCCATTAACTTTTTCATTACCTAAAGTGAATTTTCCATGACTTTACAGCACCCTACATGTGTAGAATTGATCAGATTTTTAGGGCTATATATGAAATGTTAACCCTTTGCATTCACCTTATGGTCTGATATTATAGTTTTTAAAATTCAAAATACTGTCAGTGCATTTATTGTCATCTCTTTTAAAAAAAAAAGGTGCAGAAATAATCATAATAGTCTAATAATAACTTAACAGAACACTGTAGTTGCGTGAAAGAGATACTAAAATTCCATGACTTTTCAAGGCCTGGAAAATGACTTTTCTAGGATTTCCATGACCGTGAGAACCCTGAGCATCAGGAATGCTCATATTGATCACAGTCTCATGAAAATGCGTTGTTTAAATCCATTTCATATTTTTCGACTATCTTAAAATTTTTTGTCTGTGTTTGCTAATGTGTGCATTGTGTCACCATGGTAACTTCTGAATATTCCATTAGTAGGAGACATGTAGGACACCCCCAGCGTGATGCCACTGCAAAGTATCCATTTCATCCAAAATCCATTTCGTATTTTTTGACTATCTTAAAACTTTTTTTGTCTGTGTTTGCTAATGTGTGCATTGTGTCACCATGGTAACTTCTGAATATTCCATCAGTAGGAGACATGTAGGACACCCCCAGCGCAATGCCACTGCACAGTATCAATAGAATAAAACACTTCTAGACGAAGGATGAGAGGAGACACTTTTCCCACTGGACTGATACAAGAATGAAACAACAAAAAGGTTTTTGACATAATTTGTAATGAATAATTTTGAAATAACACCCACTTTTTACCTAACAATTTCATATTATTTGCTATCATTGTATCTCTGTACATACGTCAGCACTTAACCCAATTTTGAAGAGTTTGTGGCTGTACAGTAGATATTTAAAGAACCCATATTATACAATTTTTTAATATATTATAATGTTGTTTCCTCATCAAACATACACCTGGAGTTGTGTTTTGTTTCATTCACACGTTTCACACACAAATCCTGCATATTTAGGCTGAGTTCTTCTGTTCCACCTTGTGATGTTATTTGGATAATTTCAAAATATCTCCAGTTTCAGGTATGTTTTGAAGAGATAACAACATTATAACAAGGCTTAAAGCTCATAACAGTCAATTTCGTAGGACCAAAACTGATTTAAACTTCTAGATTTCAGCCAGCCAGTGATCAATATGAGCATTCATGGCCTTGTTGAGGGGCTTGTTTAAGAGCACCTATCATTTTACCTGTTCTAGTTCCAGCTGAGTCAAAACAAAAGCGCAGATTTAAGTCTAACAAACCTCAGACGGAGCAGTGCCTACAGTTAGCATCACACCCCCAGGGACTGACATCAGCTGCAATATCAATAGTATAGTTTTGTCCTATCACAGGGTATTACAGGGCTCCTAGTGGAGGCAGAGAGTGGAGGGTCCCAGGGTGCTCCAGGGACATTCCTGTGAGCTCTGAATCAGAACAGAGAGCACGGCTGTAAAATAAACACTTAAGAGGCGGATATGAGAATAAGACTTACACTTATTCCGAAACTAACTGAATATGGCAAATAGTAAACCACAAAGATTAAAGATTATTACACTATGTTATGTTTACTTATCAAAAACAGACCTGGAGTTGTGTTTTGTTTCATTCACGCATGTTTAACACACAAACCCTGCATATTTACATTGAGTTCTTCTCTCAAACAGAAAACACTTTGTTCCACCTTGTGCTGATGCAGTAATACAGGAAGTGCTCCACTGTGTTTTTAAACTCCATACGGCTTCACTAGAATCATTTGGGTGATTCTCTACAGAGTAATAACAAAGATCTGTGAATGAAGCAGGTATGTTTTCAGGTATGTTTTTTTCGTGAGGTAACATTTTAACATGGCTAAAAGCTAAAAAGATTTTGCGTAATATAGAACCTTTGAAGTGATTTAGATTTTGTACTACTACCACCAATAGTATAACATAATGGGTTTTTGAGTTCAGACGTCCAAATAATACAAATCGTCCATACAAGAGCTTCACAGAAACTTGAGTACCAAACAGCCCGTGTCATCATTGGTACCACAGTTTGAGACATTAATCATTCATAATCATTTTGGCCATTTTAAGCATAGTCCTCCTCATCATTTTCAGTAAGCTACAGTATTTTCCTTGTTAAAGGTGCAGAAGCATGGAGAAAAACAGGTGACACAACCAAGCCAAGTTAAAAATCATATCTGTAAAGAGGCAAGTTTATTAGAGTAAGAAAGTTATTTTTCCAGAAAGCCCATTTTTAACAATAAAAACACCTGAACACCGAGTAAAGCTATAACATCTCCATAAAAAAGTTACACAGTGCACCTTTAAGTTTGATCCCTGTTGAGAAATATAGTAAATTTTCACTTAAATTTATAACCTAAAGCCAGAATTACAAATGCATCAAGCCATTATATATTTTACTGTATATTTGGCTAGTATTTGAAAAGCCCAACCAATGACAAGTTTATATGAAGCCAGGTAAAATGTTGTCTATTTATGTCTATTTAAACCTCATATTCTGAAATGTAGGATTCTTGTGTTAGTTTAGCAGTTCATTTTTCGGTCTTCTCACAAATGTTGCTCATGTGAACTGAATCTTGGGTTAAAAATATTGCAAATGTCTTCAGAATCTAAATTGGACAAAATGATTGTAATTAGGTTGGCTATTTTAGAAAGTTGTTCTATTGAGATGAATACATTTACATAACACAAGCGATCACATGCTGTCTGTATGATATGTGCCTTATGAGACTAGGACCTGGAGGCGCACATAAACAAAGTGGTACTATTTTAAAAACAATAGAAGAGTTTGAGTGAAGCTGTAAAACTCAGACAGGAGCTCATTGTCAGCTGTGTAAAGAATACTGGCAGTAATGTGCACTTATAAATAAAGGATTTCACTGTAACACTTTGCAAACTCTCAATTAGTTTTAGAGAAATACTATAAGAAATGCGAGACGTACTTACTTGCGATTAAAGTGTGATATACTGCTGAAGTAATTACCGATGATAAACGATAATACTGAAGCACATTTATGCCACTGGCACAATAACCCAAGAGCTAAATGTACAGTATTGTTCCAGATTTCATTTACTTTATGATACGTCGATATAGTAATTGTTGTAACAGGCCAAAGAAGTAGGAATGAGACGATATCAAAATTTGGCATAATTATCATGGCCAAAATAACTGTGATTAATGATAATATCACAATAAATATAAAAGTTGCAGGCAGTTTATAAATGTGATTTATTAATAATTACAATTTCAGTAGTACAGTACAGTATTGTTCTTTGTTCTAAGTGGAAACATCAATGATCTAGAAAAAAAACATCATGGATAACCACGTTTTTTCTGCACATTCTGATGATAAAAAAGGATATCTTTGTTGGCAATTATCATGATTAAATAAAATGCCCTACAAACCATTATTGTCTACCATTTTTATCACAATATATGATATTATTTATTGTCTCATCTCTACTAAGAAGTACCACCTCAAATTGTATAAAAGCTCAAAAGAAATAATGCAATAACAGCGATCATTTTCAGTTTTTATCAATTGCATACGGGTGGGGCAAGGCAAAAAATTTTTGAATAGTAAATATTGTGCCGTTTAATTCTCAATTCTTGCCTCACCACTTTGGATTTACTTTATTTTTGTCGATGTAGCATTGCTTTTAACCCCTTTTTGTTCAATCCAAATGTCAACACATGGAGAAAAATCTCACAATATGGCTCCAAATTCATTCCTAAAACGGCAACCATAGTGAGCTTCATTTGACTGAAGCTGAATACTGGTGACATCACACTGCCTTAGTCGACTTCTTCATACAGTCTATGCTCTAAATAGGATGAAGGACAGGGGCTTAAATGGCTATACAGGACAACCAAAAAATATTATAAGAGTTTGGGTGGTATAAGGAAAAGAAAATTCACATTATATTGCATTAAATCAATATAGATTTTTTGAAAGTACCAAAGACCATATATTTCAATGCCTAGGTGGAGGTCTTTGCTCCTCATTCATTCAAGTAACACACTTAGGGCCAATCTCATACATACTACAGTAATTGGATATTAACCTACTTTTTACATACATTAAATAGAGTACCATTTATATCTAAATCCCCATTAGACCTGAGAGTATTACACTATGAAGAGTGAACACCTGCTGCACATCTACACCACACCTGGATCACACTCTCCTCTAATCCATTTATTAGGGGCCATTAATCTGACCACAGCCCACTACTTAAACAGGACTTTGGATGGACAATCTAACTGTCATCTAAAAGCCAAAACATGGCACACCGAACCGAACCCACACTTCAACACACACTGAACGCAACTCTTAAAAATGCTTTAACACAACTCTTGCTACAAATTTGTGTTTCATCTGCAGATTACTTATAAAATAAGAGATACAGCGTGAGGCTGTGAGAGGAGAGGAAAGGCACTGGATTGAGGAGGTTATAGTAAGTTTAGCGAGAGACAAGAAAGAAGAAGCGGGAGAGGAGCTGGTGTTTTGCCCGTCTCTCCTGCAGCTCTCATGCTTCTACTCAAAGTTTACAGCACTCCTTTTGTTGCTCACTGAGCAAAGGCATTTCTGTACTCTCTGCACAAGTGCAAAATGTATGTGTTTTCAAATGCGGCGCCATGTCCTGATTCAGCTAACCCAAATCGTGACGCAGGGTTGAGCACCGTCGTGCGCAGGCACGTGCACGGTGTGTGTTGGCTTATAGAAAATAATGGAGGCACCAATTTTGTACTGGTATTTTTGAGCAGTAAAACCACTGGTAATTCAATAAATGTAAAGTAGAGCTGTTTAATGTCACACTGTGGAACATTCCATGCAAAAGGAATGTTAGATATCCATAGAAACAAGTGGGTGACAGACCCCCAACCAAAAAGTTACATAGTGCACATTTAATAAACTATTTCTATTAAATTGTTTTTCATGTTTTGAAAGGCAGTAACCCACTGAGCTGTCTCTAAGAAGTTGGTGGAGTTCAAGCAGTTTGGGCGGTTTGAGCAGTAGAAAAGTCAGTCTCGTCATTGACGTCAGTAGTTGTCACAGGGCCAGAGCTGGTGCCATGCTCAGAGCCATAAAGGACCATTGTAGAAGTCTAACATGACGCACTGATAATCTGCCCTGCCATCACTACATCACATCCACAGCTGTTTGGACAAAGACAACACAGCGTTAACCACAGAGAACAGCCCACAGCAGGGGAAGGCTTTTGCTAACAGAAGTACAGTGGCTAAAAGGCTGAGCAATTTGGCAAAAAATATTGAAATTATTTGTCATATTTGGGTTGTCGAAAGTATCAAAAAATCAGATACTATGACAACTGTTGAAACTAGATACTCATTTCAGCAAGTAATACTGAAGAAGTCACATTCACAGGACAGAAATGAACCTTTGCTGAATAGCTTTAGAATGATCTTGAGCTGTATCAGAACAAATATAAGACCACATGGACCAGTATGGGACCTACCTGGATGACTGAGGGATGACACAGACATCAGAGCACATCATAATATAAAAGAAAGTACTATGAATTCAAATTGAAAATTTCATTCTATTCTCCAAGATCATTTGTCCTTGTGTTAATGTTTTTTTTTATTATCTTCGTGGTATTGGAATATGTATCGAATCTATTCCTTAGTATCGAAATAGTTTGAAATTTTAGCATTGCGTTTGTGTTTAAAATTGCAATGGTGTTTATAAAATTCTCTTTACAGTTTGTATTAGTCTAATGTTTGTGAGTTGCCCTGAAATGTGAACAGCTAAACTACAACAATCACACAATTTTCAGCACATGTTTCAGATCTAAACTGCAGTATAAACCAGAGGTGGGACCAAGGAGTTGTTTTGCAAGTCTCAAGTAAGTCTCAAGTCTTTGACCTCAAGTGTGAGTCAAGTCCGAAGACAAAAACAGGCAAGTCCAAGACAAGTCTCGAGTCACTGGCCAAAAAGTCCAAGTCAAGGTCAAGTTGTCTGCTTTGAGCTTCAAGTCATTTGAAGTCTTTAAACCAAAGTATCAAATATAGCTTAGATTTTTGCAATTTATATGACTTTCAAACTAAACTGTACTTAAAGTCATAGTATATTTATATGAGTATTTATATAAGAGATGTAGAAATGCAAATTTTTCCATTTTAAATGTCTTGACAAGATCTTAGAGTAAATCATTATAGTCATAATAGAAAGAGGTCAGATTTAAAAGTGCTTCTCAAGTCTTCTCAAGTCACAGGCTTCAAGTCCAAGTCTTAGTCCATTTTAACAAGTCAGGTCTCAAGTCCTAAAAATAGTGACTCAAGTCTGACTCGAGTCCAAGTTACGACTTGCAAGTCCCCACTTCTGGTATTATCCCTAATAGTGTTGTGCAATGAATCCAACGTATAACTGTGATTTCAACTATTTCTCTATTAAAGTTGCACTGTGTAACTTTCCTGGAGGAGGGGTTATTGTTTTGTCTAAAAGATTCCAGAGTACGGCATTAAATGTCTCCATCTTGCATTCATTCAATAAAAAATGTTTTAACTGCTCAAAAACACCTTGAGATACATACTGTACATTTTTACTGTAAGTGTGGTCACCTCTCCGTAGATCTGGCCTGTAACTTAGCTTGGTGGAATCACATGCTTGTTTTTATGGAAATAGACAAGCCTAATAATACCATACTGCGGCACATTCCAGGCAAAGCAATAACATCTCCATGACAAGCAGTGAGCAGGTCATCGAACAGAAAAGTTACACAGTGGCCCTTAAAAAAAAAAAAAAGCATAAAATACATAAATAAAATGAATTAAATGAATTGGACAGAGTCATGGATGTCATATTTGTCATTTTGAGTCAATTGCAGTAGTGTCTCTAAACCTCAAGCACTGTCCTATACTGTATCTTAAAATCTACAATGAATTTATTTTATTTATTTATAATGTTTTTGGTGATTAAGACACAGCAGACCTTGGCAGCACCATGTCATTCGCATCTGAGGACGTAAGTGTGACTGATAGCTGGCTGCCTGCTACCACAAGATAAAAATATTTTAACCTTATTTTAAAGCATGAAACTAGTTATAGTATTACACATGTGTAGATTATCCATATGTACAATTTAAGAAAAATTTAAAAGCTTGAGCAATCTTTACTCAAAAGTTCATACGCTGAAATGTGTACAGTCAGTTTTGTAGTTCTGCTATAACTATGAAGAAAAACTACATATATCACAATGATTCGAAACTGGAATAAATGATGTAGTGTCAAGGTAAACCTGAAGATGTGGTTGTCACAAGTACTGAAAATCAGATACTAATCAATACTAAAACTAATATTGAATCTAGATACTCATTTGAGCAGGTATAAAAATGAAACTTTCCTTTAGAATGAGCTGTATCAGAACTAGTATAAGTATAAGAGCTCATAGACTAGTGTACACCCATGGACCACTATGAAACACACCTGGAAGACTGAGGGATTACACAGATATAAGGCCACATGGTAATATAAAAGAAAGTACTATGATTTAAAATTGAAAATCACATTTGATTGTCTAAAGAAAGAGTGTTTTTATCATCATCGTGGTATGTTAACATCAACACATTACTCCGGTTTTATCTTCCCTTCACTGACTGCCTGTGTGCTTTAGAATTGATTTTATGATTTTAAAGCTCATTTAGGTCTTGCACCAAGTTACATTTCAGAACTTTTAACCCCGTACGAGCCCTCCCACTGCCCGCACTGGTCCCTGTGGCTGTTCCAAAGTCCAGGTTCTGGACGAAGGGTGATCGAGCCTTTTCAGTCCGGGCGCCTCGGCTTTGGAATGACCGGTCTGAGGAGATAAGGCTCATCTTTTAAATCACTTCTTAGAACAAATTTTTACCGACTGGCCTTCCTTTAGCAGGTTTTAGCTTGACTTATTTGTATTCAAGTGTATTAATTTATTTATTTAAATTGTTTGCCTTGTTTGATCCTATTTTTGATAATTGTGTTAAATGATCTGCTTCTTTGTCTGTGTTTTCTGTATGCTATTTTATGCTTTCGAACTGTTACTGTCTGTTTTTGTGCTTTATAAATAAAGATTACTACTATAATCAGTTTCGAGCACTGAGTCTATCCCTTAGTATCAAAATAGAGTTTGAAATTTTAAACTAAGTGGAACATTATTTGAAACAGTCTTTGTAATCACTCATTCATATTAACTGCACTGTCCCACCATAGCGTGAGATTAGGTTAGGAGGAGAGGTGCTACTTGATTTCCTTGAGAGTTTGGGTTCAGACAGGAACAGTGAAGGCCAGATAAACAGCCGTGTTTAGTGGAGGGGGACAGAGGGGAGGGAGAGGTGTCCGTGTGTGTGTGTGCGTGTGCGGGGAGGGGATGTCTGTCTCTTCAGTTGTACTCAAACATACAGAAATCTATCATGGGACCTTGTACTGGGCCTTATCTACACTGTGTGCTCCAGATGGACACATACCCTTGACAAAAACGTACCCCTCCTTCTTGTCTAAAGGGACGATTCTCACATCACAGAGAGGGTAAAGTTATAATGAGTTAAATTTCAAATGGTCAAGTAACATGAAAATGCCATTACAAAACTGCTGACTAATAAATATGTCCCATTAAATGGTCATATATTACACAAAATTAGTTCTTGTGAGCTTTAAAACACGGTTATAATGTTATCATCTCCTCAAAAACATACCTGGAGTTGTGTTTTGTTTCAGTCACACAAGTTTGAGTAACCCTTTATTATTCAAAATGTTCTGTTTCACCTTGTGATGTCATGAAGCGTTAGTTTTAAAGTTTATTTAACACTATTTTGAGTTCAGAAGAGATTGGCAATGACAGCTCTGTAATTATCCAAATGATTGTAGTGAAGGTGTTTACAAACACAGCAGAGCATTTCCTGTATTTCCACATGACATCACAAGGTGGGAAAAAAGTGTTTTCGGTTTGAGAGAAGAACTCAGTCTAAACATGCAGGGTTTGTGTGAATGAAACAAAAAACTCCAGATATGTTTTTTTGATGAGGAAACAACATAGTAGCACAGAACAGAAAATAACATGGGCCCTTTAATCAGTTCTATTCAGATCTCAGTATATATTAGTCACACACACACATATATATATATATATATATATATATATATATATAATATATATATATATATATATATATATATATATATATATAATATATATATAATATATATATATATATATATATATATATATATATATATATATATATATATATATATATATATATATATATATATATATATATATATATATATATGATCACAAATGGAATAAAAACTGCAATTTGAGTTGTTGTACATGTAGTTTAGACCTTCTATGAAACACATGAGACTTGAGATATTGTTTAACAGTTCATATTTCAGTCTCACTCAAATATTAATGCTCCTGGAGTTGTTTACATTATGCACTCTGAATCCCAATCCCACATTTAAACATATAACATATATATGAGAATTACAATCACATTTTTTTTTCAAAATTGTGCAACTTTAATTTTAATCATAATCATAATCACACAGAAAAGACAGTTGTTATGTCCCCTAAAATCTGACCTCCTCTCCAAACCACATGGCGCCTTTACTGCTACGGGATTGGCTGACATAATATTGATTAAAAGCCCCCAAATGATCAATGAAATCTGAAAAATCTCACACAAATATATTTCAGTTCTATTAGACAAATTTTACAGCCCTATAATAAATGAGACATATATGGTCCATACTGCTATTACTACAGTTGTTACTTTTTTAAAATACACATCAACTTCAGCACTATTACAGGATACGCTAACTTCTTATAAAGTCAACTTCCTTTTGTTGCATACATACATACAAATTTAGGCTACAATGAAAAACATATTTACATTACATTAAAGAGCTCTAAAAAGTATCTGATATAAATGTTATTATTTCCATGTAAGCCTATAGAAAAGGTCCTATATTATTTAAAATTTACTCTTGTGAGCTTTAAAATATGTTATAATGTTGTTACCTCAAAAACATACCTCAAGTTGAGTTTTGTTTCATTTACACGTTTGAGTAAACCTGGTTTATTAGTCTGTCAACATCTCTGATACATCTCCAATACATATCTCGATGCATTTTTGATTCGATATGATATATTTCAAATCAATTCAAAATAGTTCAATAAAAGATAAAGGCTAAATCATGGCTGTGATACTAAAAGTTTTTGGTAAACCACTTCTTGTGCAACGTTCATATGAAACACAAACATTTTACTCTTCAAAACAGTGAAAATGTCAAATGTGTCACATAAACTTGTTTCCTTCATCTGAACAAGCAACAAAATTGTAGCTGTAACAAAATAATTTAGTAAAAGATACCAAAAAATCCTCTTAGTGATATATCGATACAGCTGCAGCCGTTATCGATACTGTTTCATCACATTAAACGATATGATATTTTTGCATACCCCTAGTTATGAAGCAGTATTTTTTTTTTTCAAGTTAACAGCTACCTTTTACTTTTTTGTTCAAAAGAGACTGAAAATTCCTGGGCTGAAATTATCCAAATGATTCTAGCGAAGGTGTAAAAACATAGTGGAGCATTTCCTGTGTTACCACATGATATTACAAAGGAAAAGTGTTTTCTGTTTGAGAGAAAAACTAAATTTGTGTGTTAAACATGTGCGAATGCAAAGCACAACTCCAGACAAGTTTGTGATGAGGAAACAACCTTATAACACAGATCAGAAAATAGCGCCCTTTAAAGAATATACTTAGCTTAGATCATATTGTACTTTCTACCACTGTTTCCCACGTCTTCAACACTAGCGATGTGATTTGGTTTTCTTTAATAATAATAATAATAAGCTGAGGTTGTATTGCCAGCTGTGTAAATGAAAATGATTTATTATGCTTTGGGGAATGACGCTTAAATTCACAACAACTCAAGAACGCCGTGGAAACGAAAACAAACCATATATTAACTCCAACTACTTCAGACGCAGAGAGGAGTTTCAGTATTACAGGCATGGGGTCTACGGCAGTTACATTAGGACAAAAATGTACAAAAGACAAAATGAGTGTTGTCACGATACTAAAATTTCAAACTCGATATTGATAGTAAGGAATAGACTGAATGCACAATACCGATTCTGATACCTTACTTATTAGGGCTGGGTATCATTAAGAAGTTGCCGATACAATAAATACCTCAATACATAGGCTTCGATACAATATTTATCTCGATACATAGGCCTCGATACGATACATATCTCAATACATAGGCCACGATACGTTACATATCTTGATACAATACACTTTCAATTTGATATGATATATTTCAAATTGATACGATTCAATAAAAAATGAAGGCTAAATGATGGCAAACAACAAAACTGTAGCACTGAAATACAAAATAATTTTGTAAAATATGTCAAAAAATATTCTTGGCGATATAGCGATACAGCAGCCAACGATATCAAAACTGTATCATCACATTAAACGATACGATATAGTGACATTTTTATATTTTTGCACACCCTTATTACTTATTCTGATACAGCTCAAGATTATTCTAACGTTATTCAGGAAATGTTCATTTTGACTTTTTTAGTGTCCTTTCCTGCTCAAATTAGTATCCAGTTTCGATACTAGTTTTAGTTAATATTTGTATCTGATTTTCAATACTTTCAATTAGAAAACTGTTATGAATTTATGTAGTCTGAGTCTAAAATAATCATTGATCTGTCTGAGGCTCGGTTTTTCAAATTAGACATTAATCTGATCTTTAATTTAACACAATTTGACCAGAAAAAAATTGACTTAATCGAAACTACAACCTGTGAGCTGATTTGTACTGTTAAATAAATCACAATTTGCATTAGCAACAGTTTGTCAATCTGATCTTTTTGGTGAAAATTAAACTCCCAAACATGACCATGAACGCTTGTATTGATCATAAGCTCCTGAAAGTGTGTTGTTTGAATTTATTTTGTAGCTTTTATTGAGTTCTTAAAACATATTTGGCAGTGTTTACTAATGCGTGTATTGTGTCACCATGGTAACCAGCTGTAAATACCCTAGTTAGGAAGATTACGCTAAACATTTCTATTAATTTAACTTTTTTATCAGCTTACTCTTTAATTACATGTCTGAGTAATACTAAGAAACACTATGAAATTGTATTGACTAACTAAATCCTGAATATATGTGTTCTAAAGACTGTACTGCTTTGAGTATTTTGTATTTGTGGAGCACTGAAAGCTTCATATTAAAAGTGCTGGTTTGACCTCCCCCCTGTACCACCTCACTCCTGTTACATAACACAGGTCTACAGTATTCACACCCGCGTGAGATGGTATTTTACACTGAACCAAAGACGCCACCACAGCTCACATGAACCATTTTCATCTGAGAGATATAATTTGTAAATATTTATGATTAAGTCTAAGTCGATCATGTAGTAATTCAATATGAGCGTGTAGACTGAGGTGTTGACATTTCGATACCAAATTCAGCCTGACGAGTGGGTCTGTCACACAAACACCAGTGAAAATATAGTGTGCTTTAAACGCAGCGGTGTAAACAGTACTCCATTTCTGTACTTAAGTAAAAGTACAGATACTGAAGCTAAAGATTACTCAAGTAAAAGTATCACATGAAGAAACTTGAACTATTAAAGTATCTGTTTAAAAATGTATTTTAAGACAAAAAATTAAAAGGAATTACAGCAATTACAGCATGAAATGTAGTACTTTTGAAAAATGATTTAGCCAATTTTAAGTGATTCAAGTGATTTCAAATTTTTGTAGCTGTTTTTCTGTATTTGTGTGTTTGGTTTGCTCAAAGTTGGGACGGAAACTCAAATTAAAATGTGTTTAAACTAAGTCTCTCCCATTTCAGCAGGTCTCGAACTATAAAGAAAAGTACTTTCTACTTTTCAGGCCAGATCTAAAATGTAATGGAGTAGAAAGTACAGATACCCGCTCTCAAATGTAATGAAGTAAAAGTATCCGCTGTAAAATTTAATTAAGTAAAACACAGACACCGAAAAATTTAACTTAAGTACTTTTACTTTTGACTTAGTTACCTTACACCACTGTTTAAATGTATAAAAATAAGCTTTTATGAGTATGGAAAGCCAAAATCAGGCCTAGGCCAGGACTAAAGTTGGACTAAAATCAGGACTGAATTAGCACAACTAAAAAGAGTATAGTGATACACCATGTTAGACACTATAGTGGAAAATCAGCACTTAACTAGTCCAAATCTGGGTCTAAACCAGATCGAAGGCCGTGTTTACACTTGCACAATCACATCAAACCTGGGACTAAACTGGGACTAATCCTGGAACATGACTAGGACTAAACAGGACAAAAGCCAGTCTACATGAAGACTCAAGCCAAGCCCAAATCAGGCCTTAAGAGGACAAAACAAAGTCTACATTAGGAGGCAAACCAGGTCAAAACCAGGCCAAAACATGCATAAACCAGGACTAAACCAGGACCAAACTAAAACTAAACCAGGCCCAAACCAGGACCTAACAAGGACTAAACCAGGACCTAACAAGGAATAAAACAGGACCAGACAGGGACTAAAACCGGACCTAACAAGAACCAAACAAGGACTAAATTAGGACTAAATCTGGACTAAACCAGGACTAAACCAGGACCAAACAAGAACTAAACCAGGACTAAACCAGGATCATGCCAAAACTAAACCAGGCCCAAACCAGGCCCAAACCATGCCTAAACCAGGACCTAACAAGGACTAAACCAGGACCAAACAAGGACCAGACAAGGACTAAACCAGGACTAAATCAGGATCAAACAAGGACCAAACCTGGACCAAACCTCGACTTGTATGAATGTAAAACCAGGCTTATATCAAGACTAAGTCATAACTTACATTATATTAGGACTAAAACCAGGAGTAACCAGGACTAAAGTACAATTAAACTAGAGCAATGTAGATACGTTTAAACCAAGAATAAACTACAGCCAAACCTGGTCTAAACCTGGACTTAACCAGGTCTAAACCAGGTCTAACTCTGGTCTTAACCAAACAAGGACTAAACTGGGACCATAGGGCTTAATTAGGTCTTGGTCACAAATGTTATTTTTTTATTGGAGGATGTACAGTCAAAGGTCTTGTGATGTTACTATCTGCTTCACCCTCAGGCTAATTTTACATAACTGTTCCCCAACTAGAATAACCGTGAAAATCAAACTCTTAGGGCTGTAGGACTTTAGACCCGTGCTGTGATCAAGAATGATTGTGTGGGGTATATGACCCGCACCATCGACTGTATAAAGAATGTAAATGTATATACACACCTGCAGGACCGTGTATGCATGTATGTCTATGGCAGAATGTTCAGCAGTTACCATTAGGGGTGTGCAAAATTATTGAAATATCGACATATTGTATCATTTAGTGTGATGATACAGTATCGCAGGAATGTGTCGATATATCGAGAGTATTTTTTTTGGTGTAGTTTACTTAATTATTTTTTAGAGCAAACTTGTTTATGCGACACATTTTGTTGCACGGTTTTGATTTAGAGGAAGGGATTACATTTATTGGCACATTTACACGTTTTGAATTTTAGCCATGATTTTTTTAATTTTTATTGAACCATAGTGAATCGATTTGAAATATAATTGAATCGAACCGAAAGTGCACTGTATCAAGATATGTATGGCCTATGTATCGAGGTATGCATCGTATCGGCAACTTCTTAATGATACCCAGCTCTGGCTACCATGGTGACACAATGCACACATTAGCAAACACTGCCAAAAAAAAGTCTTAAAAGTAAAAATTGACATTTCTGGGGTCTCTGTGATCCTGTTTAGGTGTTTGATTTTCTACAACAAAAAAACAGTGAGAGTGACTAGCTGAAAAACAGTTGGCTAATGCTTTCTAGCTTGTAACTGTAATGCTATTTGGGAAAGATTTGTTTAACAGCACAAATCAGCTCACCTGTTGCACTTCTAACTAAATCAGGACTTTCTGGTCAGATCAGTCTTAAAATAAAGTTTAGATTAAGGCTAATTTGAGTAACAGAGCTTCAGACAGAGCAGTGCCTACAGTTAGCGTCACACCCACAGGAAATGTTGATGATATCAGCTGCAAAGTATCAATACATTTAAATGATTTTGTCTGGTCCAAAAGTGGCTATGTGTACGTGCACACATGAAAAACGTGATCATTATCTGATTGTACAGCGTTATCAGATTAGTCAAATGTCATGTAAACAGTTAGGCCTACATCTGATGTGAGTAACCACATTTGTAGTCGTTCACACCTGCACAGCTTTTGCCACGGAGAGCTATGCAAAAAGAATAAACTAATGTAAATGTTAAAGATTCAAAGAGTTATTTTTAGATTTATTGACCTTTGTCTTCCAAATATTTCAGTCTGAGTCAATACAGTAGTGAAATGTAGAAAGTGTTACAGAGAATTAAAGTTAAAATGATGTATGAAATGTTTTGCAAGTAAAATTGATCAATTAAATAGTTAACAAAAGTAGAGAAATAACTGGAAGTGTCCTATCACATTATCGCTATTGGACACGTATATTATTATCACATAAGTTAGTATTACAGTGGCGTTAGTGGAAGTAAAATAAAAAAATCAAACTATTGAAAATCAGAGAATAATCAATAGGGATGTAACAATAAATGTACAAAATATCGTAATATCGTATCGTCAAAAGTCTCAAAATAATATCGGAGGCTATCACAATATATCGAATTGTAAGTCTCTTTGCTTACATGAATAGTCGTGGTGATTTTAATGTATTTCTTTGTGATTTTAATGTCTTTCTTATTCTGTAAAGTGTTTTGAATTGCTTTGTTTTGCCTTGCCATGGTGCAGCAGTAGCTAAAAATCAGAGGGAACTACATAGACCATGATCCTTTGCTGTTGTCAAACTACATGAAGACTTTAATAACTATTATAAGCACTTTATTTAATAATTCTTCATATTATAACAGAAAAGATTTTAGAAAAAAGCTTTCCCAAGGCTTTTTAACAGAAAAAGCAGCTTCTTCACAATTTTGTAATAAAATAAATATCGAACTGTAAGATGCATATGCATATCGTCAAATATTTACAAATCTTACCTATAATCAATATTGATATCCAAACTAGTAGATACTCTGAGCAGGTATTGATACTTTACAAGAAGTCACATTTAAAAAAGAAACTTTCATAGAAAGATCTTGAGCTGGATCAGAACAAGTCCAAGACCACTATGGAACCTACCTGGATGACTGAGGGATTACACAGATATAAAACCACATGGTAATATAAAAGAAAATATTATTTATGGTTGAAAATCACATTCTTCTGTCTAAAGAAGTTATCATCGTGTTATTGGAAACGTCATTGAATATCCAGTCTATTCCTTAGTATCGAAATCAAGTTTGAAATATTAGTATTGTATCCAAAATAAGTAAGAAAAGAGGTGCACTTTAAGTTAACACAATTTCCACCCCTTTAAAAGTCATGCACGGTTTTTCACAATGTCTCAAAATATCAATCCTAATTCATATTACTACTGCGCCTCCTCCCTACACAGCCCCGCCTGTAGCCACTGTCCCGTTCAAAACCACTTCCTCTGTGATGTGTGGCTATAAATTACTGCCCAGATCCACAAGATATGCGTAAACTGTAACAACACGGACATTAGGTAAAGAAAAAAAAAAAAAAAAGCTTCAGAGTATTTTTTTTTATGTTTTGGTAACAGCCGTGACCTTTTGACCTTTCTTTAAAGCTGGGTTTTCTAAAAGGAAGTTAGCTGTTTATAGTGCAAAATGCTAAGTGACAGTACAAGTGTGTTTTTTTTCCTTTGTGAAAGTTGGGACCGTTGCTTTGTTGTTTTGTTTTGCTAAACTTTAAGAACTTGAAGTAAGGCTCCGTTAAGCAAAAAGTTTACGGGAAATGTTGAAAAGCTTATTTAATTGTATGTCACTGCACTGCACTGTAGAAAGAAACTAGTATTTCAGAACTAGATACTATTTTGAGTAAGTATCAAAACTGAACAAAATAATAATAATAATAATAATAATAATAAATCACATAACTGGATAAAATCTGACCTTCGCTAAACAGTTCCATCTTGATTTTGATCAGAATTAGTGTCAAAACCACATGGCATAATAAAGACAAACTTCAAGTCGTTTTGAGTTGCAATATTGTCTAAAAAGCAGAGCTTCAAAATCAAAATCAGTATCAAGTATCGAGTCTATTCTTTAGTATCGAAAGCAACAATTTTAGTGTCATTTTTATTTTGAAAAGATGGACACTAAAATGGTAGCTAATTAGAACTACTGCTTATGTAATAAAAGAAAGAATACTATGGAGTAATTTTTATATATTTACGTTAATCTTTTATTTGTTTTGCAAGTGAAAATACCACTTTTTGTATATGGCTTTTCTATCTTTAAGTTTGATTTTGACAGCTAACTAAATTTTTGTTTAGGCAATGCTACAGCTACCGAAACAAGTGAATTTTGTGCCAACTAAAACTACATTTTCGGCGCTCTGAAACCAGCGATATGTAAATTACACAAGTGTATACTCTGCTCTGCTCTGCTTGACTCACTTCCAGTAAATGACCCTTTCACTACTACTTTATGCCTAATTGCCAAATCTGAGCCTACTCCACTGAAAATTTCACTGCAACGTCTAAGAAGAAAGTAAATTTGGTTTACTCCTAAGCTTCATTTATAGAGAATACACAACTTATTTTATTTCAAAGCACAAAAACTACGCTGTAAAACGGGCTTATTATGATTACTACGAGAACTATACCTATTTAAAGACGCACTACGTAACTTTTCTAACCTGCTTGTCATGGAGATGTTATTGCTTTACCTGTAATTCTCCACAGAGAAACATTGCACTTATTTATCTCCATGGAAACAAGCAGACAACACCATTAGGCCAAGTTACAGGTCAGGTCTGTGGAGAGGCCTGGTATTGAATAAACGCAAGACAGAAAAGTGTGACGGTATAAGGAGGAGTTAACCATTCTAGGTAACAAGATCCTCACCAAAAAAGTCACACAGTGCAACTTTAAGTGAGTATTTACAGGATTTATAAGACGACCACTGTACAAATGCATGGACTAGAGTTACAAAAGAATACAAAACCAATACTCTATGTTTAATTTTGTCGATTTGAAGTAAAAGTTTAAGTAGACTATGACTGAAAAGATACAGACCTTTAAAGAGGACCACTGTACAAATGTATGAAACATGGGCTAAAGTTAAGAAAGAGAATACATAACCAATAATCTATGTTTAATTTAGTTTAAAATAAAAGTTTAAGTAAACTATGAGTGATACAGGCCTTTAAACAGGACCAATGTACAAATGTATGAAACATGGACTGCACTTAGGTCAGAGAAGTCATAACTTACAAGTGTTAAAGAGAGAGACTGCTAGTTTAATTCTGTCGTTTTGAAGTAAAGGTTTAAGTAGCCTGTGATTGAAGCGATACAGGCCTTTAAATAGGACCACTGTACAAATGTGCCACTTGTTGCGCGTGCGTGTGGACCTCACCTTGCCGCTGGGGGGTTTGAGGGGCAGTAGTCCAGAGGCAGGATTTCCTTGATGCTGAGTGGTGTTAGTCTGCTGGGGCGAGTGGGAATCCTCGGACTCTTTTCCACTGTGGTAGACCACCCTATCAGAGATATGAATACTTGAAGCACAGCCCATGCTTCAACCCACTTCAGAAGATTTTGTTTTTTCTTTTTTTTTCCAAGTTTATTTCTTTTGAGGCTCCTCTGTGTCCTCTTATGTCTTTTAAGGTCCACTTTAGTTCCTAAGCCTTCATTTTGATCAGTTATAAATACACAACACAAATAAGATGGGTATCATCTAGGCCACACCAAAGCCAGTTGATGAAGTGCTCCAACAGAAGGCATGTATAATATATTTTTGCCCCCACCCCCTTGAACCAGGAAGCCGGTTTCCTCCCTTTGGGAATCTTTAATCAAAGCAGTTATCCTTCACAAACTCGGGTCTTTCAGTTGGGACCGGGTATTCCTCTCTGCGCGTACCACATGACCGTTTTTCACTCAACTTCACTGTTATCAAGTCGTAGGCCTGGGCGCACCATGGACCCCCCTCCCTCCAGCCTGCGCCAGCTCTCAGGCAATACTTTCATCCATTTTTACTGTCCACTGTTACATTTGTCCTTCGCCACCCCGGAGCCATCAAAAAACATGTCTTCTCTCAGCGTCTCGTCAATCTGGTTAGCCACTTACGCGCAGAACACGGACCATAAAGCTGTTCTCACGACACTTTGCGGTCCATCATCAACAGGCTGAAATATCCTCGGCGTACTGTCACACAGCAGCGGCCCCAGCGCGACACAAAGCCGGCCAAACTCTCCATGAATCGGGCCACAATCAGCGGAGGAGCACTCGGGGAGGTCCCGGTGTATGGCTCGCTGTCTCCATTCAGGCTTTCCTTCCTTCGCTGCCCGGTGGTGATCGTGGATGGTCCGACACATATAAAACAGCACAACCCCGAGTGCAATTGGCTACTGCGTTACCAGGTTCATTCTGTAGCGAAAAATCAAACCGAGAGGCTGTCAGGCAGGAATATGTGAAGGTACCACCTCTGGAGAATGCAAAGGCTCAGAGGAAAATGTTCTCAAAAAACAGGAACGCGCTATCCACAAGTTTCGCGTGTGAACCGGTTGAAATTGATGAAGCCTTTTAGCGAGCGAAGACGAGGCAGATTGTAGCTACATAATGCTGATTTGAGGTTTGTCTTTCCCTGCCTTCTCAGGACTGCTTGACAGCGGCACATCCAATAAAAGCACCCGTAAGAACTGACCTACAGCCTTTACTGACGTTAATGCAAATGAGCGCGCGCGGGCCAATGCGCATCGAGCTCGCGTTTACGGGGCGGGACCTGCGGCTCCGTGGGAACTTTGAAAAAAGCCCCGAAACTGCACCGAAGCAACAGAGGAGGAAGAGAGGCATCTGCGAGGCTTGTCTGAGCGATTCAGGAGAGAAGGAGACAAAAACACAGGCGTTATAGAAGCGTTAAAGCGTGATTTAACGTAAGAATCTAATTAAAGGTCCATATTACGCAAAATTGACTCTTTAAGCCACGTTATAATGTTGTTACCTCATTAAAAACATATCTAGAGTTCATGATGATTCTAGTGAAGGTGTGTGGAGTTTAAAAACACAGTGGAGCACTTCCTGTATTACCACATGACATCACAAGGTGGAACAGAGTGATTTCAGCCTGAACATGCAGGGTTTGTGTGTTAAATGTGTGAATGAAACAAAACACAACTCCAGGTATGTTTTTAATGAGGAAACAGCATTATAACAGATCAGAAAATAGCGTAATATGGGCCCTTTGACGTAAGAATATAATTTAATGTATGGCTCAAAATTATGAAAGGACAAGGGGAGGAAGTTATGCATTGTTACATCAATATGCATTCACTTAAGAAGTTTTGCTGTAGCCAAGGTTTTTCATATTATTCTTTATAGCCTGATCTTCAACAAAATAGTCTATAATAAGGCAACAGTGTACAAATAATGCCATCAAAAACATGCATTTTTAAAATATTCATTGGTTTTAGATTCCTGTTATAGTAATATTTTGAACTTTTACTATTCAAAAGAAAGGATATTTTCTTTTCATTTGTAACCGCAGCTGTGCAAAACTTGAGCAGCAAATGCCTGAACCAAGTCAGAGATGAAAATTGTGGAAGCTTCAGCGTAAATAATGCAGGTCTCTGATGTGTGGCTCATCAGGTAGAGCTGCAAAATACAAGTCTGAGGTCTGTCACTGAATCAATGAATATTACATTTTCTATTTTATGCTTATTTTCATAAAAACAAATTTTAACAAAATGATGATGATTTTCTGTCTATTTACTGAAAGGTTCAAATCAAACTAATAGTGTTGTAGTTAAGCGTTTCCTGACATCTTGAATTGAACATATTAAAGAAATAGATTTATAATTTTATAATTGATGCAAAGAGTTTTTGGCACTCTCAAAGTACAGGGTTTGGTGTTGTAGGTGTGATGTGTTTCTTTGTGGAGTTTGCATGTTCTCCCTGTGTCTAGGTTTCTTCTGCCTCTACAAACTTGTGCAAAAGGCTCCCCTCTGGTACCAGGACTGCCCTGAAAACGAGATTCCAACTCAGTGGGACTTTCCTGGTTAAATAAAGAATAAATAAACAGCAGCAGCTGCCCTGGGCATTGGGCACTGACAGCAATGTGCCTGGCTCAAATTCTTCATCTTTGGCCTATAAGCACCACCAGCCCTTTTTTCATAAAAAGGCAAGATGGGTGAAGTGTGTTGCTCAAGGATACAACAGCAAACTCTAATGGGTATCCATGGCCTTTGGATAAGTTCTGTGGGTAGCTGCTGCACAGTATTTCACGCTGCTATCGAGATTCAAACTTGAAATCCTCAAATTGCACTTGAAGCATATTTTTTCTGAATGCCTCTTGTGTGTGAGTCCTTTCACACGCTTACATTAGTTTGAGTCACATGTGTCTTCTTCAGCTCATGTCCTTATGTTTGTATTGTACAGTATGTCTCATATGTGAAATGAGCCGAATAAAACGCCTTAAGTCAGACGCTCTTGGACGGTCATTTGTTTGTAGTCTTTGATTTGGTTTCTCACTGTCAACATCGAGCAAAATGTATTAATGTATTTGAATCTGTTTTCTGAAGCTTATGGCTCATTACAAACCATTTAAATGTAAAAATGTGACCAGTGAACTTACAGTTAAATCAACCACAAAAGTGTATATAGGTAAATCACACTTATATTTGAAATACTGTACATTTAATCCTCAATTTTTGCAGTTCAGTGTTGTTTTAATTGCAAATATTCTAACAGACTCTTATATTCTAATTTGTAACATATAGTTTTTTGTAATTTTGCAGCTAGAAAAGCATGTTTTTTGGTTCCTTGTAATGGTAATAGTAATAGTAAAATCTTTTGCCTGCAGCTGCCTCCTGTAGGGAATTTTCCACATTCTGATCACATAGAATTTTCTTTTTGAAATCTCAGAACATATAATCTCTCTTTAATGCAATTAGAGATCCTCGTCCTCAAACTTCAGGTTATTGAGAGTGTTCCCACATGATGGCGCTAGAGGGCTGTTTTTGCAACATAAACACTTCAACCAGAATCTGCTTTGCCACTAAGATTGATCTAATTTCCTCCGACTCTTCTATTACATGAAAACAAATATTACCCGCATATTACCATTTGCCCCCCACCCCCAAAGTCACGCACGTGCTTCAGTGAAGTCTTATCGTAAATATAAAAGTGCATTGTATGTTTCTGTGTTAGCCTCGTGTCTCTCTCTCTGTTGTATACACAGGGATCTGATAAATGAAAGATAAATAAAAGATAATACAATACAATAGATTTAATTACAACTCTCAGTTTCATTACAATTAACCAGATTATTCCTGATCATGTGCCCCCATAACATCTAGTTTCAATAGTTTGTTTGGCTAAAGAGTGATCTAGTCTCATTTAGTTAAGAGGAGTTTTATGAGCTTTTACCCATGTTATAATGTGTCCCATCATCATTATCTCACTCACTTATACTTTGATTGATTCATAACTCACGCATGTTCTGAGTATCTATGGAAACAAAAACAAAACAAATAAACAAAAAAAAAAAAAAAAAACATACAAAACATTTAAACCCCCTTGCACAGCTTGAATCTAAAACATAAACCTACCTTAGCACGCTGCTGCTGAGATGGAGTTAAACATTCATCTTTGGCGCCCTCTTGTGGATGGGGCCCCTCGGTGCAAGCGCGTGTCTACTAGTGGAAAGACTCTGCACGTGGGTGTTGAAGGCTGCTTGTTGTGGACCTCGTGGAAGCGTCAGAATCAATACATAAACATTTCCTCCACTACCTTTCTCTCATATGTTGATTGCGTTTACATCATTAAGTGCATTTTTTATTTTTTGTTTTTCTCGATGAAAAAAACAAAACAAAAAAACAATAACATTCAGCTAAATGTTTAATCAAAACAAAATCAAAACAATTATCGTTTGCTCTTGTACTAAAATGCAGATGTTCACTGTAGATTGACTAAAAAACAATAATACCAAGAGAACAAACAAAGTAACCACAAGATGGCAGCAGATAATTACATTCAAAATGCGATTAAGACCCTAATCTTGTAAGAAATATCATGTGGCCACTAATCACCTGGTGTATTAACTCTAGAAGTAAAAATACAATTCATAATACTCTTTTATTGTTTATGCTATAGGCTGCTGAAAAGGCCCATGTTACGGTGTTTTCTGATCTGTGTTACAGTGTTGCTTCCTCATCAAAAACAAAAATAGTTGTGTTTTGTTTCATTCATAAATTCACAATAATCCTGCATATTTAGGATGAGTTCTTTTCTCAAACAACAAACATTCTGTTCCTTATGATGTGGTTGTACAGGGAGAGCTTCAGTCTATTTTTAAACCTCATACACTTTCACTAGAATTATTTGGATAATTTCAGTCCTGGAATTACCAGTCTCAGCGAAACAACAGGTAAAAGATAGCTGTTAATTTGAGAACTACTCTAGCTGTAGTTCTCAAATTGGAGATTGTGACAGAACAATAGTGACAGGATTACTCAAACATGTGTAAATGAAACAAAGCACAACTCCAGGTATGTTTTTGATGAGGTAACAACATTATAACATGGCTTAAAGCTCACAAGAGTCAAGTTTGCGTAATATAGGACCGGTTATAGTGTAAATCTAATGCACCACATAAAAGACAGTAATATCAGCTGTCTTCAGTCTTTCAGAACGTGCTGCCTGTTTCATTTACAGATGGTCAAATTGATGACAAAAATCTTTAACGTAGTAAAATAACACTTGACTCTTTTAACCATTCCTCATAGTTAAAGCTGACTACTGCCCTGGTTAAAAGTTGTAAGGATCATGTGAACCGTGGACATGCTCACATTACTAAAATTTCAAACTTGATTTCAATACTAAGGTATAGACTCAATACTTAAAACTGATTCTGATACTGCAATGATAATAATGATAATATTTAGACAATACAGCGTCATTTTCATCTTTAACTCTTAGTGCTTTCTTACCATGTGGCCTCTGTGTAATACCTCAGTTCTTCAGATATATGTGGTCTTATACTTGTTCTGATACAGCTCAAGATCATTGTAAAGTTATTCAGAAAAGGTTCATTTCTTTCGTGTGAATGTGACATTTTAGTATCTATACTTGCTCAAATGAGTATTTAGTATCGATACTAGTTTTAGTTTCAATTAGTATTTCACTTTTAGATACTTTTGACAACCTTAGTTCACATTGACAGGAGCCATTAAACACATACATCTTGCAACAGATGTTTTTTATATCTAAATAATCCTTATGAATGGGCTCATCTTATTGCAATGCTTGAAATGCTCCACAGTATGACATTATTGTCTGTCATTATAAACCTCCAATGGAGACAAACATGTGACAAGGCATTTCATAAAAACACCTCAAATTTAACAATGTCAGCCTAAATATACAGGGTTTGTGTGTTAAACTTGTGTGAATGAAACAAAACACAACACAGCTCCAAGTCTATTTTTGATAACAACATTATAACAGATCAGAAAATAGGCTAATATAATCAGTTTGATAAATGCTAGATGTGTTTACTGCCACACCATGGCACTTTCTGGGCAAAGCAACAACATCTCCTACACAGACAAGCAGCAGGTGACAGTCCTCCCACCAGAAAAGTTCCATAGTGCACATTTAAAGACTCTCTGAAACTAAAGCTGATGTATATATCTTTACATAATCTTCCTTGAACCTCTCCACATATCTCCAGGTTAATGTTTAGTGGTATTTTAGACTGACTTAGCTGCGTTTATCAGACATGTGCTGTGTCCTATGTGGGGGAGAGGTTGCCCCGACCACTCTCCTCCTCCTCAAGACAACTGTTTTGTAAGAAATAATCATCACCAGAAATATTTAATGACATTTTTTGTATTTATTCACATTATTCACAAAAACATGACAGCTTGCATTCCTTTGAGGAGCTTTGTAAACACTAAAAGCTTGTTAAGACTTTAAATTCACAACAGGAATTACTGTACTTTAATATCTTCACAACAAAATGTCTATTCTGATGCCATAGAAGCAGCCAAGCAGTGAGAATGTGGCATATTACTGGCCCAGATTTGCATTAGAAGATAACAACAGAGGCGAAAGGTGTACAATATCGATATGGACCTCTTCTCAAATATAAAAACAATGTTAGTGGGAAAATCCAATATATAAAATATAAACAGGAAATCTTTACAAAGTATAAACCAGCGATAAGAAATAATTTTTTATAGTTTTAATGACCTACACAGTCTATACATGTTTAAATAAAAAGGAAAGTTTGGAAAAATGTTGGATGAGGAGCTAGCTGTCTCTTAAAATGGTGACATTCACATACCAAATTGTACCTTATCCTCGGAGTTAATGCTTCCAGATGTGTCCACCTTCCAGAGTGGAGCATTACAACAGCCAGGCCAGAAATGCAGTTATTATTGAGATCTTACAAGAAACACGCTTTTTATTTTTTCTCATGAGAGCCAAGAATTCTGTTGAAACCATAAAGCTGTTTGCAAAAGGCACAGTAAAATGCACCGCCATGTTAAATCAAAACATTCAAACATTTTGGACATAAAGCCCCAATCCGGACAGAACTACTCTGACAATGGTACACACACTCTTAAAATGTTTAGGTATAACTCTAGTCTCCGGACTGAGAATCTATGTCCACAGCTCAATAAAAACTGCCCATTTCTGGTGTGGCTAGTGGAAATACGACTGCAGTGTCCCACGGCGACGCACATCTGTGGTCCAGCAGTGGAAGCCTCCTCCGAGTGAGTTGGCATGACGAATGCTCACCTTTACGGTTTTTATACCTGTACACAAAAACACAATCAGATTATAAATGCCACTATTGCTATGTATTCAGGGGTATCCAAACTAGGGCTGTAGGCCTTTAGTCGTTTAATCCATTAATCAGTTGGCGGTGTTTTAGTTGACCAAAGTTTGTATTCATCGAATGTGACAGTAATTAATATATCGACTTATCGATGAATATATGAAAGTTGGAGCAATAAATTTGGGGATCAGTATTTATCATGAGCTGTTTCTTGTTTTTTCTGTCCTATGATTACAGTTGAGTTTCTATGATTAATCAATCAGTTAATTAATTAATTAATCATTGTATTTATATAGTGCCATTTAAGACGCCTAAAGCACAGTGCATTATTCATTCATTCCACAAAGCTATATTCATATTCATGACTCACTTTCTATGCAAACTAACTACTAAAATGTTTCATTCTCTTATATTTACTTATTGCAGCTCATGTTATTTATATTTATGGTTCATGAAGATTTTTTTTACAGAAATGAGCTTCGGGGTTTTTGTGTCAGTGGCATAAATTATTTGGGTCAGATACATAAACACATGAAATTGTTTTGAGAGCTTTTGCCACGCCCCCTTTTGATCAGCAGGACATGTCTTTAGTCGTCCAAGAATTTCTTTAGTCAACTACAGCCTTAGTCCAAACCAGAGCTGAGTAGCCCAGATAACCACAGGCAGTAGTTTACTTTGCACTGCTGCAAAAAGAAGTAATTTTACCAATGCAGACCTCAAAGTTTCAATACTTATTAAAGCAATAAGGGCTCTGTCAAAGTCTTAGCTGTGTAAAATGCAAACATCTGAATGACTCACCCTTTAACCACCAAGAAGCTCATATGACTTGAAGCAAAAGGGTTTGGCCTCATGGTGGCAGCTGTCACAAGTGTAGCTCACACTTCATACTATTTTACCCTTGCAGCTGTGGTTAAAGGGCCCATATGACGCTATTTTCTGATCTGTTATAAAGGTTGTTTCCTTCATCACAAACTGTGGTATAGATGTGGTAATGGAAAATGTGCTCTACTGTGATTTAAACTCCACACACTTTCACTAGAATCATTTGGATCATTTCAAACCTGGAATTGCCAATCTATTTAACAAAAAGTAAAAGGTATCTGCTAAATCATGACATCAAAAGGCAGAAAGACTAATAATAAAGGCTTACTCAAACTTGTGTGAATGAAACAAAACACAACTCCAGGTATGTTTTTGATGAGATAACAGCATTGTAACAAGGCTTAAAACTCTGTGTACAGAAACAGAAGAAAGCTAAAAAAAAAAAAAAAAAAAAAAATTAAAACAGACTGAATTGAACTTACCAAGACTTTCAAACATCTTCTGAATGGTGGTCTCATTGGCGTCAACCATAACACGCTTCTCATCCAACATCAGAACATTCATTGAGAGCCATTTAGACGACATCCACAGAGGATGATCTAAAGCAGAAACACGTGATACAAAACTACACAATACTTTGTTTGCGTAACAGCTGATTACTGCAGATACAAACCATCAGGAATCAAAGGTGTTGGAGGTTTCACAACAGTCCAGCCAGCCTTCTTAAACATGTCGATCTGAAGTCACAGAAAGGTCAAGATTCCAGTGAATAAAGATAGACACAAATATACAGCAAAATTGACTTCTGTGAGCTTTAAGTCGCATTATAATGCTGTTACCTCATCAAAAACATACCTGGATTTGTGTTTTGTTTCATTCACACGTTTGAGTAACCCTTTATTATTAGTCTGTCTACATCTGCAAAGCTCAAAATGCTCTGTTCCACTTTGTGATGTCATGAAGCAGTAATTTTTAGGATTTACAGCTACTTTTTACTTTTAATTCAGTAGAGATTGGCAATTCCAGGGCTGAAATTATCCAAATGATTCTAGAGAAGATGTATGGAGTTTAAAAACACAGTGGCACACTTCCTGTATCACTACATGACATCACAAGGTGGAAAAGAGTATTGTCTGTGTATGTTTGTGATGAGAAAACAACATTATAACTTCACCAGAGACACAACTGCAACTAAATCAAGGCTTATTTTCAATCAATCAATCAATCAATCAATCAACAACTTTATTAATCCCAAAGGGCAATTCAGTTCGCACATCTCTGGTCACGCACAATATATAAATATAAATAATTAAAAAAAAAGAAAGACAGACACTAGACGTTCGAACCACAGTGCATCAGGGACACAGTTACAAATTCACTTTCCGTTTAAAATCCTTATGGCAGAAGGAATAAAAGATTTGGCGTAGCGGTTAGTCTTTTGCTGTGGGGTGACATAGCGCCTCCCAGAGGGCATTTTCATGAACTGTGAGTGCAGTACATGGTTAGGCTGGCTCAATTAGACGATACATTAAAAGAGCTGAGCTTCCGCATCAAGTGAACCCGCTGCTGTCCTCGTTTGATGATGTGCTCAGTGTTCTTATCGAACCTTAAAGAGGAATCAAACACAGTTCCCAAGTACTTATAAGAGTCTACCATTTCTACGGCTTCTCCATGGATGGAACTGGCTATTGGGCTGTGGACTTTTTTCCGGAAGTCTACAACCATTTCTTTGTTTTTTGCTACATTTAGGTCCAGGTAGTTATTATCACACCATTCAATGAAAGCAGGTAAAGCTCGGCCATGGTCAGAGTTTGCTCCCTGCAGGAGAGAGAGGAGGGCAGTATCATCTGAAAACTTGATCATGTAGCTGCCCTCATTTGCGGACCTACAGCTGTCTGTATACAAAATATAGAGCAGCGGAGACAAAACACAACCCTGGGGGGCCCCAATATTTGAAACGATGGGATTGGACATTTCCCCATTTACCAGGACTCTCTGTGTGTGGTGGGTTAAGAAGTTTAAAAGTAGCAATAAAACCTGAAAACTAAAAAAGAGAAGCTAATCTCTCAATTAAAATATCTGGCTGGATCTTGTTAAAAGCTAAAGAGAAGTCTGCAAAAAGTATCCATGCATGTGAGTTGGGCTTTTCAAGGTGTTTATAAATAGTGTCCAAAAGAAATATTTTTACATCCTCTACACCTTTCCCTGCTTGATACGCAAACTGCAATGGGTCTAGTTTACCATTGGTTAGAAAGAGGATATTCTCTTTTAGTATCTTCTCAAAGATTTTCATAACTACTGAGGTCAGAGCAACTGGTCTGAATTCACTTAGTTCCTTTGAATTATTCGACTTAGGAACAGGTATAATAGTGGGTGTTTTCCACATAGTTGGTATTTGGCCAGAATTTGCACACATCTGAAAAAGTGTAGTAAATACACTACTGAGCTGATGGGCACAGGACCTGAGAGTGTAATTTTGGACTTAATAGGAAAATTATTCATAAAAGAAAGCTTTATTTAGCGTAGTCTTATTAAAAAAACATGATATATTTTCGTTATTGTAATATATATTGAATATGTTATGATAATGAATATTGCGACAGTCAATAGCCCTAATACAGAGACACACACACATATATAGACTGTACCTGGCGACATGGTCTATCCGGGTTTGACAGCACCAGTCCCGGGCCGATGATGTTAAAAGTTGCGTCGATGTGCATGGGGTTTGGGTCTTTAAAGGAGACCACATGCACTTTGTAGTCAGGGGCAAGATGGCGCCGCATCCATTCAATTCCCATGTAGTTTGTAACCTGAGGGGAATACAATCTTATATTAAAATACTGTTGCTGTTATAACAAAATCTCTACTATTAATGTGATATCTCTCTTCATTCTGATGCTTTTTATGTATCTATCTTTAGTATGTATGTGTTAGGGAATGTAAATGTTGTCCTAAAGTCCTAGAGTTGTACAGAGAGGCACGAGACTCTGGATGTATGAGGTATAAGAAGTTTATTTACCTTCAGTCTGGGACCCATTGAAGTTGAATACACAACACGGCGAGTTAGTTTTGGTTATTCAAGCCCAACTACAGTATGCTTCCACAAAAGGAAGTTTATATAGGAACTAAGAAGGAAACTGATAATGTTAAAGAAAGACAAATTCCTTAATAGTTGGATGGTGTTTTATAATAGTGTGATTATTGTCAAACTGTGGTTCTAGTTCTAGTTTTCATAGTTAGTTGTAGGTGCACTCTGGTCTAAATATGATTGATCCTGATTTAGATTTGGATATATACTTTTCTGGGAAATACTAATTGAAATGTCAAATATTTTTAGTTTGGTCTTTGCAAATACATTTTTCAGATCCGCTGTTATGAAGAGAATAAATAATGTTGTCACGATACTAAAATTTCAAACTCTATTTCTATACTAAGGAATAGACTTGATATTCAGTACATTCTGATACTACACTGATAATTAAAACAAATCTAAAATCTTTATTTAGACAATAGAAAGCCATTTTCAACATGATTTTTTAAAAATATAGTTTCATAGTGGTCCATGGGCGTATACTAGTCTATAAGTCTAATAATTGTTCTGGTACATCTTAAGATCAATCTAAAGCTATTCAGGAAAGATTAATTTCTGTGAATGTGACTTTTTTAGTATTGATACCTGCTCAAATGAGTATCTAGTTTCAATATTAGTTTCAATATTGTATTTGTATTGATTAGTATCTCATTATAGATATTTTTGACAACCCTAAAAGAGACTGTTTGTACCTGGCTCCTCTGGACAAACAGGTCTCGTCCGGCTCGGATGAAGTCGGCGGCGTCGAAGCAGGGCTCGTGTTCTGTGGTCACAAACTTCCCCTGAGCTGCAAGTTTGTGTCTGTCCTCCACGGTACGAATCGGATAATCCTACAACCAAAACAAAAGAGGTTTGTCTTTAAAGTTATAGTATGTAACTTTAAAAAACATATTATTATAGATGTTTTTATTGCATTGAAAAACATACAAAAACCTGTGTCCGTACTGTGAGAAGGATTGCAGCTCCACAAAGTTAGTTTTAAGTGTACCTTGGTTAAGAAATAGTGTTGTGCAGATTGGGTAATCCTACAACCAAAACAAAAGAGGCCTATATAGTATGTAACTTTTTATTTTTCTTTGTAGAGTTTTTATTTCATTGAAAAACAAACAAACCCTGCGTCCTTACTATGAGCAGGCTTGCATTTCCGCAAACATGACTTGTGTTTGGCCTGGGGGAGAGCCTCTACTGCTTGGTTCCATGGAATTGCTATTCCTTTGGCTAAAATCTTTTCAAAATATAGCATGAGACGTATCTATCTCCACGGAGAATAATCTGAAAAGTATTGTTTTAACTTCATATTTCCGTGGAATAATTCACTTGACTTTATACTTCGAGAAAGTTACATACTGTCACTTGAAGCAAATACTACACAGGATCCTAATCGCACATGTGCATCCTCGTGTATAATGTTGCATAAGGACACTGTTCCTATTTTAGCATCTACTGTAATAATGATACTGCACTTAATAGTCTAGTGCTTTTCAGGACTCTCAAAGACACTTTACAGAACACATAATAAAGCAGTCAAAAGATAAACAAGTAATAATAATATAGTATCTATTTTTAAATTTCAGGAAGCACTTTTCTCGACCTTTGAAGTTTATTGCGCCCATATTTAAGCTTTCATAAACCAGTGCAATGGGTACAAATAGTTTAGATTATTCTATAAGTGTATAAAGCAATAAAAATTTGCCCCTAATAAAACACTGAATTGTTTGATATCCTCAGCTCTTATCGACAAGAAATGCAATAGCTATTTAGTACCCAACCAAAACCCCAGTGAACTGCAAAAGTCAGTCATCGAATTGCTGCACAGTTGCCAAAATGTGTTCACATAAACAGTAATCTGCTCAAATAAACACAGTTAAACCTGATTTAAAATATATATCACTTGAAATTATTAAAGACATGAATGTGATTTTGCAGTGGGGGCTCAAAAAAGTTGCAAACCTCATAATCTACAAACGCAAGCTCTGGGTTGGTCTCTAGTGTTGTGAGTATGAACCAGTAACTGAAATGAATGTCTCTCCCAACTCTTGACACTCATTTCATCTCCAAGTCAATAACAGTAAAACTCAGACTGTGGTAACTTCACTGTTTTTTCTCTCACCTGATCGTACAGCTCGTCAGCCATAGTGGGTTTTGGAGCAGTGGTCCATTTGGCTCCCTTCTTGAAGTACTCCTTGATCAGGGGTCTGTAGGCTCTGTACTCAAAGAACCGTGCCCTCCATGCCATAGGAGCCTCAATGATCTCATTGCCCACCACGATGAGGATGTCCCTGGGCATAGCTGCATACATACCTGCACAAGAGAGACAAACCTTTAGTTCTGATCATCCTGTCAGATTCACAGATATGAATGCTCATGTCTCTGCTTACCAGAGGATTCGAAGTCTGGAGTCTTGTAAACCATGGACCAGTCGATGGGTTCGGGGCGTCTCACCGTCACTCCCTCATGGCGCAGAATATTGCACATTTCCTCAATTTCAGAAACTGCTTTTTTCAAGTGGTCCGCAGGAAAAGACTGGCCTCCATATTTCTGATACCAAGGCCAATACTTCTCATAAGTGTTTGCCTACAGACAAAGAATGGCAATAGACCAGGTGAATTTGGATAAAAGTGTCCAGTGGCTTGTTTACATTATATGCAAACTGAAAATTCACCCGATGATAGTGATAATAAGTTTCATTAACGCACCAACCAATGAACCACCCCACAAGATCAGTAAGAAGTAAGTAAGATATATATATATATATATAGATATATATATATATATATATATATATATATATATATATATATATATATATATATATATATATATATATATATATCTGCGCCATGAGTCCCTCCATCCATCACTCAAGCACACATCACTTTCATACTAGACAATGTGGGTGAAGTGTCTTGCCTAAGGAAATAACAACAGTTTTTGCCACTGCTGCCCCACTCTGGCACCTGATTTTCTCAGTGGTTTCCCCTCCAAGAACTAACCAGGCCTGGCCTTGCTTACCTTCTGAGATCTGACGGGATCTTTAGAACGTATAAAATCACCTGTACTCCTAAATCTACGTAGTGACCGTGTCCATGACTTACTTTCACTTCCACAGTGAACGGAGGCACGTGAGCGTTCTCGGCTCGGCCCACGATCACCTCCTCCAGCGGGTCCCATTCGTTGTAGCTGCACACGGGACAGTCCTGCTCCAGTGCGTCAGTAACGTGATCGTCCTCCAGGTGCGGCTCGGCCACAGCGGCGCTGGATGTGCTCTGCAGCGCCCTCTGCGCCCTCTGCGCCCAACCCGTCACTGCACGCCCGAACTGTGGACAGCAGAGATGGAGTTTTGCTTTTAGGTTTTTGTAGAGCGCCAAAATTATCCATTGGAACATAAAGACATTTTAACAGCAAAACTAAACAAGGTGTGAACAAAACAAAAGTGAGATGTGGTCTGCGTGTCTGCTGCGTGACCAGTTGGCTCGGTGTCAAAGTACACGTGTTTGAAGGAGCCTTATCACAGTTTTACTGCGGCGCCGCGGGTCATCGAGTTTGGGAGCGCATCTGTGCCAAACAGCTGCGCGCTGTCACTCCAAAGAGAGCCCTCTCAGCACGTCACACGCGTTTCTCACGCCAAGATTTCGCACAAATTTCCATGTTCCCGACAATTATTTAAAAAGCACTTAAATCATTCTCCAGCATGGTAAATAATGCTCACGACTTTAGGGTTACCCAAACTGCTGGAATGCTGACATGCTGGAAAAATAATCTTTAATTAATAATCAAAGAGTTACAAAAACTACAAAAGAAAAATGAATCACATCAGTTAGAATGTAAGTGCATGTAACCTAATGTAGAGCAACTAAATGTCAACATTTCGAACACACATTATTTTATTCGCAGCTCTCATTTTTTTCCAGATTATTTGTTGTTACTCTGCAAAATATACTGATATCTTTACTGATGCTTTTTCACGGGTCTGTCTCCTGTGACCAGTGGAGTTAGATGTGTAACCAGTAAAAGACAAATCACCGTGAGAGATGAGATACCAACCATGGCTCCAATCAGATGGGCGGCCTCTGCGCCCCTGCTACCTCCTCTGAGACACCTGACCCGCAGCATGGTCCGAGCTTATGGTGAGTGATGCAGACTCAAACGGCGACGTACGTCCTTTTCACGCTTTACGCACGAATGGAGGCGCTCGGCCCAGCCTCACTTTATACCTCCGGGGCTACGTGTCTCTCAGACTATTGGCTGCTTTTTTCTTGAGCAGCAACGTGACTAGAGAAATAGTCTTTCTCTGAAACCCAATCCCTGACCACAGCAAATTCTTATCGGCAGAAGAGGAGCATCAGGCCCGTGCGTGGCGTCAAAATGCACGTTTGGGAGAGAATTACCCCGAAGTATTGGTCTGCTAACATCAGCACCGTGCTATTCAAACTAAATATCATGATACGAGACAAACTATGGTTGTAAGTATGATTGACTGGTTTAAGGGTTGCAGATATCGACTTTTAAATCGCAGATATCGACTTTTTCCAGCTGTAAACTGTAAGATGTAAGGTGTAATTGGCACAAGCCTGTCATAGCTAAAATAAACAAGAAGACATTTTACATTATATTTCTGTCATCAAACACGTGCCTAAAGCACTGGTGACATTGTAACAAACTGAGTCCCATAATTAGACCTCAGGACTAGTCTGAGTATTCCATTATATTTCTCAGTTGTTCAGCACAAAACATTTTTCATACAACCTAGCCTGTAATATAATAATAATAATAATAATAATAATAATAATAATAATAATAATAATAATAATAATAATAATAGGTTAAGATATTGATCTTGTTTAGGCAATGATTTAGTATCTTCTCTATCTGTCTGCTCCACTTTTTCCATTGCAGATTTCATTCAATCGTCAGTCTGGGTAGGACTAAACTGTCTCCAGATCAGCTCGAGTGGACTGGACTGTGGTCTGTGTTTCACAATTTACTGAGATAATCTAAAGTGTGGACGGAGCCAAAGGTCAGAGATCCTTCAGTGTCCACCTCTGTCCACAAAGTCTAGATCCTGAGCCAGGATCAGGTCAGGTATAGATGGAGGAATATGGCTTCTGCAATTAGTATATTAATTATCATGTACTAGTTTGTATGAGGCATACATCTCACAGTGAGATGTGTTTATTATTATAGAAATGCTAAAATGCTTATTAGTTTATTTGTCATAGACACTATGTGCAATACTAATGATAATAGGCTAATAATAAATTGTGTTTATAATGCACTTTACTTTAAATGTCAGAGTGCTACAGTAAAAACATTCCTAAAAACAAGAAAGTTAAATCAGACAAAAATAGCAAACTTGGCTTTTCAGTCACAAGACAGATTGATGGACTGGTGCAGAGGCAGGTTTTGGGTGGACAGAGACAATGACTGTCCGTGCTGCGTAGTCGTCTGGTGGTGGTGTACATGTAATTTGACTACTGATTAGTAAAAGTTACTTTAAAAGTTACACAGCTCAGAAACCAACTTATAAAAAGCATGACACTTCACACTGACACTTTCTGTTAGAGCTTCATCTCAAACAAAAGTGACACCACAGTCCTCCATAAACCAGTGTTTGTGTTGTTTAGGTTCACAGCTCGTCTACTTCTAAGACCAGAAGTGGACATCCTGTGTTAACTGTTTATCTTTTTATTGTTTTATGGCAGTATCTGGATTACACACATTTTTGAAAGGGAAAAAGTAACCCAAGTAACTGTAACCTAATTACTCTATTTTCCATTGTAACTAGTTACAATACTGCATTACTAAAAAAGTAATCTGATTATAGTAATTTGTAACTAGTTACTGCTGAACCCTGGTGGGGGTCAGGAGCTCCATGCTTGGGGCAGGTCCAGAGACTTTGTTGCGTAAGGACACAGATCTTGTAGTTGATTCGCTGGATGGGGAAGCAGTGTAGTCAGTGGAGAATGGGAGCTATGGACTCATATTTCCACTCCCTCACCAGGACCCTCTGGATGTACTGTAGTCTCTGGAGGCTTGTAACAGGGGTCCCCATGAGGAGTGTGTTACAGTAGATTAAACCTGGAGGAGATACAGGCGTGGACCAAACCTAAAGCAATAGGACTAAATTTATAAGACTAAATTTATAGGACTAGGACTAAATCTAGAGGACTAAACCTACAGAACTGGCACCATCAGGGGTACTTAAAAAACTGGCATTGATGATGAATTGACTAATAACACTAGGGATGTGTACTTTTGTGGATGAGACCTCTAAGGTCATGTCTTCTAATACATCACTAAAGACCCGCCTCACATGCAGCTACAGCTTCATCATGAACTCTCCACTGACAGAGTTGAGTGTGCATGATGATACAGAATTTTTATGATGATCCGATCATTATAAAGACATTCTCTTTGAATGTTTGATTTTATAAACTATAACATTACCCTGCCCAGGGACTGCAAGTGGAAATTAACCCGACCAGCCCAGTAGTTCATTTGTTTAACTGTTCCAGTGGTGATGCTCACAGTATAGTGCTATAATAGAACAGTGATTAAATGTCTTTGGATATGGTCGGCCTGTAGTGGAAAATAAAACATTGTGTTTTAGTTTACCTTTAGAATCAACAAACTTGAATTTCACACAGGATCAATAAAGTATCTCTGTCTGTCTGTCTGTCTCTCTCTCTCTCAGGAAGATACTTTCTGGGGAAAGTTCCACTAATTAAATGATCTGTCTCCATGGAGACAGGTGACCCCTGCAACTCATGTTAGACTGAGACTGGGAAAAGCAATAAAGACAAAATGAAGAAATGCATGTTATATAAGTTTAATGCCATACTCTGCACATTCAAGCAAAACAATAACATCTCCACGGTAGTGGACACCACTCTAGAGAAGTTACATGGTGTATCTTTAATCTGATTCACACCAGCCCTGCCAAAACGTCTTTAACAAAACACAAAGCCTCCCCCCCCAAAAAAGATGAAGAATCGTGTTTGTTACACCGATAGACTATTGCTTTAACAAATAAAGGATTTATAAAGAGTAAGTCCCGCCCCTGGAACAAAGTCCCCCTTTTCCTCATTCCCGTTTGATAGCTCAACTTTTGAGGGCATTGGTACCCTTTGTTTATTTGGCACCATGGAGATCTTCACCCTAACCATCACTTTAGCTTCTATTTTTACCATATTATTCGCAGTTAAAACCTATTTCCCTTATTTCTGGATGGACGTCAGGTATTTTTGTGAGTTGCTGCAAATTATTTTGAAATTTCTGTCTCGTCGAAGGAGGACACCGTGCTTCTTTGTTGTGGATCGTTTCTTGGAGCAAACTGCGACACATCCGGACAGACTTTTCATCGTCTTTGAAAATGAGCGCTACACCTTCGCTCAGACCGATAAGCGGAGTAACCAGTTCGCGCAGGCCTTGCAGTCTCAGCCCGGATATGTCGCTGGAGACACGGTCGCGCTCTTTATGGGAAATGAGCCCGCCTTCTTGTTTACTTGGTTGGCGTTGGCTAAACTGGGCTCTCCGTCGGCGCTCCTCAACTACAACATCCGAAGCAAGAGCCTCCTGCACAGCTTCAACTGCAGCGGGGCCACGGTCCTCATCGCGGCCCCAGGTATTCGTGATGGAGTCATTATATACAGTATATATTCTGAAAGGGAAATGTTGCATAAGCCCATAACGCTGAGCTCTATGCCTATAAGTGAAATAAATAAGGGAAATGTTGCATAGGCCCATAACGCTGAACTCTATCCCTATAAGTGAAATAAATAAATAATACAAAAATCAATCAATAAAAATAAGTCCTGACCGTTCACACACGTGGAGAATTCAACATTTGCACACTTAAAGCTGAAAGGGATGAAACAATAACCGAAATATCTTGATATATCATCAAAGTTCTCACAATAATATCTTGGACCATCACAATATATCGAATTACAAGTCTCTTTGCTTAAATCAAGTGTTACGGTGCAGCAAGAGCTAAAAAAAACAACAACTACATAGACCATGATCCTTTGCTCCACTTCAGCGTAGACTACAAGAAGAAATAACAGTTTTAAGCACTTTTAAGTCTTAGTTTTTTGGATTAAGTCTTGTCGAGGCTTTTTAAGAAGAAAAAGTAGCATATTAACAGTTTTAGCTGTTTAGCCTTGACAAAATATCGCAATAAATATCGTAATTGTGAGATGTATATCGTGAAAATATTGTACCAAGAGATTTGGATATTGTTACATCGCTAAATGTGAGCCTCGCCACCATATCGTGAGGTGTCCCACAATATTGCAATAAATATCGTACCGTAAGGTTCATACCATGAAAACATCATATCATGAGACTTGGATATCGTTACACCCCTAATGTGTAACTTTTGTCAGAAAATAGACAAATAATAAATAAAATAAATAATAAAAATACAATATAATAATAACAATAATAATAAAAGCATGTTTTTAATGTTTATCATTTTGGTTGTTTATTGCACTGAAAAACATGCGTGCTTACTCGGGCATGCATCTCCACAAACCTGATTTTTAACCTGGACGAATGCCCACTCCTGCTTCTTTCCATGGAAATTTAGTTCTCCTTCATAAAAATACCACCTAGTGCCTCCGCTCAATTTCATTTCTTTCCAGTGACTAGGTCAGGAATCGGAATACACTAGACGGTTCGCAGTGAAGAGCCATAAATTCTGTGTTGTCAACGATTTTCCAGATCGAGGATGTAAAGCCGTAACAAAGAGAATGTTTGGTGAATTTTATCAAGGGGAAAGACATTATTGCCCTTCTTCCTACGGGATTTGGTAAAAGCTTAATATACCAGTTACATCACGACCAAATAGCAGCGATTGGTTAAATAAAAAGTACCCGCTTACCGCTGAGCGAACAAATTCTAACACTGTGAGGTCAGACGGTTTCTACGAAGTGAAATGAAATGCCCCAAAGGTTTCCACAAATTTCATCATTTCCGTTAGTGACAAATTTCATACTTTTGTGGTATATTTATACTATTCTCTTGTTTGCAGAGTTGAGAGAAGCCGTGGAGGATGTGCTGCCTTCACTGACCCAACAGGGCGTCACTGTGCTCTTGATGACCGACCACTGCTCCACACCGGGAATTCTAAGTTTTACAGAGAAAGTAAACGCAGCGCTAGACTCTCCTATCCCATGCTCAGTCCGATCAAACGTCACATTGAAGAGTCCTGCTTCTTTCATCTACACATCGGGGACAACAGGTATCACACTGGGGGTGCTCTACATGTGTCTCTATTGACGGAATGCTCAGTGGTTACCGTGGTGACACAATGCACACAATAGCAAACAAAAACAAAAAAGTTAAACACAATAATAAATAATAAAAGTTGAGATGAGAGCAGAGAGACACGTGAGAGACAGGTGAGAGCAGAGAGACAGGTGAGAGACACGTGAGAGACAGGTGAGAGACAGGTGAGAGACAGGTGAGAGACAGGTGAGAGACAGGTGAGAGAGAGAGACAGGTGAGAGACAGAGAGACAGGTGAGAGACAGGTGAGAGACAGGTGAGAGACAGGTGAGAGGAGAGAGACAGGTGAGAGCAGAGAGACAGGCGAGAGACAGGGAGACAGGTGAGAGACAGGTGAGAGCAGAAAAACAGGTGCGAGCAGGGAGACAGGTGAGAGACAGGTGAGAGCAGAGAGACAGGTGAGAGCAGGGAGACAGATGAGAGCAGAGAGACAGGTGAGAGCAGAGAGACAGGTGAGAGCAGGGAGACAGGTGAGAGCAGAGAGACAGGTGAGAGCAGGGAGACAGGTGAGAGCAGGGAGACAGGTGAGAGCAGAGAGACAGGTGAGAGCAGGGAGACGGGTGAGAGCAGAGAGACAGGTGAGAGCAGAGAGACAGGTGAGAGCAGGGAGACAGGTGAGAGCAGAGAGACAGGTGAGAGCAGGGAGACAGGTGAGAGCAGGGAGACAGGTGAGAGCAGAGAGACAGGTGAGAGCAGAGAGACAGGTGAGAGCAGGGAGACAGGTGAGAGCAGAGAGACAGGTGAGAGCAGGGAGACAGGTGAGAGCAGAGAGACAAATGAGAGACAGGTGAGAGCAGGGAGACAGGTGAGAGCAGAGAGACAGGTGAGAGCAGGGAGACAGGTGAGAGCAGAGAGACAGGTGAGAGCAGGGAGACAGGTGAGAGCAGAGAGACAGGTGAGAGCAGGGAGACAGGTGAGAGCAGGGAGACAGGTGAGAGCAGAGAGACAGGTGAGAGCAGGGAGACAGGTGAGAGCAGAGAGACAGGTGAGAGACAGGTGAAAGCAGAAAGACAGGTGAGAGCAGAGAGGTAGATGAGAGACAGGTGAAAGCAGAGAGGCAAGTGATGTCTCTAATGAAACAAAGGCTGAAAAGACTTTTAATGCCATACTGTGGAACATACCGAGAATCGCAGTAACATCTCCCTAAGTGTGGTGTACCTTCCACCAGAAAAGATACACACTGCACTTAAAATGCTGTTAACGTGGATAAAAGTGTAATGTAGTCCACGTTTCCTGCAGGTCTCCCGAAGGCGGCTGTGGTGAATCAGATGCGTCTCTTATCGTCTCTGGCGGTTTTATCGTCGAGCGGCGTCTCCTCTAAAGACGTGCTTTACCTGAACCTGCCCCTGTACCACACGGCAGGCTTCATCATCGGCTTCATCGGGTCCATCGATACAGGTGAGACAAGTGAGAGACAGGTGAGAGCAGAGAGACAGGTGAAACCGTAGAGACAGGTGAGACCGTAGAGACAGGTGAGATTAGAGCTGAGCAGATTGATATGACAAAATCGCTGATTTAAAAGCAGCTGCAACTGATTTAACTCCAACTGATTCTGAGTCTCGATTACAGTTTAACTCAGTCCTAAACTGAGTTTGCATGTGCTCCCTGTGCCTATAAATGAGAATACAAATCTCTGTAGAACAAAGTTAAAGGTGCACTATATTCACTTTACCGTGGGCACCTCCATTGTCTTTGGGGTAGAATTATTTTGTGTGGATTTGTGTGAATCTCCACACTTAATAAATTCTATCTGGACCACAAAGCTATTTTAAATTCTCCCAGAGAATTGTTGCAGTATTGACTTACTAGTGCACATGAACATTGAACATTTTACACAAATAAAGCGACTTATTTTATATTTTAGTGGTGAAATTTTTCTCAAATTCTCAATTGAAATGAATGAGATTCTCGTGTAACTGGAAGAGCCACCACAAAGAAAGCGCTGTTTAGTTGCATTTATGAGATAAGAATGCATATTCTTCTTATTTTCTGCAAAATATATATTTTAATTCTAATTAGATTTAATAATACATCTGTAAATGAGCCTATTAACCATGTGAGCTCAGCTCCTCAGTGGATTTTGAATAAAAAGTCCTTTGTCAAATCTGGAGTAATCTGGAGCTCAGTCGACATAACCCAGCTTACCTACTTTCACACAAGTATTTGATTATTCAGGTCAAAGTTTGTGGTACAGCTCTTAGATGGGGTAGTATAAGGATAGTAACAACTTCACCAGGTCATGTTACAGGTTTACAGAGAGGTGACCCAGCTCACTGTCAGACTTCATGTTAAGGTATTGTCTTTGCAGTAAAACCACATGTAATTAAACAAATGTAAGACTGAAGTCTATTGCCATACTGTGGAACATTTCAGGCAAACAGGGAAGTCCTGACCAAGCCGAGCTCTGGAGAAGGGGTCCCATGCCCATTGCTCCTGACAGGTTGCAGAAGAGGACAAACTTCCCAACGACAATAGAGTCTACCTTAACCTGATGAGACAAGAAATGTTACATAGTACATGTATATCTTTAAATTTATCACAATTTAAGCAAAAATATATGACCTTGGTTTATGTCTATATAGATTGCTTATCTAAAGTATTTAGATGTCTTTGTTTATGGCTGAACTGTCTGAAAGGTTCTTCCAGTTTTCCTTGATATATTCTCATTGTTTCCTTGTAAAACAAAATATTTTAATTACAAATGTGAAACTGAAAATGCACTAGTTTGGTTCTGTGCTTTTCCAGACAATCTAAAGAGCTCAAAGAGGGTAAGCTACTTCCTTAATCAGAGCTGCCCTGGGCTATACAGATAAGGTGTGTCTGCCAGTCTGTGCCTATGGCTTAAAAACCTATCCATTATAGGCCCTCTATTAAGTAAAATTACTCTTGATTTTTGAATTTTTGAATTGAATCAAAATGCACTTTTCCACCTTGTGATGTGGAGAACAAATTGTTTTAAAAGGAGCTTCGGTCCAGCTGCTATCATACTTATGAATAAATTGTAATCTATTTTTTATCAATTCTAGTGCATTTGTCTTGGAAAAATCGTGAGTTTATATATTTCATATTTATTGTGATCTTAGCCAAGCGTGATGGATGAATTTAACTAATTATTTATGGAACAAACCATTCTGCACTGGAGCACTGTATAACACTTTATTTTGTAATTGTGTTTTTATACGTGTTATTGTCCATAATGTGGATGAATGAAATGCGAAATGTGGGACCTGCCTCTCAAATCTGCAGTTTAAATATTCAGGGTTTGTATGTTGAACATGTGTGAATGAAACAAAACATAACTCCAGGTATGTTTTTGATGAGGAAACAACATTATAACAGATCAGAAAATAGCATAATATGAGCCCTTTAACCTGTGATAGCAAAAAAAATTACTAAAAAGAAGCCATAAAAACGTGCCCATATTTTTGTCTTAAGGGTCGACTATAGTTCTGCGGAGGAAGTTTTCAGCCTCTCAGTTTTGGGACGACTGCAGAAAACACAATGTGACCGTGATTCAATACATCGGAGAAGTTATGCGCTACCTCTGCAGCGTTCCCATGGTAACAACATACAAACACACACATATGACATACTGTATTATAAAGTAAAAGATTTTCCAGAGCAGTTTGATATAAACATGCATGGTTGTGCCTAGAGAGCAGTGGTTCTTAACCTCTGTCCCAAATACCCCCTAAGCCTTGTCTCACACTAACAAAACTCATTGTAATGGTCATTATTCATACAAGTTACACTTAAGCTGCAGTAAAACCTTTTCCTTTGGAGTGTCCACCACCTGTGCGTGTTAAACTGTCTAAAATATCACTAAATTTGTTCATATCACATATAAATTTAATACAGTTATCGGTTTTCATTAGATGCAATAATACATTTCGGCCTATAGGTGGCGCGTAAAGCCAACACAACAGAGATCAAGGTGTTTGCTTTGAAAAATACTTTCTTTGCATTATAACTAAAAAGGACATGGCACGTATCATGTGCTTCTGCTGCTTTGTATTCTGCTCATCTTAAAGTAACAGCTCAACTTTCTGCAGCAGTGTGTATTTGAGTTTGTAACATTTCCATGACGACGAGATTTGCCTGGCATGTTCCACACTATGGGATTTAACACGATAGAGACCCTGTATAGCAGGGGTGTCAAACTCAGATTCACAGAGGGCCAAAATTAAAAACTGGGACTCATTCATGGGCCAAACTAAATATTTATTGAAAAATGTGAACAACATCTGCATGTTTTCTCTTCTTTTGAGATAGGTAATGTTATTAAAATAAATGTTTAATAATAGTTTTGCTTAAACACTGAATACAGAACAAGCATAATATAAAATAATAACAAAATTTCAAATAAATAATGTCCCTATAGTTCATCTGTAGCTGGTGGGTCAGCTCCAATACATATTTGATATGATCTTGCTGACCAAATATAAATATATCATTGGCCAAATTTGGCCCCAGGCCTGAGTTTGACATGTTTGCTTGATAGAGACAATTAGGTGAAGGTATCAGGCAGAGTCACAAGTCAGACCTGAAAGTTAAATAAGTTTAATGCCATACTGTGGAATATTCCAGGCAAAGCAAAGACATCTCCATGAAGCAGATGGTGGAGCCTCTACTAGAAAAGTTACAAAGCATAGTATAAATCCTGATATTTTTAATAACAAAAGAGAAAAAAGTTATGAGAATCTCAACTGTTCCTGTTCCTGTTTTTTTTTTTTTTTTTTTTTTTTTTTTTTTCCAAAAGCTGTTTTTCCAAAATCAGTTTCATGATAAATTTGTGTTTAGAAGTGTGTATTTTTACCATTATCCTGTACTCCAGCCGGGCCTCCTCCTCTTTCACTGTATCTCTGCTTGAGACAGCTGCTGTGGACGGCCTCTACCACGGACCCATTGAACCAGATAACTTTCTAAATCAGTACATTCCCACTGCCGGTGCCACACCTGGTTTACTGAAATAGAAATCGTTAAATCACAACTATCATGTTCCGGACTTGTGCGTCATAGTTTATTCTCAAACTAAAATCTACAAATTAAACCATACTTGGACATATGCAAGTTTGTCCAAACACTGAAATACAAGAATGTGATTATAGCTAAATTATTATGAAGAAAAATAAAAAAAAAGTGTACCATTGTAAATACTGGGTTTATGTGTATGGCCATTCAGAGTATCAGGTTGCATCACATGAGGGGGTGTCACTTTACTCTGACCCTGTTGGAGCTGGACTGGCGCTATCTAGTCAGCACTAGGAATAGATCCTGGCCTTTACTTTACTTTACCATATCAAGTAACTGAAAGGCCAGACCCTGCCCCGATCAGAAAACCACATGATCAGATTTTATTTCATTACTGTATAAAGGGATGCCAAAATTATTAGGGATGCACCGATACAATACTGGCATCAGATATCAGCGCCGATATTGCACATTTTGATGGAGAAAATATCGGCATCCTAGATATTGGCTCAGCATCCCATATTTTGGTCTATAATCTGGTGTTATAACATGATTTACTGGACAGTGTTGGCCCAAAACTACTCATGATATGAAACGTATATTTTTACAAAGCTGTTCTATTATTACAAAACACATTTGATAATTTTTTACCATATGATGTTGTTACTTAAAGGAAATGTATTATATTTTCTGCCCTAGTATCGGTTAAAGACAGATACTTAAAGCCAAAATATCGACATTGGTATGGAAACTGAAAAACCATTGGTGCATCCTAAAAAAAAATTTCAGATAACAATGATAGTAAGAGCTAAAAAACATTATAATTGTGATTTTTTTTTTTTTAAAGACCTTTGAGACCTTTTTCATACAGCCATGAGAGAAAATTAAGGATTTAATTGTTTTTAGGCCCAATAACTGAATATTTAGAAGAAACAGGGCAGAGGTGCTCACTGTATCTGAAGTAAAGTTAAACACTCTACCAGGTGCTCTTCAGGATCATGGGCAAAATAGCACTTAATGAAAATGATATCTGAGGGACGTCTGATCTCAGCTTTAAGGATTTATTACAAAAACACCAACACTTTTTGACAGTGAGGAGTAGGGCTTGCTGTCATTAAGAAGTTTCCGATATGATACATATCTTGATACAGTACACTTTCAATTTGATACGATATATTTCAAAATGATTCGATACGATTCAGTAAAAAACAATGGCTAAATGTTGGCCGTGCTTCTAAATGTCTCTGTCACACTACGTCTTGTGCAAAGTTAATATGAAACACACCCATTTTAATCATGAAAGCAGTGAATATGCCAAATATGTTGCATAAATGAATTTCCCTCCACTGAACAAGCAACAAAACTGTAGTGCTGTTACAAAATGACAGGAAAATCTACCAAAAATACTCTTGGTGATATATCAATACAGGAATCCCTGATATCGATACTGTATCATCATATTAAACAACACGATATATCAATATTTCGATATTTCTGCACACGTCCTAGTGAGGAGTCTTCTTCAGGGCAAATGCAGCACAGGTGAATGGGCAGCTCTTTAAAAAGGAAGTAAGTCCTGTGATTTAGGTTTCACAGTTCCATTCCAACACTTTATTTTATTTATATGTTTTTTTTCCACTTTATTGTATTTAGAAACAACAAATATTATACAGACATAATTCTTCCAGTTCATGTATAATATTTGTATTATCTTTTTATTAATGTTCTTAAAAGCTCTAAAGGCCAAATGTTTTTTGTTTTTTTTTGTCTATTCAAGCCTTTAAGTGAACCATTTAAGGGTTTTTTGGTCTTATTTAATCAACAACATAAAATCGTAAATTTAGCCAAACTGTGTTCTCCTGTACAGCCTCACATCAGTGGACCTCAGTGCCACCAGCAGTGAGAGACACCTCATAATTTCAGTCTTTTAAAGTAAATCACAAAAAGTGGCTAATTGAATCACAAAAATGTGAGCACTAAAAGTTTATAAATATATTTTTTCTCAGGTTTTTTATGATTATGTAAATATATAACTGCATATTTGAATCTTAGTTGTACTTGTATTTTAACAAAATGACTTACATGAATTTATGAACTTTTAGGGAGCCTATTATCATCTGGCAGGGGGACTGCCAATGAAAACTAGCCTCTTGACTAACTCGGATACATTTATATTATTGTAATGTTTATTCATGTACACTGTCCCACTGAAAACTAAATAAATAAATCTGATTTGACAGATTTAGTATACTTTAATACATGTTTAACTAGTCCCACCTCTTCAGTTACGTATGTAAAAAATTTACTAACAGTTTTGATTGTAGCTGTAAAAATTGTCAACGCATTCTTCAAAAATACAAGTGTAAGTTGTAATTTAAAGGTGCACTGTGTAACTTTTTGGTCTGGGGTCTGGTATCTGCTTGTTTCTATGGATATGTCATTGCTCTGCCTGGAATGTTCTACAGTTGGTGGTTTTGTAGCTCAAAAAAAACCAAAAAAAAAAAAAAAAACAGGCATTCTGACTGTGAGGACAGTCACCTCTCCACAGATCTTACCTGTAAGTTGGTCTAGTTTAGTCTCCGTGAAGATAGAAAAATTTAATGCCATACTGTGAAATATTCCAGATGAAGCAGTAACATCTCCATGCAGAAAAACAGGTGATGGTCCCTCCACCAGAAAAGTTACACAATGTACCTTTAAACTTAATTACTGTATTTTGACATCACAGAGAGAAAATGACAAGGACCATAAAGTGCGCCTGGCGATTGGAAACGGCATCCGGGCGGAGGTCTGGAGAGAGTTCATCCGTCGGTTTGGCAACGTTCAGATTCGAGAGTTTTATGCCTCCACTGAAGGAAATGTGGGATTTGTGAACTACGCCGGAAAAATCGGAGCCATTGGACGAGTCAACTTCATTCATGCGGTAAGATATGAGAGATTCCTACATGCACCTTTCTGAGTAACACAGTAACACATGTTTGTTTTCCTTCAGTAGAAGCTGTTCCCGTTTGTGCTCATTCAGTACGACACAGAACGAGATGAACCAGTCCGAAGTCCTGATGGCCTCTGCGTGCAGGCCCGGAAAGGTAACTTTTTAACTTGAAATATTTTTTCTTAAAAAAACAATGAAAATGGATGGGTAATTCATGGGTAATTGGCCAAGATAATTAAAAAAATACTTTCCTTCTAGCATAATTAACAAAATTTTTCATGTCGAACACCTCCAGTGTGATGGCAGTAAAAAGTATCAATACTGACTGACTACATACACAAATAAACTTCATTAGCATTTTGCTTTTTTTCCTTTTTTAAATGACACTGTATCATTCCTTTTAGGTGATTGTTGCCACCTCAAGCTCATAGTAATTAGGCGCATGTAAAAATGTAGAATTAGTTGTCAAGCCCATTTGGAATTAAAGGTCCCTTGTTATGCTATTTTCTGATCTTGTTGTTATAAAACCATTTCCTCTTCAAAAACATACCTGGAGTTTTGCTTTTGTTTTAGTCACTCGTTTAACACACAAACCCTGCATATTTAGGCTGAGTTCTTCTCTCAGACTAAAAGCAGTCTGTCCCACCTTGTGATGTCATGTGGTAATATAGGAAGCTCTCTACTGTGTTTTTAATCTCCATACACTTCGACATACACTAGAATCATCAGCTCTGGACTTGCCAATCTTTACTGAGCTAAAGGAAAAACTTTAACTCAAAAACTACCACATATGTAAATTAAACAAATTACAGCTCCAGGTATGATTTTGATGAGGTAACAACATTATAATATGGCTTAAATTTCACAAGAGTCAATTTTGCATAATATAGGAACTGTTGGACAGATTTTGTCTCTGCTTGTAGGTGAGACGGGCCTCCTAGTGTCAAAGATCACAGACTTCGCTCCGTTTGAGGGTTACGCGCAGAATGAGGAGCAAACAGAGAGAAAGCGCCTACGAAATGTCCTGAAAAAAGGAGATCTTTACTTCAACAGCGGAGACCTCATGAGGATCGACCACGACAACTTCATCTACTTCCAGGATCGAGTTGGAGACACATTCAGGTAGAGAGTGGAAACAACTACACGGCCTGCCTGTGTATTCCCTCGCTTGTCCAGGCAGGCTCCATTGCAACAGAAAATTTAACGCTGTCAACTGGACAAAAGTTTTAAAGAGTTAATATGTTCCACCACTCATCCTAAAAGGTACATTGTGTAACTTTCAACTGTTGCCTGCCTTCATAAAAATTGCATACTTTTGCTTTGGAATGTTCCACAGTATGGCATTAAGCTCATCTATCGTGCATTTATACAATTACAGGTGATTTTATTTCTGCAAAATACAATAAAAACTTTTAAAACCTCCTCAGATTTGACCTAGATAGATGAGCTTAATGCCATACTGTGGAACATTGCATGCAAATGATAATATTCCATGGGGGCATGCAAGTGGCACCAGAAAAGTTACACAATATGCTGTGCCCCACACACGCTGGGCTCTGTGCTCTAAGCCTAGCCTAAGCTTAGGTTTAACCCATAAATCTGACCTTAACCCTAACCCTGAACCTAACCCTGAGCCTAACCCCCAACCCCTAACATAACCCTAACATAAAGTCAATGATGGGTGTCATTGATTTGAGCCCGTTTGGGCAAAAGCCCTAGGAGGAGTATGTAAAAGTATGAAGTTTACAAAAAATGTGGACTCAGGCTTAGCAAAGTTGAATACAATATTGCTGACCCCTGGTGCAGCGGATGGTGTAATAATATTTTTAACTTGCCATGATCTACTTCTGTGTCAAATTTCATGATTCTACGTGCATTTTTTTCCCATCGTTCCTATACCCTAATGCAATTTTTTCTTGTGTGGAGCGCTCATGTGCCACTTTATTAATTTTGGAAACTAGAAATAGCCAAAAGTTAGACAAGTGGAAGTTTTAATGTTGGGCAAATTTTCGTGAGTTTTCGCCACTGTTCACTGGGTGAATAATGAGTGGGTTGGTTAGGAGAAAAAGTTTCTGATAAGGGAACAACGTTCTGCTTTTTTCTATACATTTTCAGAACACACCCGCACATTCCTATATCATGGTGATGGCCCCGGGTCACTATGGGCACATCACTTCCTGTCAGTGCACTTATTGGCTACCCTTAGCATCACATTGCTTTGTGATACTAATAGGCCCTTTGCCAGCTTCTGGCACTCAGGCCTAATAAAGTAAACAAAAAAGTGTGGCAGAACTCGATAACCTCCTGTTTCACTCTGGGTAAACACATCAATCAGAACACTTTTGAAAGAACACTAATTGACTATTATTAACTAATTATTATTTTACTTAACTTACTTAAATCAAAAACTGTACTGGTTTATATTAGCCTGAAAACTCTGAGGTAGATCACAAACTCTGAGGTCTAGAGTTCCAACAAAAGATTAAGAATCAGATTTATCAATCCAAAACTGCATGTACAAACAAAAATATTGTTAGATGTGATTTACTTTTGGAAACAGCGCGTATTATTACATATTATACTATTTTTATTATACTATTATGTTACACCTGGAGTTGTATTTTGTTTCATTCACAATATAATATTATAATATCAAAAAGCAAAAAAATAAATAATACGTTGCAAAAAACAGACAAACAAGAGACTAGTGTCAAATAAGGCATAATTATATAAACAAATATGTACAAGTATAAAAAATAAAAAATATAGAAGTAGTAGTAATATTGTTATACAAATTTCTCTCTCAGCTATATACTGTACAAAAGACACAAACAAAACTTCACCTGATTTTGCGTGTGTTATCTGTTTGCACACGTGCTAACTCTTACTAAATCTGGCTCTAAATATACTTTTTATCTCTTGTAGGTGGAAAGGTGAAAATGTGGCCACCACTGAAGTTTCTGACATTTTGACGATGTGGGACTGTATCAAAGAAGCAAATGTTTACGGTGTTTCTGTACCAGGTAAAAACAGACAAAAACAAGACAGTGACGTCCTACTCCTTGGTTCTGGAACTTAATTTTCCATTCATTTTACCCACAGACTTTCCAAAAAGTTAATACGTTTGAAAGCTTGCTCAGGGTTAATCAGCTATGTGGCAACTAATGACCACAAGACCTATAATTGGATTTAAAACGTGTTAAACTTAGACAAACTTTATTGATCCACAAGGGAAATTATTTGGACACAGTAGCTCACACATTACTGCTCTGCCCTCATATCAATGGCAGTTTCATTGTAAAAAACTTATTAAGTTAAATTATAGAGCAATAATAGTGCTTCTAACCAGTATTATTGTAAAGTAAAAAAGTATTGATTTAAAAAAAAAATAATTTCCTGAATAGTTTTAGTATGATCTTTAGCTAATATTAGACCATATGGTAACAAGAAGAAAATGATTAATACTATTTTGTGTTCATAATTACATTCTATTGTCAAAAAAAAAATTAAATTGAGTTTGAAATTATAATAATATGACAACTCCAGCGGCAATACGTTGAATATTTTTCTTTTGTATCGTGAATGAATTGTGTCTAAATTGTGTTCCAGGACATGAGGGCAGAATAGGGATGGCTGCAGTCACGTTAAAAGAAGACACACATTTTGATGGAAGAAAACTGTACAGCCATGTGACTGAATATTTACCTTCATACGCCCGCCCACGCTTCATACGGATACAGGTACTTTATATTCACTTAAAGGTGCATTGTGTAACTTTTCTGGGGCCGTCACCGTCTTGTTTCTATGGAGATGTCACTGGTTGGCTTGGAATGTTCCACAGTATGAAATTAAACAGCCCTACTTTGCATTTATTCAATTACAGGTGGGTTTATAACTCAGAAATACCTAGAAAAACTAAAACGTAAAAAAAGGCATTCTGACGGTAAGCATGATTGCCTCTCCACAGATCTGACCTGTAACTTGGTCTGGTTTGGTCTCTCCATGATGAAAGAAAGCTTGTGTAACATTCCAGACAATGCAACATTTCCATGGAGAAAAGCATTTGACGGACCCTCTACCAGAAAAGTTACACAATGCACCTTTAATAAACTGTTCAGCACAACTAACTAGAAGCTCCTGGTTAAGTGCAAAATTATATCAGGCATTACCATAAAATGAGCAAATACAAAAAAGTAGTACTAGTAAGTAGTAGTTGTGGTGGTAATAGCAGTAGTAGCAGCAGTAGTTGTAGTAATGTTAGTAGAAGTAGTAGTAGTAATAGTAGTGGTAGTAATAGTAGCAACAGTAGTAGCAGCAGCAGCAGCAGTAGTAGTAATAACAGTAGCAGTGTTATTATTATTATTAGTAATAGTAGTAGTTGTAGTAATAAACCCTGTTGTATTTTTGGACATTGCTGCCATCTAGTGTTGATACAGTAACAGACTGCATATAATTTTGTCTTTGTCATCTTCTGAGATGGGAGAAGATCTGAAAATATGTGAATGTAGTGTAAAAGAAAGAAGTAATTGAATTCTTAAATAACCCCAGACAAGTCAATGTGAAGTACATTATGCTTCATTGCAAATTACAGTACATTGTTGAAGTACAAATGTGAAGTAGGGGTGTGCACTGTGCACTAGGGTTGGGTATCATTAAAAAGCTGCCGATATAATACATACCTCAATACATAGGCCACGATACGATACGTATCTTGATACAGTGCACTTTCGATTTGATATGTTATTTTTCAAATTGATTCGATATGGTTCAATAAAAAATAATGGCTAAATTATGGCTGTGATACTAAAAGTCTTTGTTAAACCACTTCTTGTGCAAAGTTCATCTGAAACACACAGATTTTATTCATCAAAACAGTGAAAATGTCAAATGTGTCATATAAATGAATTTCCTTCCACTAAACAAGCAACAAAACTGGAGCGCTGTAACTAAATAATTGAGTAAAATATACCAAAAAATACTCTTGGTGATATATCGATACAGCAGCCCACGATAGCGATATTGTATAATCACATTAAATGATAAGATATATCGATATTTTTGCACAGCCCTACTGTGCACTGTGATTTATCAATAATTACTTATAATATCATAGTCAAATACAGCTTCATGAAAACAAATTTGTATGATTTTATGTTTTTTAAATTTTTTATTATGGGAACTGTAAATTTTAAGATTGTGTAACTTTTCTGATGAAGGGTCTGTCAAATGCTCATCTCCATGGAAATGTTTTTGCTTTGTCTGGAATGTTTCAAAGTATGGCATTAAACATTTCTATCTTCATGGAGACCAAACTAGACCAAGTTACATATCAGATCTGTAGAGAGGCGACACAGTCAGAATGCTTGTTTTTCTAGGTATTTTGGAGCTTTTTAATCAGCTGTAATTGAATAAATGTAAGGTAGAGTTGTTTCATGTCATACTGTAGAACGTTTCAAGCAGAGCAATAACATCTTAGAAACAACCAGGTGACAGGCTCTCCATAAGAAAAGTTCCACAATGTACCTTTAAGCATGTTTTCATGTGAAAATAATATAATAAATAATAATATAATCTAAAAAAATAGATTTGGACAAATATATATATAGAATTGTGTGACTGAAGTATTGCGATATGTCACTAAATGGATTTTTCATACAATCATCAAACATCACCTGTCAAGCACATCCTTCAAGTACAGCCACATGAATCCAATACACTTCAGTAATGACAGACAGTGATGTAGCAGAAGTACTGCAAACATAGATTCATAAACATATCTAAATGGCACAGTCCACAATACGATACAATCACCATTTATACCATGTTTCAAAAAATATTACTACTACTACTACTTTTACTACTACTACTACTACTACTGGTCTACTACTACAATTGCATGCCCTATTAAATTACTTTACAAATGAACGCATATGTTGTACTAACAGTTTTTCCCCTCTCAGGAGGCCGTGGAGGTGACTGGGACATTTAAACAGATGAAGGTTAAGTTGGTGGGACAGGGTTTTGATCTGGGACTCATCCAAGACCCACTGTTTATCCTGGACGATCGGGAGAAGAGCTATGTTACCATGACAACTGAAATTTACAACTCCATAATCTCAGGAAACATGAAACTATGAGGAAGTCAGCCCTGACACTTTCAAGTATTATTTTCAACCTCAGGGGTCTTCTTCATCCATTAAAGCTTCAAACTGTGAAAGTGGAAGTAATTAAAGCTACACTATGTAGCTTTTAGCTAAAAATAGACTAAAATAAAAACATGTCTTTTTTTATTTTGGTTTAGTTTATTGCACTAAAAATGTGTACATCCACTAAAACAGAAAAAAAAGCTTTTGCACATTTATAAAGATACAAATACCAATCGATAGTTTTCAAAGTGATGAAGATTAACACTGTTGCCCTGGCAATTAAGACAAATAGTCCAATGAGATTCTTTTAGTCTTCTGATTTTTTCAGACAAAAGTTTTGTTTGTTTTCATAACTGACCATTTCATCTGCTCTCTTGCAGTCTTCCTCAGAGGCCCATTGTCGTTTTCTCATTTCGCTTTCCTCGCTTCCTTTTCCTTGATTCCTCGATTCTGCAGGAAATGTATGAGGAAGTGCCATCCACAGAGGAGACACAGGGAGCAGAAGAATAGAGGAGCAGAGGGACAGAGGAATAGAGGAGAGAAGCAGAGAAGTAGAAGAGCATAAGAATAGAGGAGAGAGGAGCATAGGAATAGAGGAGCAGAGGAGTAGAGGAACAGAGGAATAAAAGAGCAGAGAAAAGGGGAGTAGAGGAACAGAGGAATAGATGAGAGAGGAAGAGAGGAGACACAGTGAGGAGAGAGAAGCAGAGGGGAGAGGCAGGAGGAGCTTAGTTTTAATGTCAAATGAAGGATTATGTAACATGTCAAACCTCCTTTACTGCTGTCCCTGTACTTGTACTGTTGCAACAATACACACTCCTCACTGTAAGGCAAATAAAGTTTTATTATTTTATCTGATGTCTGCCTCCTGAGTCCTTGCTCATGTTCACTCTGTGGTTTCCTTCCCTTGCCTCCTCTGAGCTTTGGGACACCGCTTAATATGGCACATTTGATTGACAGCTGAAAAATGGAAGATTGAGGAAAGGAAAGGCTCATGTGTTATTGTTATGTGTTGGTTCAGCTGATTCCCTGGTGGAGGCAGAACAACAGCGCCACCTGCAGTTTAGGTTTAGGCTAAGTTCTTCTCTCTAACAAAAAACAACTCTATTCCACCTTGTGATGTCATGTGGTAATACAGGAAGTACTCCACTGTCTGTGTTTTTAAACATCATACACCTTCACTAGAATTATTTGGATGATTTCAGCCGTGGAATTGCCAGTCTCTAGTAAGCAAAAGGGAAAAGGTAGCTGTTAACTTGAAACGTACCACTTTGTGATGTCACAAGGTGTAACAGAGAATTTTGATAATAAAGGGTTACTCAGACATGTATGGATGAAACAAAACACAACTCCAGGTATGTTTTTGAGGAGGTAACAGCAGTGTAACATGGCTTAAAGCTCACAAGAGTCAAATTTGTGTAATAGAGAGCCTTTAACAGGAAACCCAATAGCTATGATGTTCTAAAAGTATTTAGAAAAAACATAACAAAATATACTTGTCCAAAATATAAATGTTCTTTGCATAGTACCCCTACAATACTAAATATTTGATAAAAAAAATAGATGTATGGTAGAAGTATTGTGGTAGGTGTATTTGTAGAAGTATAATTAATAGTACCTCTGCCTTTTCTAAGTTCAAAGTTATTACTCCTTTAATATTGTAACAGTTTATTGGAGTCCTGAGATAAACAGTGTCCTTGACCTTATCTGACAGTGTGCATTGGTTTGACTGAACTGAAGGCAACATGGACTTTGGCTGTAGAGTTACACCACAGCAACAAGAACCTCCTCAACAGCTTCACAAATCTATACCAGTCAATAGACACTCCATCTCATTTAATGTTTTTTCATATACATACAGAAGACATTGAATATTTGAAACAACATATATGGATTTATGCAGCAAAGAATAAACAACTAAATATATTGTTTAATATTGTATACAGTCTTCAAAGTTGCCACCCTTTCCTGCTTGTGTCTTTGGCTATGTCACAGCACTGATTTACATTTATTCAACTACTGGTGGTCTTAAAATAACTAGAAAAACAAGCATTGAGCGGGGTTGCCTCTCCACAGATTTGACCTACTTTGACAGCTTAGAGTCGGACACTTATCTTAGTTTTGGCAACAATCTTTCCTCATCTGATCAGATACAATCATAGATCTACAATAAAATCAACTGATTATATTTCCATGCATACAATCACTGGCACTTCTCCAACACTGGGCAACTAAACTCTGCCTTTCCCCTCCTCGCTCTCGTGCACTTTCACTGAGGCACAGACCGCTCCTTTGATCAGAAAATGCGCCTATATTTATTAAGTGTCTTATTACAAAGGCATATACTGTGGAGAGGCTGGAGGATCATAAGGCAGTTCTTCGTGTCTCAATCTCTATACTTCATTTTATTTGATGAAAACTGACCTTGGGAACAGTCTCACCCTCAGCAGCAGTATCTCATGATAAATACAGGCAGTGGACAGTGATTGGCACCCTATGCAAGATCGGGGGGCAGTAAAAAAAAGTGCCACCACCGAGGACCGCCCATGAATACAAGATAAAACATGTGTTTAGACGTCCTGATAGAGGCTAGAAGAACTTATAGGCTAGAAGTCTGTAGTGTTCGTCCTGCTCTGAATCACAGACTTGAAACCTTATGTCTGTGAGAAGTGACAGGAGCAGGGCCCTGTCAGAGCAGGGACAGGGGACATAGACACTGTCAGGAAGTTAACCCATGAAAAAATAAATATAGATTACATATATTATATTATTGAGTTATGGCCTAGATCATTGTTTCCCAAAGACTGGCTCGTAACCCTCAGGTGGGCCGCAACAGATTTTTTTTGGGTCGCCTTGTCACGATCTGCATGTAGGTCTGCAATATACACTTCTGACACTGATCTGCTGCTGCTCTCTCCTCCGTTACCCTGGACTGGAACGCGCTACAAAAACGCAGACAGGCCCACCTATCTCATTAGAAATGTTAAGACATGTTTTATATAATTTCTCATTAATAATTAGTAATTATTGTACTGATTATTTTGCTCCATTATTGCTGGCTCAAATGAATGTTGAAAAGAAAAAGAGATGGGTTACACTTAATGTCCAAATAGGCGACTTATGGATAATTTTATTGCTGGTTCAATTACTGTTTGCCATTGTTTAAAACTTCAGTAATACTAATTGGTCAGAGAGACATGATCACTCAGTCAACAATAAAATATTCATGTTCAATAATGGTCAAATCCATCTTTATTTTGTGATTTACGAATAATGTCTATTGACTTGGGTCATGAAGGTTTGTGACTTTTAAAATATGGGTCCCCAGAAAAAAAGTTTGGGAAACACTGGCCTCTAAAATGCAATGAAATACAGTAAATTCCCCTGATGAGAACACCAGACCCCCTGACACATATAATATCACACATTTGTAATATTAAATTCAAACAATAAAAATCAGAACAAAGTGCATAATACACCTTTAACAAACCAAGGGTGGCTACTGTGAGGATTTGGCTTGGCATTGGCTGTTTTCTCTGTTACACCCACAAAAATAGTGATAAAGAAATATTTCAAAGTCCTTTACAGTAGTAGCTACTCAGAGTGTCTCCTCCCCGGTCCAGAGGCAGGAGCTCAAAATGACTGCGAATCTACTTTACACTTTCCTCGCTGGTTTGTTGGCGCTTATTTTACTAATTTACATAAAATACCCCTATTTCTTACACGATTTAAGATACCATCACCGCTATTGGCATACATATACGCATGAGCAAATTTAAGAAGCAAACGCCATATTACACAATTCTGGACAGATTTTTGGAACAAGCAAAAAAACAACCGGAAAAAACTTTTATTATTTTCGAGGGCCGCAGGTTTACGTACAGTTACGCGGATAAGGAGAGTAACAAAATCGCCAGGGCGCTGCAGAAACACACAGACTTGAAGGAGGGCGACACCGCGGCTGTGTTTTTGGGAAACGAGCCGGACTTCGTGTGGCTCTGGCTGGCTCTGTCCAAACTTGGTTGCACCGCTGCGTTACTCAACACAAACATACGGTCCAAATCTCTGCTGCACTGCTTTTCCTGCTGCGACGCCAAAATTCTCGTGACTGGAGCTGGTACGTGTAATCACAAATGTTTTTCCCCCAATTGATAACTTTGCACTTTTCAATGCAATATCCAAATGTGAATGCACAAACTTTGAGCATTTCTGCTATTGACTAGACCCGAAAACTGACTATATTCCAACGAAAGTCAGCAATATTATAGTATATTCATTTCAGCCTCCCTCATCTGTATTAAATATTATTAGCCTATAGAATTCTCAATGCTATAATGCAATCTGAAACCAAACACAAACCAAGCTTTATTAGGCCTCGTCATCACGGCCGATATTTGCACTTATCAGCCTTAAATCTCTAGCAGAGGCTGATATTTTGATAGGGTCAACCGGCTGCCTGAAAAAGTTTCATATAAACACTGCGAAGAAGAAAAAAAATAATAAAATGGGAAAACTGTTTAATATTCCGTTTTAGTGTCGAGAAAAAAAAAAACAGATTTCGACCTCTATTTCCTATGTTTAAATTAAAGTTCATTTCAAATTCCACCAATCAAAAAAACAAAACAAAAAACAGTCATCTTGCCTATTTTAATTTTGATATTGTTATTCTCTCTGGTTCATTTGCTCCAGAAGTTGTTCAGTGCCGCGTGTGAATTCAGTGCATGGATTTATTAAACTAACTTTAGTGTCAGATAAACAAAGTTTATCGCCTCACTGCGACTTGTTTCTTGTCATGGAGATTATGGGTTCAACAATTACTACGCGAAAGTAAACGTGTCGCTATAAGGCAGTGCTTCTCAAATAGTGGGGCGCGCCCCGAGGCTCCGTCAAGGGGGGCGCGTTTGACCTCGGGGAGCATGCTTTTTTATTTTTTTATTTAGATTTTTTTTACTGTCTTAAGGGCCGTTCACACCAAAGCGTCAAAAAACGCCTTGACGCCTCTATTTGGAGCCTTTGCATTTGAGTTTAGGGGGCGAGCATTTCTTTCGCAGCTGCATCCTAACCAACCCTGTGTTTCTAAGTATTGCGTTCTAAACTCGTTGACGCGATTCAGCATTTTAACTTCTTGACGCTATTGGACGCGCGTCTTGGCGCTGACGCCAAACGCTGAAGACGCGCCGCGCTGACGCCAGATTTGCGCCGCGTTGAGCCGTAAACGCGCTGGAAAAAACGCAGGACGCTTAGTCGCGCGTCCACATAGACTTTACATAGAAAGTTTTGACGCTTTGGTCTGAACAGGCCTTTAGAATAAAGTGCAATTGCACTTCCACTACATTAGTGGCGCTCTCATTGGCAAGATGTTTTATTCGTCTAGGGGGGCATGACAGAAAATAATTGAGAAGCACTGCTATAAGGGAACAGGACATATTTATGTGCAAAATGAGCAGATTGCAGCACTTTCCAGCTCTGCATCGCTAACCAATCCTTTGTTTCTTTAGGCTGTATTGTTCTTAAAATCTTTGAATACTCATTTCTGAGCTCTTTTTAATTTCATTTTGTTTCAGTGTGGCGGAAATTTCTGCACGTGTCTTACCTTTTCCAATTAACCCTTTAAAGTATTTAGCTTGGATCTCGATGGCAGCCGTGGTAGCCTATAACATCCACTGATACAGGCCATAAAACTATAATAAACTCTATATTAATATCCATAGCTTTATCCAAACTATAATTTAGTATAGATCTTGAAGATACTAAAAACTTAAAAATACGCGCTAGGCAAATAAACCAGAGAGAATAAACGATCAAAATAGAAATAGGCACAATGGTGTTTCTTGCTTGGTGTTATTTAAACTAAACTTTAAATGAAATATTGAAAACAGAGGTAGAAATTGTTTTTATGTTTGACACTAATACGGAATAGTGAAATAAACAGTTTTCCTATGTTTTTTTTTTTTTTTCATTCTTAATTGAAATTCAAAAGAACAAATTGTACATGTAATACATTGTAATCTCTTATCCAACTGCAGTAAAACAGTGTTGTAGACAGATTGCAAATTACTGAATATGTTGCTCTTGTCATATTTTCTGTTCCTGTTTCTGATGCTTTCTAACCTTTTACTTGCTTTACTAGTCTTTCCTAAGTAACAGTTTTATGTTTTTGTTACACTGTATTGGATGAGTCAATACTGTGACATGCTCTAACACCTCTGACCCCCTAAACATCTGAAAAAATACATCAGCCAAGTAGGTTACAGTGAATGTTCCTTTAGCCAGTCATTGTTAGTGTTATTGTGTTTTAAAATTATAATACATTTACAGCTCCATTTGGTACAAGTGCTGAATTATAAGTGTCTCTTTGAGGTTGAAAATTTCATGCAATTCTTATTTGTGATATTTTGGAATAGCTGATAAAGTCTTTTTATTATTACTGACTTGTTGACTGTCTTGACCTGTTCTGAGTGACAGTAGCTCAGGTGGTAGAGTGTTTGACCACTGACCCACAGGTTGGCGGTGTGATTCCAGCTCCCACAGATGAATACTGTGTTGTTAACCTCCCTCAGACCCAGTGCGTGCGTAGACTGGTGCATGAATGTGTGTGTGAATGTGTGAGATTGATGTAAAGCGCTTTGAGTGCCTTGAGAACACCCACAATGAATAAATGCCGTAGATGGATATGTTTAATGCCATGCAACATTCCATGAAAAGCCATATGGCTTTACATTTACCACTTACCATATGGTAAATGGTACCAAATGTGACCATTTACCATACGGCACTTTTCCACCTTCAAGGCACTCAAACTTGCTTTACAACAAGGAACCACTCACCCATTCACACACCAGTGTACGCAGACACTGTGAGCAAGGTGGGTTAAGTGTCTTGCCCAAGGTCACAACAGCAGCATTCATCTGTGGGAGCTGGAATCACACCAACCAACTTGTGGGTCAGTGGATCTGACCACTCAACCTGTGATGTTTATGAACCGCCAACCTACAGATCAGTGGGCGAATGCTCTACCATTTGAGCTACTGTAACTTTTCTGGAGAAGGTTACACCACTTGCTTGATATTGCTTGGCCCAGAATATTCCATGATATGGCTTTCTATACCTCCATGGAGGCAAGCAGGTCACACCATCCAAACAAATGTTTTTCAGGGCATTTCTGAACAAAATAAACACGTGTAATTGAATTTAATGCCATACTTAACATAATTCCAAGCAAAGCAGTAACATCTCCATGGAGACAAGCAGGTGGAGGACTCGCTACCAGAAAGTTGACATAGTTAACCATTAAGTTTTGTGTTCTTTTAGGTGTAATTTTAAGAAATGCAGTTTTGAAATGTGCTATATAAATGGGGTTACTGTAATCATTATAACTATTGATTTGGACATTGTGTTTTTCTGTCATTTTGATTGATCCTGTTGCTGTTCTTGTGTCAGATCTGCAGGGGGCAGTAGAGGAGGTGCTGCCTGGTTTGAAGGATTTGGGCATACGTATGTTTGTTTTGGGACAGGGGAGTTGTGTGGATGGTATCGAGACTCTGTCTGATAAGATCCAAGAGGCCTCAGACCAGCCCCTGTCCCTGCAGCTTAGAGCTAATGTTAAAATCAGCAGCCCCGCCCTGTACATCTACACCTCTGGGACCACAGGTGAGACACTGGTCATGTGTACACACTAGAGGAGTACGAAAAAATCGATTTAGTGATATATTGTGATACTTCACTGCACAATTCTCGAATCGATTTAAAATGCATCCAGATCGATTTTTTTAAATTATATTTTTTCACCAAAAAATTATTTGTTTTATTCACTGTTCTCATGATTTAAAAATGTAATAAATTATACAATTATACAATTTTGTTCTCATGAAGGTGTAGTTGACTTTATTATTAGCAGTGGTGGTTAACAGTTACATCAAAGTTCAACATCTTTTCTTTCAGCATGAAATAAAGAAAAGGGAAAAAGGTTTAGAGGGTGGTACCATTACTCAACACCAACAATGTGATGGCTGCCAGTTAAAAGAACAGCCATAAGATTAATGAATTGCAAACAAATAAGGATAAAGAATAAAGTTCAACATGTGACTTCTTTTTTGTCTGCTGTTTTAGGCCACATTTTGAGGACTTTGATTTATCTATTTAGTTGAAATGTAACACAATGATGTAATATAAAAATGTATGATGAAAGGACATGGACAAATTAATGGATAATGCCCTGCCCTAAAGTGAACTTTTTTATAATTTAAAACATGGTCAAATACTGTGGCAAAGCTCCTAAGTGTGTAGTCCCTCTGCCCTCCACCTGAGATAGAACAGACTCAATAAATCAAATTCGAGAACGTGAAAACAATCTATATTAAACCCATCTCCGAAACACATTCATGTGTGTTGAAAAGACCTACCAGCATCCTCACATTATTTTGCCCAGAGACTGACACTTTTCTCCAGTGGCCAATCGGAACTCTGGCTCCACCCATGTGGCCTGGTCTTACAGGGCTGGGGCCAGGTATCGGGGTTCAATGAGTCGAACTACGAGCAGAGAGTTAACATTAATCACACACTTCTACCATTCCTGTGGATGCCTAATAAATCACATCATTATAAAGGGACAGTTCGGAACTTTGGACATAGGACCTCATTTCCTAGTTAGCCAGAGTGTTGGAGACATGTGGAGACACTTTTTTAAATATTCCATCCAGTCCTTGTATTTGCAGAGGTCGCTGGTGCTAGGCTAGCGCATGTCAATGGCCATAGTTATCATGCCACTAAAAACAGTCTTACCCACTCCACAAAGCACCCGAAGCAAATCTATTATTACGCCAGACTGTCGATGTGAATGTCACTATTGACAGAATAATATTTGAAATAAAACTAACCTTGCATCACATGAATTGTCGCATGTTGAGGGACTATTTTGTCATATATCAGTCTGCCGCTGCCAAGCTTTCTGTCAGGAGGTACAACTCACTGCTGCTGGTCAGACATAAATCCTTCAAATGCAAGGATGGTTTTACTTCTAAAGTTATTCTGTCGACACAGACATTTACATCGACAGTCTGGCGTTATATTTGTTTTGCTTTGGGTGTTTTGTGGAGTGGGTAAGACTGTTTTAGTGGCAGGCTAACTATGGCCATTGACATGCACTAGCCTAGCAACCAGTGACCTCTGCAAATACAAGGACTGGTTGGAATATTTAAAAAAGTGTCTCCAAACGTCTCCAACACTCTGACTAACTAGATAATGAGGTCCTATGTCCAAAGTTCTGAACTGTCCCTTTAAGACATCTGGCTGATTCTTTCGAGGGCAACTTGCAGCAGGTCAATACAGACAGCACCCCCAATATATTTTTCAATGGGCTTCAAGTTACAGTTATGTGTAGTATTTTGCATAAAATTGTTAATCACTTTGGCAACAACCTAATTTTACAGCTTGTGCATGCTGTGCGACAGGTCTCCCCAAAGCCGCTGTGATTTCCCATATGAGGGTGTGGTTCGCTTCCTTTGTCCAGAACGTTGCTGGATTGACCTCGAGCGACATCTTCTACCTGTGCCTCCCCCTGTACCACTCCTCAGGCTTCCTCATGGGGCTCACTGCGGCCATAGACAGAGGTAAGGTTAAAGATGCCCCATGGAACTTTTCTGTTACCTGCTTGTCCCCATAGAGATGTTGCTGTGTTTCAGATTTAAGATTTGAGATTAAGATGTGATAGCATCAGATAAGAAGTTTTTCCTATTGATTATTGAGTTTAGTTAATAAATTAAAAATACCATGTTCTGCTTTTGTGAATTTACCTTTTGGATATACTAGTCATATCTGCGGAGAGGCTACCCCACTCACAGTAAGAAGGCATGTTTTTTGAGGTGTTTTGAGTAAAAACAACACTTGAAATTCCTTAAATGCCACTTTTAAATCTGGATAATCTGATTAAAAAATATGGTGATAACAGTGTGATTAGACTGTGAATTCATAAGTTCAGGATTTGTTACGTACTGTGGCACATTCCAGGAAAAGCAATAACATCTCCACAGAGACAAAGACACATGCTGCAACTTTTCTCGAACCTGTTTGCATTTGAAAATCTCATCTCTTAAGTCCATTTATCCAATATTGTGTTGCTTTTTTAATTATTCGTAGGTTTGACGGTTGTCTTAAAGCGCAAGTTTTCTGCCTCTCAGTTCTGGGATGACTGTAGAAAATACAACGTCACTGTGATCCAGTACATAGGAGAGATCCTGCGCTACCTCTGCAACTCACCCAAGGTAATTTAACAGACTTAGCTATTAATTTTTCCCTGTGAGGGACAATAAAGTGTATCTTAACCTGACTGGCTGATGCTACCTTGTGACTGTTAAGTTATTCGAGAGGAAACTGTTCAACAAAATCAGCTTACCTGGTGTAGTTCTTGCTAAGTCACGTCTTTATAGTCAGATAATGTTAAAGCTCAAATTAAAGTCTACCCGATTGGTTACTTGATTAACAGATTCATTATATAAATTGTTTACTTTTTGTATGATGCACACTGCAAAAACCAAATAGCTCATCTTTATAAGAAAGGATAAAATGGGATAAGAAGTTGTGTATGTGTTTTATGAATTCTTTCCACACAGAGTCAGGGGAGGTCCAAAAAAATGAGAGGTGGTTTAATTTTTCAGTTCGAAAAATGTACAGTTTGTGTCCATTGCCCTTCTAAGCTTATTATTTAAACAGCACACGAGTAGGGCTCCGTTTGAGAGGTGCACTTGTTGCAATAGCTTTTCAAAGTTTGGTGTGCAGCGTCTTCACTCACGCCTGCTCAAGCTGCCATTGTCAGGTGCAGCCCTGTCCTGCCCCCCAGTTTAGGCTCCTGGCACCACTGTGACATCACTTTGTTGCAGCCAGTGAAAATACGGCAGGGGTAACCCTGTCGTTATATCACTGAATATATCTCAGAACATGTAATAAAGAAAATGTGAACTAAAATGTGTTCAATTAATACTATTGAGTTTGAAAAATATCGGAATAAATTTATATTTTTGTTTATTAAAATGAAATGGCAAATATTGGTCGGGACTATTTTGTCTTTCCCAGATATTGGTTGTGACATGTCCCCACTGTCCCTATGCAAACCTACGCCCTTGTTATCTTGAGTAACAGAGCAGTGCTTCCAGTTAGCACCCCCTATACATTATAATTTATGTGCAGCTCTGCATAAAAGTATTCAGAATACAGTACCCTGATTGGACCATGTGTCAGAATACATTACAAAATACATTTTACTGCTGGTATTCAACATTCTGTAACTAAATACATGTTGAATATATTCTTCCCATCCCTGGTTAAATTTTTATTCCTCAGAAAGACAACGATAAGAACCATAAAGTGCGGGTTGCCATAGGTAACGGTATCCGGTTGGACACGTGGGAGGAGTTTCTGCATAGATTTGGAGACATTCGGATCTGTGAGTGCTATGGCTCAACAGAAGGAAACGTCGCCTTCTTCAACTACATCGGGAAAGTCGGAGCCATCGGCAGAGAGCATTTTCTTCATAAAGTAAGACAAGACACAAGCAAACCACTTCAGAGGTGCATTGTGTAACTTTTCAGGTGAAGAGTGCGTCAAATGCTTTTCTCCATGGCGATGTTATTGCTTTGCCTGGAGTGTTCATTACACCATTCTATAGGCCAATATTAAATAACACAGATGGGGGGGCAGTTCAAATTTATATTGTCAAAATGCCAAATTATCTTGTAATAAAGACAGTTCTTTAGTTTAGTCAATAATTTAAAATACCAGGTTCAACATTTGTGACTTTACCTTTTAGATATTTCATGCTAAGTACAATGTAATCCATAGGGAATTCTGGCCCTTGCCCCCCATCTGAGTTACAACTATCAAGTTACAGGTCAGATCTGTGGAGAGGCAACGCCGCTCAAAGTGAGAATGCCTGTTTTTCTAGGTATTTTTGAGGTATAAAGCCACCTGTAATTGAGTACATGTAAGGTAGAGCTGTTTAATGTCATACTGTGGAACATTCCTGGCAGAGCAATGACATCTCCATAGAAACAAGCAGGTGGTGGACCCTGAACCAAAAAGTTACATAGTGCACCTTAATGAATGAAATGGATTTAGTGGCAATGTGGCTGTTGATTCTGGCGAATGAGTTCTGTTCAGTCTACAAAGTGGTTTTAAAGCTTCCCAGAGAATCGGTGCATGGTTGACTTGTTTTACACAAATCAACCTCTGTTATATTCTGCAGGAAAACTTTCTCAGTTTCTCCATTGAAATGAATGAGAATCCTGCTCAACTGGAAGTGCCACCACAAACACAGCAAGGTTTAGAAGCATTTAGAGGCAAAAGTGGGTGGGGAAGAATAAGGTCAATACTAGTGAAGAGGAGTAGTAAAGTATTATTATATAGAATATTAAATACACTGGTTTGAAAGGCTATGATGGGTTAGCTTTGTAAATATACTGAAGGTGCACTATGTAACCTTTCCATCACCTGC